>NC_043703.1:56624536-56839424 GCF_006229205.1 Suricata suricatta | reverse complement strand
AAATTTGGTACATAACAGAAGTGACATTACACCCCAGTGTAATAAGATGTCCATTCAATAAGTGATGCAGGAACAACGTGTTACCATATGGAGGGAAAAGATTAGACCTTCACTGTGTACCATATATCTGCTCAACTCCAGAAGGGTTAAAGACTCAAATGTGAAAAGCAAAACCTCAAGACTTGGAAGTGATAATGTAGAAGAATGTCTTTCTGACCACAAGGTAGAATGGGTGTTTACATATGTTAAAACCTATCAAATTGTACACTTTAAATATGTGCAGCTTAATGTTTGTCAACTATACCTCAATAAAGCCATGTATGTATATATACACATATACATATACGTAAAGACATATGTTATATATATATTATGCCTCAATATAGCTGTATATATATTGACAGATTGAGAGATTGACATATGCTAGGCACTGTTCTGGATGTTGAAAATTCAGTAGTGTCTGTCCTCAATAGAACTTTCCTTATAGCAGACATTACTCACCTTCTCCCCAAAAAGCAAATAACTATACAAATAATAAAGAAATAAGCCACCAATAATTTTCCTTTATGGCTTTTCTCTTCCAATGAAGAACAACATAAATAAAAATGGCAAAAATCAGTTTGCCAAAAATATACCCATTTTTTTCATAATATTAGAAACAGACTGCTACTTTACTTGTTAAGCTTCTCAGGTACAAACTATTAATCAAAGGTTAAGTACACCTTTTCTCAAAAAAATCTGTTTACCTAAACTTACTTCTAAATGCCTTCTGGGCTAAAGAGCCCAATGAGAATTGAAATGTTTTACTTCAGAAATGATAAAAATGAGAACATCCTGAGGCATGTAGTCAAAATAACACCCAGAAGAGAACTCATAGCCTTACATACATGCACTTGGAACACAAATGGTCTAAGCATTGACCTATGAAGATAGAAGAAAAACAACATAAATTCATGGACAGTTGAAGGGAGAGATCAATAAAAATAAAAGCAGAAAATGATAAAATAAGAAGAAAAGTAGAATTGATCAACAATACCAAAAGCTGATTATTTTAAAAAAGTGATAAAACGGACAAACCTATGAGAAGCTTAATAAAAAGAAAACTGAGAGAGAAACAGAGAGAGAGAAAAATCTGTTAGGTGTTAAATTCATGCACCCCTTGACTTGAAACCCAGTTCGTTTTGACATGAGATTCCATAGTCTTTGTGTGAAGAGTAGAGAAATTCATGACTCAGAGGTGTTGGCTTTTTGGCATTATTGCCAAAATACAATTCTCCATGATACAGTATGCCAATACCCAATATCCTCCAAGGAAGGCTGGAAAGAGTGTCCTTGGAGTCAAAATAATCAGTCACCTTCAAGTCCCAAGTACTAAAGAAAAAATAAAGAACCAGTGAGATTCCTGAGGATTGTCTATTTGTGGTAGGGATCTCTCTGAGCTTTTAGGGAGATGATGGAGACACATCTGAGCCATGAGCTAGTTTGAGTCACCCCATATAGAAAAGGAAAAGGAGGAGTTCAGACCATGAGAACCAGGAAGACTGGTTAAACTAGGGCCTGGACATTCTGATGCATGAAATAGGAGGAAGTCCTAGGTCACAGGTGGAAATCACAAGAGGTAGAAAGGTTGGAAATAAAGGTTTGTGAAGGGACAAGAAGGACACTGAAGCCCAGACACTGAGCTGAAGAAGAGTTATTGTCAAATCCTATTCATAACGAAGTTCAAAACAAAGCCCTGTTAAGTTCTGTGGAAAGAGATTAGAAATAGAAGTAAGTTAAGAGGTGAGTATAAGAGAACAGAGTATGGCCACAGTTGGGCAGTATTTTGTCACATCTTCCTGGCTTCTTGATGGTGTATGTCCCGCCTATTTTGCATCCCTGTTGTAAACTATTGACTAATAAGTAATTCCTAATTTGCCAAAGGTATTACTCTTTATTTCTCCTTCTCTGTTACTTGGGAAGTCCTCTGGGAAGAGGATCCATAGCCATTTGGATGCTGATGTTGAAACAAACATTCAGTACATGGTCCATACACCAGGGTAGGTGGTTCTAGGGGACGGGGTCAGAACTTTTCTATAGCCCTCTCTCCTAATTTTAATTTTAGGAACCTGAAGTTGGTCTTACCTCAACTCATTATGCAGGCAATTATTTCAATGTATAAAAAGAGTAAGAAATTTCATTTTGTTCCTCATTTCCCTGTGATACACATGAGATCATCAGTTCAGACTATACTACTGAGCTTTAGAAACATTACACCAAGTCTTGCAAAATGAGATGACGAATTGGTTTCCAAGTGTTCTCTAGAGACTTGAGTCTGAAACATGAAACCCTCGCTAGGATCTAGCACACCAGATAGGAATCTCAGAAGCAAGCTGGATTAAATAGACACCAGTCTTAAATAGTAGAGTCTAAACAAAGTTTCTTCCAGGTGGGGCTCTTATACTTTCTCACTGACCCATGCTTTGTATTTTCACCAGTTGGAGTGGCATTCATGACCCAAAGCAGATCCAAGATCCTGATTCTTGAACGGCTAGGCAGGGAGACAGTCCCAGCCTTTCCTTTAGGTTGCAGATATGCTACAATATTTTTCTCCAGACCAACATTGGTTCAGGCTGGAGGGGCATGAGTTTTGAGTTCCTGTTGTTGCAAGAAAATCTTAGGGAGGCCTTATCTCACTTTTAACTTGGCTTCAAGACAGTCTGTCCCCTAAAAGGCAATTTGAGTGAAGAGCTAACTACATAGGCAGGCTGTAAATGACCAGGTCCACTCGAGAAGTTATAAGAACATTCCCACATGAGGGTGTGAGGAATATCTCCTCACTGAAGACTCTGAGACCAGAACAGAGAGACAATACCAAGGCTATCATATGGCCTTGGGATTTATGGCCTGCTATATTTACACTGGGGTCAAAGGCTGCAACCCTATTTGTAGTGGGAGGTAAGTCCTACTGTCAGTCATCAGGGGAGGGGCTGGATCTATCAGACCATACAACAAACCTGCAGATGACTTGGCACAGAGTTTCACCACTTCCATGCTGGCTGCCAGCAGCAAGCTCTTTCTCCTTCAGAACTCTGACCCAAGGGTCGATGGAAAAAAACCTTGTTCTCAGTTTCCCCTATCCTGGTGAAGATAAATCAAATCCTGCTGAAGACTCCAGTGATGTTAAGAAAGAATAAGGGAGAGGCTATATAGAGTAAGTATTTGCTTACTCCCGCATTTCTTCTCACCTCTCCTCTATTTCCCAAAATCACTGCTCAAATTCAAGCTGGCATTGTCTCTCCTCAGGACTCTTGCAGTCACTTCTTCCTTTGTTTCCCTATATCCCTTTGTCCTCTGCATGCCATCCTGGGGAATGTATTGGATCTCTGTCTAAAATTCATCAATGCCCTCAAGGAACTGCCTTTCTAGACTCATCCCTACATGGTCTTCAGGGCACTTCCCCACTAGAGATTATGAGGTCCGGGAGAGCAAGGTCATCTCCTTCACTGAAGTTGCCCCAGCAACTATGGTAACACAGGGCGCATAGCACATGAGCCATAGAGAGTTGTTGGTTTAGTTTCCTTTGATTATTGTCATAGTTGGCATAGCTCTGGCTTCCTGTGCTGATGGCCTGGCAGAAACAGCCACATTAAAGGTAATTAATAATAGGAAAAAATGTCTTTTTCCAACTTTATGCTGGAGGTCTAGATTTTTTTTAAATATCTCTTTGGTTTTAAGAATATGCAATTTCTTGGGAGAATATAATATATCAAAGAAATTGAAATTTCTTTTTTTTTAATAGTTTATTGTCAAATTGGTTTTCCATATAACACCCAGTGCTCTTCCCCACAAGTGCCCTCCTCCATTACCACCACCTTCCTTCCCCCTTCAACCCTTGGTTAGTTTTCAGTATTCACTAGCCTTTCAGGTTTTGTGTCCCTCTATCTCCCCAACTCTTTCCCCTTTCCCCTCCCCCTGGTCCTCCATTAAGTTTCTCCTTTCACCTGTCAGACATATGAGTGCAAACATATGGTATCTGTCCTTCTCTGCCTGACTTATTTCGCTTAGCATGCAATAGCACTGCTAGGAATTTATCCGAGAAATTTCTTAAATATAAGCTATAGGGAGACTACTTATTATTTTTACCACTAAGTGAAAGTTGTGCCAATTATATTTTCTTGGTGACTGGAAAATGTCTCTAATAACACTCATGTTTTTCTGGATGTTTTTTCTTCAACAGGATGATTATGTCCCACTGGGCTAGGAGTACTGTTAATTATAACAATAGGATACACAAAGGGTAAAAAAAAATTACAAAAAATTTCAGATCAGGAAATGCTTAAAATGTTTCCAAAAAAATGTTTATTGGGAAATGTTATTCCAGAATCAAAACATTTCCTGCCTGGTGATTACACCATGGTGAAAAATCATGTGATGTGATGCGAGTTACGGGGTCTTATAAAAAAATAATTTTTATCATGAGATCTATTTATTTGAGAAAAATTCATTGTAAGTAACATGAGATAAGTAAGAATTGCCCAGAATCATATTTTCCAAAAAGTTTATTATTTACATAAAAATTTAAGCCTTATACCTCATAGAAAAATATAAGGAATAAAGTAGAAATTCACCAATCTCTCACCACTCAGAGATGACCAGTCTTTTTTTTTTAATTTTTTATGTTCTTTATTTATTTTTGAGAGACAGAGAGAGACAGTGGGAATAGGGGAGTGTCAGAGAGAGAGAGGGAGACACAGAATGTGAAGCAGGCTCCAGGCTCTTAGCCAGCTGTCAGCACAGAGACCAATGCCGGGCTCGAACCCACGAACCATGAGATCATGATCTGAGCTGAAGCCGACGTTTAACCGACTGAGCCACCCAGGTGCCCCAGAGATGATCACTCTTAATATTTCAATGAACTTAATTCCAGGCAGGTCTTGGTGTAATATATGTGCTTGTCTTCAATTTTATGTAAATAGTTTTCATGATATGTACTGTATCAGCAACATATCATAGATATCTTTCCTTGTCTATAAGTCTAGATCTGCAATATTAATGTTCATAATTGTGCCTATGTATTACATGTACCTACTAGGATGTTCCAGGCTTGAGGAGCAGCTCCTGAAACACCAAGTCCCCATGAGACAATGTGAAAAAGCTGGGGCAGTGTGGTGGGAAGAGGGCACTTGAGTGGGTGGAGGGTCTTTCTTAGAAGTGAACTTCCTTATATGTGTCTACAGTCAGGCAGGAACAATTATATACACACCCAAGACACTGCCAAATGAGAATGGATAAGACAGGCTCAGTCAAGCCAGAATTTCTTCTCTGTGACTGAATGCAATACTACCTTCACAAAAACAAGGTTCTGTGAGAAAGAAAAAGGAGATGAAACACAAGAAACAAGTTTAAATCCACAGATTCACAATGATACCAACAAACAAACTCATTTGGTCACCAGTGGAGAATGCTAGTGAAAAAAACTCACTTATTTGGAAAACTGGCAAAGTAAGAGAAAGAATCATGCTCTTCTTATATCACTGGGAAATCAAATCATTGAGGAAAGTTTTTCCCCTCTACAGAAGTAGCCCAGCTCATGAATGAAGAAGAAATGATAGAGTTAAGATTTCACTGTTTAAAACATCCACTGAATTATAGTATACCTAATTCAGTAATACCATATCCAATATAGTATGAATATAGGCATTGAATATCAACAACTATTAATGTCACAGAAACAATCCAACATTATATCTTTTCCAATGGAAGAACACAACCATCTAAGAAGTCATCTTGCCAAAAAATGGAAAATAAGACCTGAATATAATCAAGGCTTTAGATTACTAATTGATGCAAAATATGGAGACTGCCTTTAGGAAGATCCAGATTTTGGAAAACCTAGAGGACAGATAACCTAGTTCTTCAATAAATAAATTGCAAGGAAACAAAAGGTTCTGCAGAGGGAACCCATGGGTTAAAAGGAACTTAAAAGACATAGCAGCCAATTGCAATGTGTATACTTTATTTGAATCTCAAGTCACTCAAACTGTAAAAGAATATATGTTATATATAATATAAATATAACACAGTAATATATACATATGGTACTTGCAAATAATTTAAAAACTGAGCTTTGAAAGGATCTTTCATGATCAAGTATAACAGTGTTTTTGTTGTTTTTTCAGAAAAGACTTCTTGTCTTTAGGGAACATAAAATTTACAGATGAAATGATAAGATGCTTCAAAATAATGGTGATGGACAGTAGTATTGATAAAACAAGGTTGAGTGTGAATTGCCAGTGGATGAAGCTGAATGATAGGTGCATGGGGTTTTTAATCATTCTATTTTTGTATATGTTTGAAATTTCCCCTAATAAAAAGTAGGAAAAAAAAAAGAAGAAAGGAAGGAAGAGAGAAAAAAAGAAAAAGAGGGAGGGGGGTGGGCAGCTTTTAGGTGGACAATCAACAGTATTTGCCATACTTTATCTAACCAGTTTGTTATAGGATATAGTTTACTTTCTATTTTTCCAAATTATAAAAATGCTATATACATCTTCCTGCATATATCTTTCCATACCAGTAGCCTCCTAAAGGTGGGATTATTGAGTCAAAGGACAAATTTATACCTAAAGTCAAACTACCTTCCAAAGGGTTCTACCCAACTACACTTTCAAGTGAATTTAAGAATTATTTAAATAAAATGATTGATATTTTTATTGAGATAATGTTATACATTTACATTAGTTTTAGGAAAATTGACATCCCTATATTAGAGTCTTCCTATCTAAAATCAGCATGTTTCTCCATGTTGCTTTCCTTTGTCTCAATAGCTTTATCGTTTTCTTCATAATAATTTTTGTATATTGATTTTGTAACTGGCTGCATCACTAAATTCTATTATTTCTAAAAGATTGTCAGTGTATTTTCTTGGGTTTTCAAGGTCTACATTGGTCCTGGCCAAAGTGGGGAAAACTCAAGGGTATTTGACAAGGAGATCCAGAAAAACCCCAATCCTCTTCTTGACCTTTTCTCTGAAGTCACCAAGAAAAGTACACACACACACACACACACACACGCACGCACGCACGCACACACACACACACACACACATCGAACAAACCAAACCAAACCAAAACAAAACAAAACACCAAAATGAGGCAAATGATCAGTATTACTAACTGATGATTTTTCCTGAGCTCTAATGTTGAAATCAGCAAATTAGGCCACACCATTACACTATGAATGCTTACATGATTTAGAACCAAAGCAGGCTATAAAATCTGGCCTGTTTATTTCTTCCCAGAACCCCATCCTCAATCTTGGCGCTTGCCCCTGCAATGCAGGAAATGGCCAATCCAGAACAGACTACTTGGCCAGGAGAATGCTGTGCAAGAGCAAAAAAGTATTTGCTCCAAATCTTGGGGCAGTTAGACTATATCACTGGGCTTGCCTTTCAGGTATAAGGAATGAAAAGCCACAAATGGAGTTAATAAGTAGGCTATCTCCAAGAGGAGGCTCTGACAGTTTTTCCTCGAGCCTGATAAAAAGAGTCACAAGAGCCATTCCCAGTGGGTGCACTGGACAGTATGCTACCATGACGCAGTAACAACTCCATTTTCTCAGGAGAGCATCCATGAAATGCCTTTGAACTTGATCAATCCAAAACTGGAATGGAGCAAGAGGGTAGGGAAGAGGAGTTGTATGGATCCCTTAGCCACCAAATCTCATTGTATAGTTTATAAATAATGATATTTTCTGCATCCTTTTCAGTCTTTATATTCCTTACTTTATTTTCTTATCTAAAGCATTAGCTAGTACTTCCAGAATAGCATTTGAACATTAAGCATATATTTATTCCTATATTTAATGGCTATGCTGTTAGAATTCCACCATTAAACATTAAACTGGCTTTCAGTGTGTGTATAAAGCCATTTAATAAAATTTCTTTTATCAAAAATGATTATTGACTATTGAATTTTATCCAACATGCTCTCGGCAGCAATTAAAATGTTCATATGCCTTTGATCTACTATTATGGAGAAGTATATTATTAATATTTCCTCAAAATTAATCAAAAATTTCTCAGATTCAGAGCACCTAAGTGTCTCAGTTAAGCATCCAACTCTTGATATTGGCTCAGATTGTGATCTTGCAGTGACATGGAGCCCCACTTTGGGCTTGGGATTCTTTCTTTCCTTCTCTCTGCCCTTCCCCTGCTTGCGCTCTCTCTCTCCCTCAAAAAAAAATTAGGAATTTTTTTCTCAGATTCATCTTCTTCCTTTCTCTTTTCTTAAGCCCACCCTACTGTGCCTTGAGTTCAAGGACTCTTGATGTCCTGCCTGGACTGGTTGGATAGAGTATTTTTTCATTTAATTTTTAAAAGTTTTTTTAAAATTTATTATTGATACAGAGAGAAACAGAGCATGAGTGGTGGAGGGGTAGACAGAGAGGGAGACACAGAATCTGAAGCAGGCTCCAAGCTGTCAGCACAGAGCCCAACACGGGGCTGGAACTCACTAACTGTGAGATCATGACCTGAGCTGAAGTTGAACCCTTAACCAACTGAGCTACCCAGGTGCTCCTGGATAGAGTCTTAACATTGGTCCCCTGGCCCCAGACTCATCATCCTCCTCAAAACAAAATAGGGGGCCTCCTCAACACAAAGGGCGATATATCATTCTTTTGCTTAAGAATTTTTATTGGATCCTGTGATATGTCTTGCTGCTGCATTGTCAAGGGCTTTTATTATTTGGCCCATTTACTTTTCCAGTTCATTTGAAAGGAGGCCCCATGGTCAAGTGGGAAGAACTCCAGATTGGAATTAGAGATGGATTCGAGTGTTAGCCCCATCTCTTACTAGTTATGTGACTCCAGGCAAGTTTAAGTCTCCACTGTTTGATCTATAAAACAAGGCCAAAATTAAGTTGTAGTTTATTGTAAAGATTAAGATAATGTACTATAAAGAGCTCAGCCCAAGAAAGCACTCAGGAAATTATGGCTACTTTAATCTTCTCCCATTACTCTATCCCCTCCACATAGCCTTTGTTACAGCTTTGACGAGCAGCTTACAATTCTCAGATACCTCATACTTTTCCTTATTCTAACTTAAAATGCTTCCCTTCCCTAGCATCCCCCTCTCTAATGTTTGTTCTCTCAGGTAACTTGTAAACATCCTTAAAACTTAATGCCAACAGTTTTTTTCTTTCAGGAAGCCTTAATTGACCTTTTGCTGGTAGTTTGTTGTTCTCTCATTGCTGCTACAGTAACATGTACATGTGGCGTATCATCTTCATTGCTTTGTATTCCAGCGCTGTGCTGGGATATACTATGTCACATACCATGGTTAAGAGGAAGTGTCTGTAAAGTCATAGTGTAACTGACATCTCTCTAAAATACAGAGAACTGGGCAGTGCTGTCTTTCTGCCTTCCACTTCAGAGTGGCCTGGGCCCTTACTCTCTCCCACACAACTCAGAGGAGCCAGTACCTTAGGAAGGTCACCTGTTTTCACTCAGAAGTGGCAAAGGAGGAGGATACTACATGATATCTACAAAATTATACTCAAACACCCCATCTTCCTAGCCCCTACCTGCTTTAAGGAGGGCTTATATTCCTACAAGGTTGCCCTTAGACGATAGAGTCAGAAAGTTATTCTTTTTTATTGCATTCTAGCTATATTTTTAAGCTATGGCCTAGAGAGATATAGGTTATAGTAGCGATGGCATTATCTGGAATATTTAAAAGAAATGGCAAATGAAATAATAGGCCAAAAAAACCCCACAAAAAAGTGTCTAGTATAAAAGCTATCACTTCTCTTCTAAGGAATGTGTTGTGTTTAATGGTCTTCTTCCCCCCTGCCTTTCTCCTCCTTCTTTTCACTGGAACAGCTCCCCTCATTCAGACTCCTTGACCAAACCAGTCTTTTTCAACCTTCAGCTTTTGGCCAGTTAGTTTTCTCAGAGTTTGGTCAGCTCATTCAATCCAAGTCTTTTGCTCTTAGTGTTTGCAGTATATTATTATCTTAAACATAGTGGGGGGAAAGCAGGGTCAAGTGTACAGGACATCGTGGTACTATTTTTGTAACTTGGTGTGAATCTATTATTATTTTAAAGTAAGACGTTAAAAAATTGTTTCCACCTAAAGTTTCATGAAAAAAATCTGTACTGTTCCATCTTGTGCAATGGCATTGTTGTTATCATTTGTTTGCTGGATAATGAGATCCTGCTATTCATCCTATGAGTGGAATGATAGATTGGAAAAAGCAATGAAACTAGGAGTTCAAAGGCTTGAGATAATTTATTTCATAAGCTGGGTATCTATAAAATGAGGATTTATATTTAATATCTCAGTTCTATGATAATGCAAAGTTACCAAGATTTGTTAAATAAATATCTCATACAAAAAGTGGTTAAAGGATAAACATTCACTACTGCATAGTAAAACAAAGGTAAAAATTTAAATATTACATAAATTTCATGATTATTGTACTTAACATGTTGTATAAACCCAAATTATTGTATTTAAAATATTACAGAGTCAAAACATGTAGTGAGATCAGATGCCTGCCTGATGTTACTCTAGAGAAGTGAGTGGTCTCTAAACATTTTTGGTCTTATATGTTGATTGCAAAAAATATGCACTATTGTCAATCTACATGTTAAATTTTAGTAAAGTGTGATTTCTAATTTAGATAAAAATAGAGATATTCTAAAAGTTTCTTGGAGCCCCTGGGTGGTTTAGTTGGTTAAACATCTGATTTCGACTCAGGTTTTGATCTTATAGTTCATGAGTTCGAGCTCTACATGGGGCTCTGCTGAGAGCTTAGAGCCTGAAGCCTGCTTCAGATTCCATGTCTCCCTCTCTCTCTGCCCCTCCTCTCTTTCTCTCTCCCTCTCAAAAATAAATAAACTTTTGAAAAATTTTTTCTAAGTTTCTTCCCACTTTCCAACTAGTCTAGGTATTAGATTTGTTACAGGACATTTCCCATTCTGTATGTTGGGACTAAACCTGTTGAATCCTCTGCTCTGATCATTCTTGCTGTAATCACATCTTAACATTAAGTTCCCTATTAACAATATGTTTCATTGTAGAAATTGGAGAAAGTCTATGTTATAAAATGTCTTATTTTTAAAATCATTTAGGAATAATCTTAGGACCTTTAAAATATCCTAAGAACTTTAGAATCTTTAAAATGTATTTTATTTCTAAAATAAATCTTAAAATACTAATTTGTAAAGGAGTATCATACCTGAAAGGAAAGAAATATTATATAGGTTGGTTTGTAAATTATGCACAACATTCTGTATCACAGTGGTTTTCCATAATTTTGCTCTCTAAATGGTGACTCAAATTCCTTAAAATGCCTGAAATACAAAGTAGTTTAGATAAAGGTGGAAGGAGAATTTGAGTATTTGAACAAGAAACAATTCCTGTTTAATGAAACAACTCTAAACTTGTTTAATGATGAATGTTAGCTTTGGTGGTGAACAGAAGAAAGGCTTTTCCTGAACAGAAAAATAAGCCAGTGGGTTTTTTTTATGCAGACTCAGTGTTATACAGCTTTGCCTTAAGGAGAGGAATGAGAGAGTTGATGAGGGTATAAGAAAAGGTGACTTAAAGCCTTTTGGACTAGGTATCAGCCACTCTTAAGAGGTCAGCTTATCCAGGCAGTCAGGCCCAGAAGAATTGGCATAAACTATCTAAAATGAGAGTAAACCATGGATTCATGCTTATGTTTAGGTCTCTTAATGGAGTATGGGATGCATATTTGAGGAACTAAAGGACATGTAATCAATGTAATTCGATTCCGCAAACATTTATTAAACATTTTATGGTACAGAAATAAGGCATGATCTGTGCTCTGAAGAGTTTCACAATCTAATGAGATATAAGCATCACAAATAATAAAAGGTAGGTATGTTAGTGATAACCCTGCCTTATCTCACTACTTTTTAGTCTGGCAACCCTCTCCCTTAGATAAACGCTCTGGACAGAGTTCCTTCTAATTATCCTTTTCAAGTGAAAAATCCAAGCTGTCCTTTCAATTATTATGATGTTACCTTTTGTAACAAAAGTCTCACGGGTAAAGCTTAATCTTAGGCAGTGTCCTGCACTAAGACTCCTGCCCTGCTCATAACCTATAAAATCAAGTAAATAAATGCAAGTCTGCTTCCGGGGTTCTATGATAATAGACATAAATGTCTGCCAACGACAGCAACTGCAATAAAAACAGCTAGACATTCTGGAATGATGTTTTTCCAATGAATGACGAAGGCCAGATCAAACAAGATGGACAGGATCACTCTGGGTTGAGATCTCTGGCTGTGCTACTTGGCAAATCATTTACACATTGAACCTGTGTCCTCACTTAAAAGCCAGTGTAAAGGCATTCAGCTTACCTTCTAGGAACAGCTAATAAGCTTAGTCGTGGAGTATTTTACCAAAACCCACTTAGATCAATGTAAGTGTGAAAGTGAAAGAAATAATTGCATATTATAATTATATTACTAAAGTCTACTAAGGCCAACAGAGGTGCAGTGTAATACAAGAAATTACTAAATTAATAAAGGGAAAGTGCGGTTTTCCCGGAAGACCTTGTTCCCAAGGTAACTCAGCTCACCACCCCCTCAAGACAAATCAGTCATTATTTCAGCATTCGTATTATAAGAGTACAGGACTTAGACTCCACAGCAGTGAGGGAGAAACAGGGAGAAACAGTGTTAAGACGTGGTTTGAGCTCCCTGATGATGGGACCGGCTGGGGTACACGAATTGTAGAAAAGGTTGCCCACAGCACAATTTGCCCGCCTCATCCTTTCGAGTCAGGCAACTCCAAATTCCCAAGACTTTGGGTACCAGAATCTTAGGGAAGGTTGGGGGGGTGGTCCCACAGGGCAGAGACGGAGCCAGCGGGGGAGGTAGGGTGTAGTTTGGGGGGGCTGCTCGGAGAGGAGGGGGAGTCGGCAAGGAAGAGGTGGGGGCGGTAGTGGGCAGCCGGGCGAGGAGGGGAGGGGCGAGGCGAGACGCCGTCGCCGGCCCCCTCCTCTCGAGTGCGCTCTCCTCCCTTCCCCTCCTTGGCCTGGCACCCGAGCGCAACCCGCCGAGACCAGGCTACTTCAGGGGGAGGCGCCAACTCGTCGCGGCGCCAGGCCCCCGGCCGAGCAGTAACAGCGACCTAGAAGGCGGAGCGGATGCGGCTCGGGCCTGCGATGAGGTAAGGGGACCAGATGGTGTACGAAGACAAGAGGGGACGTCGGGCTCGCAGCGAGCCGCTCTCAGATCCCCCAGCTGAGGGCCACTTCTCCTCGCCCCCGCTGTCCGAATTCCGGAACGCGGCGACAGCTGGAGAGCTGCCCCCGGGGATATACCCCCGCCCAGGCCTAGGAGCTAGGCGTCGCCGCGCGTGCGCACATCCTCTGGCGGGGGCTGGGCGCGGGACTCTGGGATTGTTTCCCCACCCAGACGCCGCGCTCAGGCGGCACTGCGCATGTGCGAGCCTGCGGGCGGATGTGGTACGCGGGGCGAGGGGCGAGGGGCGAGGGTCGTGTGCGGCGACGCCTGCTCCGAGGCTTCCTCGCCTCAGGTCTGAGGCAGCCTGTCGCCCCGGGCTCTGGCGGTGGCGCCAGCCTCTGAGTTTCGCCTTCCCACCCCACTCTTCGCCCCGTGTAGGGTCTGCGGTTTTTGTTTCTGTCGCCTCGACCCGAAACCCATTAACCTAGCTCCCGAACCAACTTGCTAATTCAGTGTTGTGCCTCCGACTTTGGTCCTGTTGTCGAGGGACCGCGCAGAAAGTTTGGCTAAGCTAGAGGAAGCTGTTGTGGAGGCATGGGAGGAATCGCCGAAAACCTTTATTTTAAGCCGGAAGGTATTGCTCCGCTCAGCCCCGGAAATAGAGGTTTTCAGTCGCTGAAAACTTTCCAAGCTCTCCGCCTTGGCCGAGGAGGAACTTCCTGCCTGAGTTGGAAGGCGAGTTCAGAGCGAACTTTTTTGTTTTTGTTTTCTGGGAAGTGACATAAAATGTCGGAGCAATTCGAGTCCAGGAGTGTCACAGAACGCCTGTCACAGAGCTGTCTTGTACCGCGCTTGGGACTTAGTCTTTCTTAGAGGTGAATGAAAGTGGTAGAGTTCACAAACTGCTTTTGGGACTGAGCTCTTTCTCCCAGACTCGGAATGACCGGCACTGTTTAATGTTTACTGAGCCTCCTGGCTTCGCACACTTCTAGTACCAAATTCCTGCTTGGCTTTCCACCTTCCTACTCAGTGGTACTTAGTTAAGTCAGTTTCGGGACTCCTGAGGGTACTTGGGACGGTTTTTGACAAAGTCATTACTGTGCCTTGTAATCTTATATGATGTGCTGACACAGATATTTGGGGTCTGGTAAATAGAAGAAGCACTTACTATCAGGGAATCTGAGTACTCTTGGTGAAAGGTAATCTCTGTTTCCCAGGGCATTAGGCAGTTTATACACGTTATTAAGTAATAAGTAAAGGCAATTGAAATGATACATTCTTGCACACCCCACTCCCACCATGCAGGCCTCATTGGGCTTGCTCGGTTTACCAAGTGGGCCTGCAGCCTAGAGGCTAGGCATTTGCTAATTCTCCCGTCCTCAAAGCCCATTTCCCCCCTCCGCCCAAATATGTATGGCACCCACCTTAATTCAAATCTCAATTGCCTTCACTTTAGAGAGGTGGCTTCCTCATTTAAAATTGCTACTGCTGTGTGTCTCCCCAACGTCTTACCCTGTTCTCTTTGGCTCCGTAGTACTTATCCACTGTCTGGTATTATGTATTTGTATGTGTATGCTCTGCCTCCCCTATATTCAGAGCATATTTTGTACTGAATTCTCAATGTGGATTCATTCGTTCATTCAACAAATATTGAGTGACTACTTTGCATCAGGCCCTGTCCAGGTGTCTTGGATATATCCGTGAACAAAATAGACCAAGATCCCTTTTCTCTGGAGCTTATGTTTTAGAAAAGAATGATTGACAGTAAACATATTTGATTATTTATCATGTTAGAAAATTGTGCTATACAGATGTGGGTTCCAATTTTACATAGGATGGGTATGGTTGGTCTGAAGAATAAACTGACGGTGATGTTCAAGTCAGAGAACTAATTATTAGAATTGAGTATCTTTCTGGGAGAAAATGCTCCTTGCCATTCTCTACTGTATCTTTCATGGGGGCCCATATAGCATGATCATTGTGACAAGTGTAACCATGTTTTATAGTATACAGGTAAAAAAACTTCTTTTTTTAAATTAGGTTAAAATTACCGAGAATTTTATAGTTTAACTCAGCACATCAAATGAAGAAACTGGGCTCTTAAGTGGAAGAGACCAGCCAGATGAGTACTACAGATGTGTTGAGGAAAAGTATATATTTTCTGCACACATTATTGCACTTTGCAATTGCTTCTTAATGTTTCTCTGAATGTGATTCACTAGTGAGGTTGTTTTCTAGTAGTGCTCAGTTGCTTTTCTTTATTTGAAACTGTGTTGAAGAGTCACCTGGTATGATATCATGCTTTAAGGTATTAAATTATTGCTCTTAGAGATTTTTGAATGAACCAGGCAAGACCTAGAGAAAGAAGCTGATAGATAGTAAAGTGTGTTTTCCTTTGAGTCCTTTACTTCAGCAGGTTACAAACACGATGTTTAAATATAAAGAACTATTAATCAGAGCTATAAATATGGGGTACTTAGGGGTTTGCTTAAGTCTTTAGGAGTTTGTTGTGTTTAATTTTGGTTTTATCACTTAAAGTGAAATTAAAATGCCCCTGAGATACCACTACTTTTTAGGTTTGCTGGAGTTGGATTAGTATAAATCTAAATAGACCAGATAAGAGAGATTTGAGACCAGGAGTGGAATTATCAGGGCTGCAGAATGACATCAAAGACTCCTGTTTGAGGCTGAAAATACAGAACTGCATGGGAATATTTATTCAAAGGAGCAGATAGCTTGCCTCTCTCAAAGGGATATTTATAGTGTCCTTCAGTGGAAGGCAGGTATCCTTCTCACTTTCATTATCCAGAAGGAATATGTGTCTAGTTCACATGGTGATCCCATCTTAACAATGTGAGAGGAAATTTAAGGCATAATAGATTTTTTTCAGCATTGATCTGACACTGGAGTTTGTGTCTTATGAGACTTCAGCCTTGCTAATCTAACCTGAGCTATTATCTATTATGTATATCTCCACATGAAAGACATTTTGAGCTAACAAGTACTAGTGGATGACAGATAGCAAGTAAATCATGAATAGTGGTCACATTATATGTTCTCTATTGTATTGAATGTATATGATACTGAAGAAAATGAATCCCAAATGGAAATGAGCCAAGGCTAAGAGAACCGACCATGAAGAAGGAATGTTTATGTTGTGGAACATGGATCTTTCACAACTAGGATTCTATTTCATAGGCATGTTAGGATTTTTTTTTTTTTAACTGTACTACATCTATAAGGACCTAAATTTCAAATGGATTTACAAGTGTCTCAAGTATCAATTCATTTTAGCTAGTATAAACATAAAACATCCACATATCTTGATAATTTTTCATATTTGAAAGGGGTACTTTTGCTATGTTTAGCTGAAAAGGCTAACTTTGATGAGCTTAGCAATCTCTTCAAACTAAATACAACTTTGCTTGGGATTGAAGGTCTGCCTCATCTCTCCTGGTGAAATTTGGAACCCTTCCTTTTTACAAACCTAATTAAAGTAGCAATGATGTTTCTGTGTTCTATGTCAGTTTGATGCTTATCATAAACATGTCAATACCATTTCCTTTGAGGTTGTGCCTTGCTTTTAGTTGTGATTTTAGTTTTTCAGTTTTGTCCATCCTATTTTTATAAATAGTTTGATGCTTATCATAAACATGGCAATACCACTTCCTTTGAGGCTGTGCCTTACTTTTAGTTGTGATTTTAGTTTTTCTGTTTTGTCCATCCTATTTTTAATTGACTCACACTAGTTACTAGTTAGCAGCTGTGTAGGTGTTTCACTGTTATTTGTCACAGGCTTATGACCTCTCATTCAAGTGGAGGTAAATTACAGCTATCATCCTTCTTTGCAAATGATAATTGGGATCATATTTCTTATTTTATATTATATTTTTTTATCACTCATAACTCACAGATGACAGCCATTTAATGATTCAGCTAGCATATAGTTGGGAATCATCAGTACTCCATTGACATTTACTTGGTCTGGAGCTTATTAACACACTGGTGTGTAAACTATGTGCTGATATTCTAAAAGACATTAATTTTCTTTAATGTCCTATTTCTTTGACTATAAAAGCATCATCAACTGTGTTGCCCAGATGGGAGAATTTGTTAAAGGAACCGAGTTCAATGTTGCAAGAAAATTTTTTTATATATTTTTCAAGCATAGCTTTGGCATTGACCTCATATTATTAAGTTGGATTAAAAAATATATAACACTGGGCTTTCTTTGCAGAAATTACGATTTTTTTTCAGGGATTATTTCTAAAGAATGGTTATCAGCATTTAGAAGCTCCTGATCAATTGCAAAATATCAGTTCCATGGAAAATGCTTTGCTCTCATAGATACAGTGTGTCTAGGTTATTAGATCTTAAGGCCCACAAATACCATTGTGTTGGGGTAATGTTGACACAAACACCTGGGAGGTGGATATCCTTTTGCTCCTTTTGTTTTTTCTTTTATGTATTTACTTTCAGCTTAGTGCCTTCTGCGGGCACCAAATCAACATTTGTTGAATAAATTAGGCAAGTGAATGTATGTCCTATAATCCGCTTAAGTCTTTATTTGGGTCAGAGGTATTACCAAGTAATATGACACATTGTCCTACTAGCAAACAGACTGATTAATATTGATTACCGACAATAATATGTGGAGGCTACCTATTATATGCTTTGTTGGAGGGCACTGAATTATTTGACCTGTTCTTTAAGAGGATTGAGAATTGGTATGTTTGTCATGTTCAGTTATCAAAAGACGGTCTTATCCACCAGTCTTCAATTGTGTAGTTACTTAGAGTACAGGGAAAACTCTCAAAATATAGTCTATAAGAATAAGGAGTTATCTAGTTCCAAACAGAGATAATTTGGAAATAAATTGTGGAAAGAATTTATTTATTTATAAGAAAACAATTCTAATAGGAAATGTTAGGGGGTGGTCCAAGATGGTGGGTGTACTCAACTCCAGCCATGAACATACCAAACCTACAGCTATATATGGAAAAGTTCCCTCTGAAAAAGACCTGAGAACTAGCTGAAGAGCATATTCACAACAAAGCATTAAGAGTTGCATGTGAGACAGTCTCCCTGCAGTGAAGAGATGAGCCTCCCAAATATCTGGCCTTGAAAACCAGATGGAAAATGGATCTCACATCCAAAATCCCATAAGGTTTATAGAATGAATATATTTCTCGTAAAGGGTTTGCATGCAGACCCACTCAGGAACGAGCACAAAAGCAGCAGTTTGAAAAGCGCCTAGACTATATGTAAAGATTTATTTTTTTAAATTTATATCCAAGTTAGCATATAGTGCAACAATGATTTCAGGAGTAGATTCCTTAATGCCCCTTACCCATTTAGCCCCCCCCCCCCACAAAAGAGTCTCTTATGTTTTGTCCCCCTCCCTGCTTTTATATTATTTGTGCTTCCCTTTCCTTATGTTCATCTGTTCTGTGTCTTAAAGTCCTTATATGAGTGAAGTCATGAAGTTTGTCTCTCTCTAACTAATTTCGCTTAGCATAGTACCCTGTAGTTCCATTCATGTAGTTGCAAATGGCAAGATTTCATTCTTTTTGATTGCCGAGTAATACTCCATTGCATATATATACCACATTTTCTTTATCCTTTCATCCATTGGTGGACATTTGGGCTCTTTCCATACTTTGGCTATTGTTGATAGTGCTGCTATAAATATTGGGGTGTATGTGCCCCTTTGAAACAGCATATATATATATATTCCTTGGATAAATACTTAGTAGTGTGATTGCTGGGTCATAGAGTAGTTCTATTTTTAATTTTTTGAGGAACCTTCACACTGCTTTCCAGAGTGGCTGCACAAGTTTGCATTCTCATCAGCAGTGCAAAAGAGATCCTCTTTCCCTGCATTTTTGCCAAAATTTGTTGTTGCCTGAGTTGTTAATGTTAGCCATTCTGACAGGTGTGAGGTGGTATCTCATTGTGGTTTTGATTTGTATTTTCCTGATGATGAGTGATGTTGAGCATTTTTTCATGTTTTGGTCAGGCATCTGGATATCTTCTTTGGAGAAGTGTCTATTCCTATCTTTTGCCCATTTCTTCACTGGATTATTTGGTTTTTAGGTGTTGAGTATGATACATTCTTTATAGATTTGGGATACTGACCCTTTATCTGATATGTTATTTGCAAATATCTTCTCCCATTCTGTTGGTTGTCTTTTAGTTTTGCTGATTGTTTCCTTTGCTATGCTGAAGCTTTTTATTTTGATGAGGTCCAAATGTTCCTTTTTGCTTTTGTTTCCTTTGCCTCTGGAGAGGTGTTGAGTAAGAAGTTGCTGTGGACAAGGTCAAAGAGGTTTTTGCCTGCTTTGTCCTTGAGGATTTTGATGGCTTCCTGTCTCACGTTTAGGTCTTTCATCTATTTTGAGTTTATTTTTGTGTATGGTGTAAGAAAGTGGTTCAGGTTCATTTTTTTTTCTGCATGTCACTATCCAGTTTTCCCAGCACCATTTGCTAGAGAAACTCTCTTTATTCCACTGGATATTCTTTCCTGCTTAGTTGACCATATATTTGTGGGTCCATTTCTGGGTTTTCTATTCTGTTCCGTTGATCTGAGTGTCTGTTTTTGTGCCAGTGCTATACTGTCTTGATGACTGCAGCTTTGTAGTACAACTTGAAGTACAGGACTGTGATGCCCCCTGCTTTGGTTTTCTTTTTGAAGACTACTTTGGCTCTTTGGAGTCTTTTCTGGTTCCATACAAATTTTAGGACTGTATGTTCTAGCTCTGTGAAGAATGCTGGTGTTATTTTGAGAGGAATTGCATTGAATATGTAGATTGCTTTGGGTACTATTGACATTTTAGCAATATTTGTTTTTCCTGTCCAGGAGCATGGAATATTTTTCCATTTTTTGGTGTCCTTTTTAGTTTCTTTCATAAGCTTTCTATATTTTCTAATGTATAGATTTTTCACCTCTTTGGTTAGATTTATTCCTAGGTATCTTATGTTTTTTGGTGCAATTATAAATGGGATTGATTCCTTGATTTCTCTTTCTGGTGCTTCATTGTTGGTGTATAGGAATGCAACCGATTTCTGTGCACTGATTTTATATATTGCAACTTTGCTGAACTCATAGATCAGTTTTAGCAAACTATAAGAAAGAAAAATTAAGAAAATCCCATTTATAATTACATTGGAAAGAACAAAATACTTAGGAATAAATTTAAGCAAGGTGGTGAAAGACTTGCACACTGCAAATTATAAGACATTGATGGAAAAAATTGAAGAATACACAAATAATTGCAAAGATATTCCATACTCATGGATTGGAAGAATTAATATTGTTAAAATGCTCCTATTACCAAAAGCAATATATAGGTTCATTCCAAGTCCTATCAAAGTCCCAAGGGCATTTTTCACAGAAGTAGAACTAATAATCCTAAAATTTGTATGGAACCACAAAAAACCCTGTATAGCCAAAGCAATCTTGAGAAAGAAGGACAAAGCTGGATGTATCATGCTTCCTGATTTCAACAAAAATTATGAAGCCATAATAAAACAGGATGGTATTGGCATAAAAACAGACACCTAGACTAGTGGAATGGAATAGAAAGCCCAGAAATAAACCTATGCATATATGTCCAACTAATTTTTACCACATGATGCAAGAATAGAATATACAGTGTGGATAAGGACAGCCTCTTTAATAAATGGTGTTGGGAAAACTGGATAGCTACATGCACAAGAATTAGACTCCTTAAACTACACATAAAAATTAACTCAAAATGGATTAAAGACTAGAATGTAAGACTTGAAACCATAACACTAGAAGAAAACAGGCAGTAGGCCTCTTGGTATTGGTCTTGGCAGTGTTTTTTGGATGTGACTCCAAAAGCAAAAATAAACAAGTGGGACTACATCAAACTAAAAAGCTCCTGCACAGCAAAGAGAACCATCAACAAAATGAAAAGGCAACCTATAAAACGGGAAAAAACATTTGCAAATCATATATCTGATAAGGAGTTAATATTCAAAAAATATGAAGAACTTGTATAACTCAATGGCAAATAAATAGTACAATTAAAAATGGGCAGAGGATCTGAATAGCATTTTTCCAAAGGAGACATACAGATGGCCAACAAGTACAGGAAAAGATGCTCAACATCATTAATCATCAGGGAAATGCAAGTCAAAACCACAAATAGATGTTACCTCATACCAGTTAGAATAGCTGTTATCAGTATGCCAAGAAATAACAGGTGTTGGCAAGGTTGTGAAGAAAGGGGAACCTTTGTGCATTGTTGGTGGACATGTCAGTAGGTGCAGCCACTATAGAAAACAGAGGTTCCTCAAAAAATTAAAGTCATATATGATTCAGCAATTCCATTTCTGGGTTTTTGCTGAAAGGAAATGAAAACACTAATTTGAGAAGATATATTTACCCCTGTGTTTATTGCAGCATTATTTATAATAGCCAACATATAGAAACAACCTAAGTGCCCACAGACAGATGAATGGATAAAGAAGGTATGGTATATACACAATGGGAAACTACTCAGCCATAGGAAAGAATGAGATCTTGCCATTTGAAACAACATGGATGGACTTTGCGGTCACTATGCTAAGTGAAATAAATCAGAGAAAGGCAAATACTGTATGATCTCATTTATATGAGGAATCTAAGTAATAAAATGAACAAAAGTCGTAGATACGGAGAACAGGGTGGTGGTTGCCAGGGGTGAGGGGGTTGGTGGAGGGATGAAATGGACGAAGGGAGTCCAGAGGTACAGACTTCAGGGTATGAAATAAATAGGACATGAAGTGTGATAAGTAGCATAGTGACTATAGTCAATATTAGAGGTGCATAATAGTGTGTCAGAAGAGTAGATCTTGGAAGTTCTCATCATAAGAAACAAAAATTTTTTTGGTAACTTGTGGTAAATAGTTTTATTGTGGTGATCTTTTCACAGTGTATTCAGATGTTGAATCATTACATTATACACCTGAAACTAACGTTGCTTGTCACTTACATCACGATTAAAAAAAAGAAAATAATAGAAATATCAACATAGAACTAGTGTGACTCAAAACAAAATCAGATCTTGTCACCTTTCTGCTCAGAACTTCTTACCTCAGAGCTTTAGCAATGGATAGATTTTGGGTGTGGATAACTTTTGCTCTAAATGTAATCAGAGTGCACTTCTTCCTTTCTTCAAGTCTTTCCTCAGATATTATATGCTCAGGGAAATTCTATTACCACCCTGTTCAAAATTGAAAACCTTACCATCAGTCTCAAGGCTCCTGATCCCTCTCACCTTGCACCATTTTCATTTTCACAGTACCATCACTTCCCAGTATACTGTGTAATGTACCTATTATGATTGCTGGCTTCCCACATTGGAATGGAACTTGCACAAAAGCAAAAAAAAAAAAAAAAAAGAAAGAAAGAAAGAAAAAAAAAGTCATACAAAAAATTACCTTTGTTAATATATATTTGCTTTTGAAAATTACTATTGCAAAAACTTGAAACATTGGCCCTGTTAGTGTCTAATTTAGGTCCTCTAAAGGCAGAGGTCAGTGGCATGAGTTTCTTCTTTGGAAAGGTATTATCTCATTTTCTTTCTATATTGCAAGGCAAATATGAGTACAGTGTGATTCTATAATAACAGTTTTCTTTTAATGACATTTCAAAAAATGAGGTAATGCATAAGAAACTTATATAGCAAAGCATAGGCACTTTTTAATATGAATGATTAACTACATACATGAGTCAAGTTGGAAGTTGGAGAACACATGTAAGGAAAAAAAACAGTAAACAACACATAGTAAGAATTGTATGGAATGACCTTAATCTGTGACACTATCACTGTGAAGATGGCCAGCCTCTTTTCTGGGTCTATAAGAAACATTGCCCTCCAGTGCAGAAAAGGGGGAAATTTGTAAACTTATTTTATTTTATTTTACTTTATTTTATTTTAACCTTATTTTGTTTTTTAAGTTTATTTTGAAAGAGAGCACATGCATCTGCATGATTGGGGAAGGGGCAGAGAGACGGGGAGAGAGAATCCCAAGCAGGCTCTGTGCTGTCAGTGAGAAGCCTGACACATGGCTCAGTCTCCCAAACTGAGATCATGACCTGAGCTAAAACCAAGAGTCAGATGCTTAACTAACTGAGCCATCCAGGCGCCTCAACAGTTTTATTTAAAATTTTTTTCCCTTTTTCAAGGTTTTATCTAAATTGCAGTTAGCAATACAGTGTAATATTAGTTTCAGGTGTAGAATTAGTGATTCATCACTTATATACAAAACCCAGTGCTCATCATAACTAGTGCCCTCCTTAATACCCATTACCTATTCAACTGCCATCCTCTCCTCTGGCAGCCCTCAGTTTGTTCTCTTTAGTTAAGAGTCTGTTTTCTGGTTTGCCTCTCACCCCTCCCCCATATTCATCTGTTTTGTAAATTCTACATGAGTAGGGGTTCCATGGTGTAATGGTGAGCACTCTGGACTCTGTAAATTCTACATGAGTGAAATCATGGTATTTGTCATGTCATAGTGTAACAGTCATATAGTCACATGTCATAGTGTAATAGTCTATAGCTCTACCATGTCACTGTAAATGGCAAGATTTCATTCTTTTGATGGATGTGTAATATTCTATTTTGTATATATACCACCTCTTCTTTATGCATTCATCAGACAGTGGACATTTGGGCTCTTTCCATAATTTTGCTACTGATGATAATGCTGCTATAAACATTGGAGTGCACATATCCCCTTGAATAAGTATTTTTTGTATCCTTTGGGTAAATACCTAGAGGAGGAATTGCTGGATCATTGTAAGCACTTTTGGACCAGAAGTAGAAAATAGATTTTTGCCATTCTAATATGCTAATAGCGAACTTTTTGTCTATTTTGGAATTTCTTCTATGGCATTTAAGATACTATAGTTTGTCTATGTTATTTATTTGTTATCTTCTTTTGGTATTGATAGAATTTTATTTTTCTGATAGCAAAAGAGATTGTGGTTTATGAATTGTGATTATCAAGCCTTTATCGAATTCTTATGTCGATGGTAGAGGCAATATTAGAACGGATGTACTATGATTCCAAAATTGTGTTTTCTTTAACATTAGGTAACCTTATTCACTTATACTCAGATTATTTCCATAATTTAAGCTTAATATCTTGAAAACTGTCTTGTCCAATGTAAAAGCCAATTATACTAATTCATTGAAAAAACTACATGGAAAATTTGATCTTTGGCATTACCCTTATCAAAACTTTCTTACAAAAAAAATTCCCATCAGAGTCCACCCATATATATGTTAGTATCCATGACACGTTAAAATAGTATTGTTTTCTGCATGTTTTAAACTTTATTAAATTTGATCAAATAATTTATCAAATAGTATACCATTTGTATCATTCTGTGACTTAGTGATTTTTGGCTAAAATTATTTTGCAGTTTTGTCTGTTGATTGTAGCTAATTTATTTTAATTGCTGTATGATATGCACATGCCACAGTTCATAAATTATGTAGAGGAATCCTGTTGAAAAATTGTGTTTGCTATTTCTAGTGTTCTGCTATTGTAAAGAATTGTGTATATGCTCTAGAGTTTTATCTAGGCAGTATTGTCCTAAATATAAGGTGTTACTTTTTAGTGATCATGAAATTATTTTAGTGAGTTGAGACCAGCATTTTTTTAATGAAATAGGAAAGGATAAAATAGGACAGAGTAGGGTACAGTAGAATAGAGTAAGACAGAAAAAAGGATGTCCTTAAGCACATCATATAATAAGGGTAAGAATTATTTTGTGAAACTTGTTTTGGGTACATGTATGTATCAAAAGAAATAAAAAGGTCGAAGGACACTCTTCTGGCCTAAGTATTGTTGAGTTGCTCTCTAAAATGATTATACCAGTTTGCATTTCTTACAGCAATATGAGTGTGTTTTTTGATCTGTATCCTCACCAGCACAAGGTATTGTCCCCCTTTAGTTTGGCAGATGGGCGAGATCTGTCTCATTGTGATTGCATTTTCATAGTGAAATTGAACATCTTTTAATATCTTTATTGTTTCTGTCAATTGTCTTTTGCTCATATCTAAATTGGATTGTTTTTTTCTTACTGATTTTTAGGTGTTCTTTATTCTGGGTACAAATTCTTTGCAAGCCACCAGTTATATATGTTGAAAATATCTTCTCCCATTCTGTGGCATGTTTTCTCCTTTGTCTTTTAGTATGCCATATTTTTTAAGTTTAAATGTAGTAAGCTTTACCAGTCTTTGTGGTTAATGCTTCTGTGTCTTATTTAAGAAATCTTTCCCTGCCCTGAGGTCACAAAAATGTTTTCTATACCTTCTTCCAAAGGTTTGAAAGTTTTGCTTTTTTTCACATTACAGATGGGTTCCATTGCATTATCTTTGTTGACATATTACAAACTAAACTGTTTTTAGAGGTTTTTTTTTCATGTTATGCATTCAAATTGGTGAAGCATGGTCCCCAAACTTACAAAGTATAATATTTAAAAGTTATATTTTACAGTATTAATTTTTAATAATTGGGCGTATCTACTGACTTTTTAATAAAGATTTGGTACAATTTTTAAACTGTATACTTTCAAATAAATAAAGCTTGTTGAAGTGGCAAGGTGGTATACTCTTTTCCTTCTGTTTTTCTCTAATAGAATTTATGTATTTATGTTTTTCAGTCACATTAACTTTATCCTAGAAGACAGCTGTACAAGGATCTAGACAGAACAGGATTAAAGATGACTGAATACTGGGCTACAGAAATTTAAAACAATAAGGTACAAAAATTTTTGGAGGGAAAAATTCCCAGTAAGTCAGTACAAAATAAAATGGGAACGTACATAGGAAGACTTAAAACATCCCTGAAAAACAGGAGAGGGTCCAAGAGAGGGGTTTTGAAATCCACCTTGTGTTCAGATATTGGCTCTAACCCTGACTGGTTGGTGATGATTGGTTGTTTTAGAAAATGTCCATAAAATGGAGACAATGATTGTTTCTGTTTCTTTTGGCTATTATAAAGTTTAATGAGATAATATAAGGCATTTACTACTTGGCATAGGGTTGCATAGGGTTACTGTCTATTTTAACCATTATTATTGTTGCTACTATTACTTATAATTCATGGATATGGTATTCTGTATATTGTGGATTTTTTAAAAGTATATGTTGATATACTGCTATAACATTGAGAGTAATAATACCCTGGTGAAATCATGTAGAAAATAGGATAAGATAACTATAATCATCACATATATTCCATAAATTATATTCCTCAAATTGGTACAAATTGGAGAAGCTAGTTTTCTCTATTTGTATCACACTGAAATAATCTTAGAAAAAAATCCAACTACTTTCTGCAATGCTAGAGAATTCAACAGTCTTTCACAGTACTGTACAATAGTACTTATTCTTGAATCATTTTTCAATCTTCAAGAACATTCTGACCAATAAAGATGAAATTATGTTAATCTTATAGTTAATGTTAATTGACTCTTACAAATGTAATTTCTTTGACTATGGTAATTTCAATATATCACTCATGCAATTCTGTCTTAACTTGATTGTCAAACAAAATGGGCTGTCTTCCACCATTCTAACTTTTAAAGAGGTCCTATTATTGAAATTGATCAAAGACACCAAAAAGAGCTATATATTTTCTTCCTTAAAATCTAGGATACTCAGTTGATTAAATAAACAAAACAAAACAAAAAACTGTTAGCTGATATAGAGTAATTTCCAGGATATATTGTTAACTGAGTTAAAAAAAAAAAAAGCAAATATGCTATTTTTTGTGTAAGGAGGAATTGAGAAATAAAAACACAGACATGTATTTGCTTATTTTTGCAAAATGAAACAGGAAGAATAAACCAGAGACTGATGAAACTGGTTACTTACACTGGTGGAGGGAGAGGGTGGGAAACAACAATAAACCAGGATTACTGTTCTAGGATCTTAGCATGTTGCAAAGATTTCCCTTCTGCTAGGCATGAAGGTAGTCCACAACACAATGAGAGCAGCCACATCTCTTCCTTTGCCCCCTTTTCTCCTCTTATTCATTTCCTTTTTTCTCTTGCCTTTGTCTTCTGTTCTTTTTTTCTCTTCTCTTCCTCTTTCTTTTTTCCCTCTCCTTCCTTTTTGTTTTTTATTCTAGTAAACTTGGGGCAAAATGTAGATCCAGTTAGGATGAAACAAATCAAAAAGAATCTTCGATGCAGGCAGTCTCCCATATACAAAAAGCTGTATTCAAAGGATACATTCAACCAATATATGGTATTGTGGTCTGCTGTGAACCATGTCCTGTGGTGGCTATAGCAATGAATGAGTCAGGGTTGCCTCTCTTATGAAGCTTGCAAATTAACAGAGAAGGACAGATCAAGTAGAAGTAACTGTCACGTGAAATTATCTTCCCACATTGGCAACTAGATCAAGTTTTATAAACTTATAAGTGAGAAAAGTCCAAGTGATTCTTTTAAAAACAAGCATATCTTGTCTAAACATTAGAAACAGTGATTTATGACAGTTGTCATAGTTTGAGTTATACTTATTCTGAATATGTGATTATTCCTTATATTCTGAGAGACCTTTTTACACCATTTGAGAACAAAATTTTACTAGCATTCTCTATTATAAGGCTCTAACTGCTTATAAATAATATCAGATAAAATTTTCTGATGTTAGTCCCCTTAAAATGTGGATTGTATTTGTTTGAGTAAATAGAACCCAAACTAATAAATTAGAAATACCAATATTATTAAATATGATTTCATTCAGTTGCTTTGGCGGGGAGGGGGGGAGGAGAGAGATTATTTCTTTATACTCATTTTTAGTGATGGGATAGTTAACTGTGTAATGATTGAACCATAGTCCAGACATACTGCATATCTTTTGTTAGAACAGCTTCCCCTGTTACTCCATGTGGTAGAAAATAGTTACTGCAGAGATGGTTAATTAAGGCAAGAACATTGAGTGCTGCTGCTACTTACTTGGTTTATTGTTGCAGATTTTTGGTTAAAGTCTAGGATAACAAGCCATATGTGTTCATTCATCCTCATTTTTTTCATTCATTCCTCCTTTTTTTTTTTTTTTTTCCTTCCCCAGCTTAGCAAATCGTATACTCTTCAGTGGAGCCGAAAACTGATAAGTCTGCTCTTCACAGTGATTTGGAACTTTCCAATCCCAGGGAAAATTTAACCAAGGTCTAAAACTTATTTTTCCTTATCTAGAGGAGGTCAACTGTAAAATGAAAATTTTCTGCTTGTTTCCTTATAGATTTAAAAATCTTCATTTATCCTGGGATTAATTTTCCAGACCTTAGCAGGAAGAATCCATAAGAGACCATAAGATAGTTCCAGAACAGTTAAAACACCTTTTGGGTTTTATAGCTGTTAACTCTCATGCCTAAACCTTAATTCCCTTATCTTCCCTTTACCATATTTGAGCTTAGCCTATTTTCTCTGTTAATTGGAAATAAAATAATTTTAACCTGCCTGGTTTTATTCCACGTATAGGATCCTGATTTTACCACATACTTTTTCCTTAGGGACTGCACAGGACTGAGTCCATATGGAAGAAGAGCTTTCGCTTTCCTATGGAGAAAGTGGCAAGGTTAGAAAAAAAAAACCATGCCTTTGGAGCATGTATTTTCTATTGCATGAAACCTATATCAAACATCTATTGGTCATCCAATTGGAAGATCAGTGAGATAGTATTTGTCTTTGAGGGGCTCACAGTGTAGTGACTCAGATGCAAACATAATTGCTGTGGGTACGTAGAATGCCAAAGGGGTCAGTGGAAAACTGGCTGTATTGTCTGAGGGGTAGATCAGGGTTCCCAAAGATGGCGCCTTTCAAGCTGGATGAGGAGTACAGACCATCCCTGCTTTCACAGATAATACCGCCCTGCCAGAGGGTCTAAGTTAAGCAATGTTTGCTCCATTCCAAAGATATCAGAAAACTATAAAATACCTAATCTTAGAAGACATATTTTTAGTTCATCATAAATATTGTTTAACTTATTTATTTTCCACCACAGCTCAACATTACAGTCAACCAGCTTAAGTCTAGTCTGTGTCCAACTGATGTTAGAGGTTTCACACCTTTCAGCATGCACATCATTTCCCATCTTGTGTTAATTTTATTAAATTGACATAATGTCTGTTCTTCATTAGTACATCTTAATATTAACTGCCCTGATAACTTCCATTTTTATGTTTTCTGCTCTTTTAAAATAAATATGGTCAAAATAATAAAAGATATAAATAATTATACAAAGCCAGCATAGTGTACAAAAATAGCAAAACTTATGAAACTGAGCCATAGAATTACCATGGAAATGTTTGTTTATGAGCCCTTGTAGGAAAATACAAAAGTAGCTTACAAAAGTAATGTATAGAATTTGAGAATCTAATAAAATGTTAATAGAAAAATTCCTAGTTTTTCCTGGGAACAACAGATTTTGTGAAATAAAAGAACAGACTCACAGAATTAGCAATGAAACAACTATTACATATAAAGTGTTAGATTGCCAGGAAGCCCTCAAATGGCAATATATTGGTGGATTTTTTTATAATAACTTTTTTTTAGGCATGCCCAATGGGTAATTTTGGTTCCGTTGCCATATGCTGTATTTTAAATTTATTTGTGACAACTTAGTAATTGTCTGGAGTCAGGTGAAGTACCATAATCTGTTTGATTTTTCATATTGTTAGAGAAGCAGAGTTATACAGGTAGCACATACTCAAAAGAATAAGAAAATGCTTTTTGGTCTCTAATTTTATGGAGCTGTGTTTCCTTAATTATATTTTCTTTGCGCTAATGTTAAAATTTCACTACTTTGTATTTCCCAAATAGATGCCAGTGAAAGATAAGGGGGTGGGAGGCAGATGTGAGCAGAGTAGTAAAGGAAATCTGTCCAGGAAATAGTTATTGCCCTTAATAATATTGTGTGCAGGAAGGAAGGTTCCCTGGGCCAAATTAGCACTAAATTTTAGGGACATGTCTAGATGACTTCTCTTGTCTACTGCTAAGCTCTCATTCCCTGACAGTGGTTTTTCCCCATTCAGATTTGTCTGTTGCCTGCCTTGGCTCTTGTTCGGCCAGTGTCCTATTTAGCAGGTGGGCACAGAGGTGGTCGGGTGCCTTTTGGAGAGATGGCTGCTGTCATGCAGGGCATCTGCAGCTCCTACAAGGTGCTGAATGTGAACCCTTTGCTACTTACACTCTTATTATATACACATAGTATACATATACATACCATATATGTGCATGTTTACAATACATATAGTGTGTATAGCTCTATATACTCATGAATGTGTTGGAATGAAAAATGTATGTTTCTTCTGTGAACAAAGATGTTACAGTTCCTTGAGACTGATATTGAATATATACCTCAAAAAGAGTAATTGTATGCATTTCATAAAGTAAGTCATCAGTTTCCCTATGAAATAACTCCCCCACAAGAATTAGAAAAAATGAATTTTTGATGACTAACCTCCCGGAGCCAGTCTGACAGATATTTAAAAGCAATGTATTCACACCTCCTTTGTACTCAGATTATATTGCAAGTATTTGTCTTCTATTAAATTGTGAGCTCCTTGAAGGGAATGATTATGTTTCATTTTTATATCTTTAGATCCTGGCACTCAGTACATGTTCAATAATACTGTCAGACCTGATGTTCTTTTGACCTGTGTCATCCTTTAACAAATGAATGAGTGCAGGTGACATCACCACACACACACACACACACACACACACACACACACACACACACACACGAGTCCCAGTGGTTAGTAGAGTCATGGGGTGGCTACTAGAGGTTTGGTACAGGTGGGCCAAGAAGAACATTCAGAACTAATGATTTGTAGACAAGAGTTTAGGAGCTTGTTGGACTTACATCCTGAATCTAGTCGTCTAAGAAACCACTTGATTTTTGAAGCAGGGCAGGTTGAAATCCAAAAATCTGCTTGAAAGGAAAAAACAAGGTAGGAATCCTCATTTTCTCATTGTATATTGCCATCTGCCTTGTTTATGGGCGGTAACGCACAGTGTGGATTACTGCCCTGTTGAATAAGGACTTTGAGAACAGCCACAGCCCTGTGATTGCAAGCACTAGGTCTACCAGAGGTATAGCTTTAGATGAACTGTTTTCTCTGCAACATGTGGTGTGTGGAAAGCAATCTTTAGAAGCAAGTGATGGAGGATTACTTAGTCCTTTTGTGCCTCAGTTTACTTGCATTTAAAATGAGGATACCAATATCTATGCCCTACAATTGTGATGTTTAGAAATAATATATAAGAATTCTTTTAACTAGCACATTAGTTCATTTTTAAATATTTGATGCCACATTCCAAATGTTGTTCTTTTGAAATTTTATAGACTTAAATAGGAAGATAAATAAAATGAAGACCCCATAGAAAATAAGATTCCTTCATGATATAAGGAGGTGGGTGATTTACAATAGAAGCATAGAGTAAAAGCTAACCCTTAGCTAACAAGATTCTGTCCTTAACTCTGTAGTGGCCTTGGGTGCTTCCCAAAAGATAATAGAAGTCATCATTCTCTGGGCAGGGTCTTAGAACTTGAATGGCCTGGTGAGGAAAAGTGGCTGCATTTGGCATCAGGGGAGCTCATCCTGGGCAGGTGCTGCCATTAACTCAGGATGATGCTGTGAACAGTTGCAAGCTGCTTACCCTGTATTAGTTTCTTAGGGCTGCCTTCAAAAAGTACCATAAACTGGGTGGCTTGAAGCGATAGAAATTTGTTCTTTTATAGCTCCGGAGACTACAAGTCTGAAATTAAGGTGTCAGCAGGGCCATACTTTCTGAAGGCTCTAGAGAAGAAGCCTTCCTTCCTTCTTCCCAGCTTCTAGTGGCTGCTGGCAATCTTTGGTGTTCCTGGACCTGTAGCTGGATTGCTCTAGTCTCTGCCTCCATAGTCACTTGTGTTTCCATGTGGTATGATGCTTAATTTTATGTGTCAGCTTGAGTGGGCCATCAGTGCCCAGATTAAACATTGCTCCTGAGTGTGTCTGTGAGGGTGTTACCAGAAGAGAATAGCACTTGAAGTGGTGAGCTCAGTAAATGGTTTTCCCTCCCGAGTGTGGGTGGGCATCATTCAGTCTGTTAAGGGGCTGAAGAGAACAAAAGGTAGAGGAAGGAGGAATTCATCCCTTTTTTCCTGTTTCACTGATTGATCTGGGTTGTCTCATTTCATTTTTTCCTTTCCTCAGACTGGGATGTACATCACTGTCTCCTCTGGTTCTCAGGCCTTTGGACTTACTAAATTATGCTACCAGCTCTCCTGGGTCTCCAGCTTATAGATGCAGATCATGGAACTCTGAGTCTCCATAATCTTGTGAGCCAACTCATCATCATATCTATATCTATATCTACATCTATATCTATATATACATCATATGTATATACACATATATACACACATGTGTATATATATCATATATATATGCACACACATACACATACTCAGCTGGCTCCTAAGGTGGAGGGGTGGAGGGGAAAATATCCTTTTCAGGTCTTAGGAAATAAGTAGCTAGTCCAGTCAGCTTTCTACCATAACTCTTTCCTTGTAAGATTGACTTAATAGCTGGAAAGACAGGCCTTGGGAAATTCTTTGCTCCTTTAAATTAAGCAAGACTATGGTGATTATTACGAGAAATGGCCAGACATGCCGTTTGATAGGCATGTTGGCTGTTTATGCATCTTATCATAACCCTCAGATTTTTTAATTTATAGTTTATTGTCAAGTTGGTTTCCATATAACACCCAGTGCTCCTCCCCACAAGTGCCCCCCTCCATGCCAATCACCCCCCCTTCCCCTCTCCCCCAGTCCCATCAGCCCTCAGTTTGTTCTTAGTATTCAAGAGTCTCTCATGGTTTGCCTCCCTCCCTCTCCCCAACTATTTTTCCCCCTTCTCTTCCCCCTTGGTCCTCTGTTAAGTTTCTCCTGTTCCACTTATAAGTGAAAACATATGGTATCTGTCCTTCTCTGCCTGACTTATTTTGCTCAGCATAACACCTTCAAGTTCCATCCATGTTGCTACAAATGGCCAGATTTCATTCTTTCTCATTGCCATGTAGTATTCTGTTGTATACATAAACCACATCTTCTTGATCCTTTCATCAGTTGGTGGACATTTAGGCTGTTTCCATGATTTGGCTATTGTTGAAAGTGCCGCTGTGAACATTGGTGTACATGTGCCCCTACGCATCAGCACTTCTGTATCCCTTGGATAAATTCCTGCCATTGCTATTGCTGGGTTATAGGAGGAGAGTTCTATTAATTTTTTGAGGAACCTCCACACTGTTTTCAAGAGCGACTGCACCAGTTTACATTCCCACTAGCAGTGTAGAAGGGTGCTTGTCTCTCCACATCCTTACCAGCATCTGTAGTCTCCTGATTTGTTCATTTTCACCACTCTGACTGGTGTGAAGTGGTATTTCAGTGTGGTTTTGGTTTGTATTTCCCTGATGATGAGTGACGCTGAGCATTGTTTCATGTCCTCTGCATGTCCTCTTTGGAGAAGTGTCTGTTCATGTCTTCTGTCCATCTCTTCACTGGATTATTTGTTTTTGGGGTGTGGAGTTTAGTGAGTTCTTTATGGAATTCGGATACTAGCCCTTTATCCAATATGCCATTTGCCACTATCTTTTTCCATTCTGTCAGTTGCCTATTAGGTTTTTTTTTTAACTGTTTCCATTGCAGTGCAGAAGCTTTTTATCTTGATGAGGTCCCAATAGTTCATTTTTGCTCTTGATTCCCTTGCCCTTGGGGATGTGTCGAGTAAGAAATTGCTGCAGTTGAGGTCAAGGAGGTTGTTTTCTGCTTTTTCCTTGAGGGTTGTGATAGTTTCCTGTCTCACATTCAGGTCCTTCATCCATTTAGAGTTTATTTTTGTGTATGGTATAAGAAAGCGATCTAGTTTCATTCTTTTGCACATTGCTGTCCATAATCCTCAGATTTTTGAAAGCTGAAAAGCACATATGTAAAAATGTTTCCAGTATAGCAAATAAATAAAAGCTCTCTTTAAACAGCTTTACAATGTCCACATTTCATGCTCATATGAGAGCACAGATGCTGATGTCTTAATGTATGCTGTTATGAGTTTAATTGTAGTTCCCCAACCTCAATTTTTATTTTGAAATCCTAACCCCCAAAGGTGATGGTATTAGAAAGTGGGGTCATGAAGGTGGAACCCTCATGAATGGGACTGGTGCTTTGTAAAAGGGGCTTCAGAGAGATCCCTAACCCCTTCCACCCTGTGAAGACACAGTGAGAAGGCAATGGCTATGAAGCAGGATGGGGGCCCTCATCAGAACATGAGCATATTGGTGCCTTGATCTTAGACTTCCAACCTGCAGAACTGTGAGAAGTAAACTTTTGTTTTTTATAAGCCACCCAGCCTGACATGCACTAGGACTCTCCCATACCTCAGAAAGTGACCTTATTTGGAAATGGGGTCATTGCAGATATAATTAGTTTAGTAAAGATGAGGTCATTATGGTGAGCCCTAATCCAGTCTGACTGGTAAGGGGAAATTTGGGCCCAGAGTCATATATACATAGAGAGAAGATGATGTAAAGATATAGGGAGAAGATGGCTCATCTCCAAGCCCAGGAAAGAGGCCTGCATCCTTCCCTTGCAGCCTTCAGAGGGAACTAAATTAGTGGCCACCTTGATTTGGAACTTCTAGCCTCCAGAACTGTGAGAAAATAAATTTCTTTTGTGTAAGCCACTCAGTCTGTGGTACTTGGTTACGGCAGTCCTAGCAAATGAATGTGCACTTTCTGAGTGTATCTTCCAACCAATCCCTAAACCTGAGTAGGGGGATGAGGGAAGCTGCTAACTGCTCAACTGATGGTCAGAATGGACCCATGAACCGGAACTTCTGGGTTGTTTCCTTGGTGTCACCTTCAGCATTGTTCTTTTTCCAAGAACACGTTTCGTCAAGACTTAGGCAGATGATGAAATAGCAGTGCTGTCTCTCTCTCTCTGTTTTTCTTGACTTTATGACCAGCCTAGTTTACAGAGCTACATTTAAGACCTAGCCAATGCTGAAAATACTTTCTAGCCATTTGGCTCCCCAGAGGTCAGCCTTGGACGATTCCTGTGGCCTTGAGGAAAATTTCGTAGGTGAGATCTGATCCCACCTGGGGTCCCTGGCTCTTGGTGGCTATGAAAGCAGGACTGAAGCAGTGGGCTTGAAGAGTCATTTCTTGTAGCTTTAAAGGGCTTCTCAAAAATAGAACTGTCCCTCCCTGAACTGGAAAGTAAAAGGGGAAGGAAAAAAAGTATTTTTTAATTAATAGTCTTAATGTGTGTATGTAAAATATGTATGTATTTTTTTTCCTTTTCAGCCAGTACAGGCTACTGTGTCATCTTTGAAAATGTTAGATGTGGGAAAGTGGCCAATTTTCTCCCTTTGTTCTGAGGAAGAACTGCAGTTAATTCGTCAGGCCTGTGTCTTTGGCAGTGCTGGCAATGAAGTTTTATATACTACAGTAAATGATGAGGTAAATTTTGAAGAAAAAATTCAGCCACTTATAGTAATAGATTTGATGGGGTGAGGTGGAAACTGAGGAATTAAGGTTAAAAAGAAAGCGTGGGTGGCTCAGTCGGTTGAGCGTCTGACTTCGGCTCAGGTCATGATCTCATGGTTCGTGGGTTTGAGCCCTGTGTCAGGCTCTGTGCTGACCACTAGCTCAGAGCCTGGGCCCTGCTTCGAATTCTGTCTCTTTCTCTCTGTGCCTCTTCCCCCCTTTCATGCTCTGTCTCTGTCTGTCTCTTAAAAATAAATAAATGTAAAAAAATTTTTAAAGAAAGGCTGAGAGTAGATTCTTATTTGTTACATAATGTTATACAATGAAGCAGTAATTATAGGTTTTCAGACATAGAAGTGCTTGAACTAACAGTCATTTTCCCACAGATTTTTGTGCTTGGCACAAACTGCTGCGGCTGTTTGGGATTAGGTGACGCCCAGAGCACCATTGAACCTCAGAGACTGGATTCTTTAAGTGGCAAAAAAATAGCCTGCCTCAGCTATGGGAGTGGCCCCCATGTAGTCCTTGCCACAACAGGTAACCTAGGATCACAGTGTAGAGGTTTAGCCGTTGCCCTATTTGTTGAGAAACAAGACTTACGACCGCTCCTTAAATTGAGAACTTGCTTATTGATTGGGTAGGAGTTTTTGGCTCTGCCTTGTGAATGTGACTGTGCTTTGGACAGTGTGAAATATGAACATATTTGAATATTAGAGTAGGATAATAGAGCAGAAGGAATCTAGCAATTACTGGCACTTTCAATGTAAGAAAGACAGTACTGTAAGCCCAGTAAACTCATTTTGTTTACACCTTATAAGTTGAATTATTTTGCATTAAAATGCTGAACTTACTCTGGACTTTTTGAACTTGAGATCCCTGATCTATGAACTAAGACACTGAAGCTAAGTCCAAGATGTTCTGACTCCTAGCTCCCTGGGATTCTGACCATAAGTAGTGACTGATGGCTGGAGATATTAGTACTATAAGGAATTAAATACTTTCATGGCTATTTCATGAATTCAGACTAATAAGACATTATAATTAACTCATACCTTAGACTTTTTCTTAAGCCATGTGTTCATTTTATTAGTATTCTTTGAACTGAAAATAAAGTTTATAAATACTCTTTTGTATATTTATTTCACATAAATTTTAGGGAATTTTGATTGCCAGTAATAGGCTAGATTATTTGGACCACTTCTTCACTGGAAACAACTAAAAGTTCTAGATAAGATATTTAATTTTTTTCCGTAGAGGCATCAAAGCACTAACAAGGCAGAGAGGAATTATTGGATCAAATTCAAGAAAAAGTATGAACTAAAGTTAAAGGGGAACTTAAAGCTACTTTTGCCTTAAGGGCATCTGCCTCTCCACTTAAATGGCAGTTGTGGTTTGATGTACTCACGAAGTGAAAGGGGTCATGAGTCAGAGACCTAACCCTTTAGGCTAGGAACACCATGGGCCAGCTCTTCCATCTTTAAGGCACGGAACAGAAGAATCCTTGGCTGTGAGCAAGCAAGCAGGAAAAAAGAAAGAAAAGAAAGAAAACCTCTCCCTGAAGGGTTGTAATCATGGGTTTGTATTCCATTTCACATCAGACTGGTAGGTAGTCCAAGAAATCTCAAGCCTTGGATTTACTAAAAAAGTACCCTTCAGTGCCTTAGTGGCATGACAGAAGTTAATGTGGATCCTTCTAGAGAGGAGGGCACCTTCACTTCATCCTAGGCCTGAGGAAATACAATGCCACTAAAAAATGAGTTCTCAATGGCAATTAGGAGCATAGTCAAAGATAACCAGGTACACAAGACAACAAGGCACCACGAATGAGAACCAGCAAAAAAGATAGCAAAAACTGACGACTAAGTATCGGCTACTCCAGGTAAAAGATGACTATATTTATTATGTTTGAAAAGATAAAAAGTGAGCTTGATCAAAGCTCAAAGATCAAAGAGGATTTGAAAAAGAATGAAATAATGTAATTATCAAAATGAAAACTCTGGGCAAGTTTAATAGTTTGGACATATCGAGAGAAAATTAATAAGCTGGAAGATCAGAAGACATTATCTGGCATGTGGCACACAGAGATAATACGGTAGAAAATACAAGCAAAAAGAGTATATACTGTATGGTTCCATTTACTTACAGTTCAAAAACAGGAAAAAGTAAATTGTCTTATTCAGGATCATATATGGGGAGCTTTTAGAGTGATTATAAGGTTATATTTCTTGACGTGAGTGGTAGTACATGGGTGTGTGCTTTTTAATTATAAAACTGCATATATAGTTTATGAACTTTTTGTATCATACTACACAAGAAATAATATATAACAAAGATTTTAAAAATTAACTGATGATCATTTTATAAATAAGAAAATAGGCCCGGAAAAATTAAATGACCTTACAGTCTCTAGTCTCTTCACTTTGAATCTGATGTTTTTTCCTATTATTCTTAGTAGCATTTCTCTGCCATTTGTTAAAAAGCTATCTTCCAGCTGTTATAATTGCATCCATTTAAATTTCATCTTGTTGCTTTGAGATAGAATATACTTTATATTTTCCAAATGTATTCTTTTATAGAATGAGTTTGGTGGGACAGCAAAGTTAATTAGATTTTGCACATGAATTTTTAGTTTTCATTTGTAGAAGGGTGCAATATATGTATGTTCTTATAAAAAAAAATAGATGTTTTGAAAGCTGGTTGTATTTCTTTTTATTTTCAGAAGGAGAAGTCTTTACCTGGGGTCATAATGCTTACAGCCAGCTGGGCAATGGTACAACTAATCACGGTTTAATGCCCTGTCATATTTCTACTAATTTGTCAAACAAACAAGTCACTGAAGTTGCCTGTGGGTCTTACCATTCTTTGGTGCTAACATCTGATGGAGAGGTGAGAATAGCTAGAATAAGTCTCATTGATTATTTTCAGTGAGAGTATATGGATTGTTATAGCCATCTTGGAAACATGATCATTTGATTAAAATAACCACCTCCCTCAAATTCAACCTAATTCTTGTTAGCAATTTTTAGTTATGGTGGTCACATCATGAAATGTACCTTTATGTAGTAAGGATTTCTATAATTGCAAAATTTAAAAGGTTGTAATGTTCTTGCTATACTCAAGGGTTTATTTGCAAAAAGAAAAACCCCCAAATGCTAGAAAATATGGCTGAAGCCAAGTAGTTATTTTAATAAATATCATATGATATTTGATAATCATTGTACAGATAATACCAATGACCTAATTTTATAAAGTAATGTATTTTGTAAGAATGAATTTTACAAAGTCTTCTCTGCTTGTATTATGAGGATTTGTGGATATCAGGCATTTTGAGAACAAAGATGAGGCACTATGAACACATGTTAGTTTCTAATTGAGATACTTTATGAATAGTGTGTTTTATTTATTGATCCCCAGGTATTTGCCTGGGGTTATAACAACTCTGGGCAGGTAGGATCTGGATCAACAGCCAATCAGCCGATTCCTCGAAGAGTCACAGGCTGCTTACAGAATAAAGTAGTTGTGAACATAGCATGTGGGCAGATGTGTTCAATGGCAGTGGCGAACACCGGGGAGGTAAGAAAGTTATTTCATATGTTGTTTAAAAAAAAAACATTATCGGTGGTGTCCTAACATGGCATGTTTCTCAACAGAGATCTTGCTTGCTTATGTCTTTCACGGGCACTGTGTCTCTGGTTTTCTCTCAGGTCTATGTCTGGGGTTACAATGGAAACGGGCAGCTTGGACTCGGCAGTAGTGGCAACCAGCCAACTCCCTGTAGAATATCGGCTTTGCAGGGCATTCGTGTCCAGCGGGTATGTCCACAGTTGGTTTGTGTGCCTATTTTAAGTCTTAGTGGCAAAGATACCACTGTATCTTCGCAGATGAAAAGTTTCGCTGCTTGATGTTTTCTTTAGTGAAGTAAAGGCTAAAGCTCTATTTCCCTGAATACAGCTGTAGACGTTCATCAGGAAATTATATTTCTAGGCCACTCTCGTACATAGCTGTTGGAATATAAATTGTTACAATATTTTCCAAGGAAATTTTGGCGGTTTCCTTGAGATATGAATATTTCCTTGAAAATACTCATATTTCCTTGAAAATATTCATATCCTGTGTTTTGTAATTTTCTTCCTGGGATATTTAGGGAACAAAAATGAAAGACATGGAATTAGTGGCGAAGATATAGCAAAAAAAGAAAGAAGGAAAGAAAGAGGGAGAAAAAGAAAGGAAAAGAAAAATTGTTAACTTTAATAAATAACAAATAATAGATGTAGCATAATTTATCTAATCAAGTAAGTTAATGATTAAATAAAGTGTATGAAATCTACGTGAACGGAAATGATGCTTACAAAGGATGCTACTTATATGTATAGATACAGAAATAGTGCTATGTGATGTTACATAAAAATGAAGATACAGACATGGTGCATGGAGACATGGTACATATTTCTGTATCTATACATAAAAGTAGAAAAGAATCCTGATCTTGAGATTACTTTCATATTTCTACTTTTTTACATTATCCCACATTAAGAATGTTTCACTTTTACAATAAAAAAGGAAAATAATTCTTAAAAAATAAAAGTGTATTTCATATCACTCCACATGCCTTGATCTCTTTGAGCATGACGAATGTCATATGAAAGCTGAATGAACCAGACTCATGTCACTGAAGGACTTCTGTTGATCTTATGGCCATTTTGGCCACATGTGGGGTGAGCTAGTTATGGAGGAATACTGGTTACCTCAGTGTTGGTCTCTCTGAGCAGGATGTCTCTTCTCCTCCTCCTGCTCCTCCATCTCCTTCTCCTCCTCCTTCCTCCTCCTCTTCCTGCTGCTTCTTCCTCCTCCTTTCTCCCCCTCCTCCTTTTTCCTCCTCCTTCCTTCTTTTTCCTCCTCCTTCCTTCTTTTTCCTCCCCTTCCTCCTCCTCCTCCTCCTTCCTCCTCTTCCTTCTTCCTAACATCTTTGATTCTTTATTTTAACATAATTTTTTGTCAGATGGTTTCCATTCAACACCCAATGCTCATCCTAGCAAGTGCCCTCTTCCATGCCCATCACCCACTTTTCCCCTCTCTCCCACCCCCCATCAATCCTCAGTTTGTTCTCAATATTTAAGAATATCTTATGGCTTCTCTCCCTGTTGTCTGCAACATTTTTCTCCCCTTTCCCTCCCCATGGTCTTCTGTTAAGTTTCCCAAGGTCCACATATGAGTGAAAACATATGGTATCTGTCTTTCTCTGACTGACTTATTTCACTTGGCATAATACCCTCCGGTTCCATCCACATTGCTGCAAATGGCCAGGTTTCATTTTTTCTCATTGCCATGTAGTATTCCATTGTATATATAAACCACATCTTCTTGATCCATTCATCAGGTGATGGACATTTAGGCTGTTTCTATGATTTGGCTATTGTTGAAAGTGCTGCTATGAACATTGGGGTACAGGTGCCCCTATGCATCAGCACTTCCGTATCCCTTGGGTAAATCCCTAGCAGTGCTGTTGCAGGGTCCTAGGGGAGTTCTGTTATTAATTTTTTGAGGAACTTCCACACTGTTTTCCAGAGCAGCTGTAACAGTTTGCATTCCCACCAAGAGGGTTCTCGTTTCTCCACATCCTTGTCAGCATCTATAGTCTCCTGATTTGTTCATTTTCAGCACTCTGACCGGCATGAGGTGATATCTCAGTGTGGTTTTGATTTGTATTTCCCTGATGATGAATGATATTGAGCATCGTTTCATGTGTCTGTTGAACATCTGGATGTCCTCTTTGGAGAAGTGTTCATGTCTTCTGCCCATTTCATCACTTGATTATTTGTTTTTTGGGTGTGGAGTTTGGTGAGTCTTTGTAGATTTTGGATACTAGCCCTTTATCTGATATGTCATTTAAAAATATCTTTTCCCCTTCCATCAGTTGCCTTTTAGTCTTCTTGATTGTTTGCATTGCAGAAGCTTTTTATCTTGATGAGGTCCCAATAGTTCATTTTTGCTTTTAATTTCCTTTCTTTGGCGATGTGTCAAGTAAATTGCTGTGGCTGAGATCAAAGAGGTTGTTGCCTGTTTTCTCCTTGAGAGTTTTGATGGTTTTGTGTCTCATATTCAGGTCCTTCATCCGTTTTGAGTTTATTTTTGTGTATGGTGTAAGAAAGTAGTCTAGTTTCATTCTTCTGTATGTTGCTGTCCAGTTCTCCCAGCACCATTTGTTAAAGAGACTGTCTTTTTTCCATTAGATACTCTTTCCTGCTTTGTCAAAGATTAGTTGGTCATACATTTGTAGTACAATTTTGGGTTCTCTATTCTCTTCAGTTGGTCTGTGTTTCTGTTTTTGTGCCAGGACCATACTGTCTTGATGATGACAGCTTTGTAGTAGAGGCTAAAGTTTGGGATTGTGATGCCTCCCGTTTTGGTTTTCGCCTTCAATATTACTTTGGCTATTCGGGTCTTTTGTGGTTCCATACAAATTGTAGGATTGTTTTTCTAGCTCTGAGATGAATTCTGGTGCAACTTTGATTGGGATTGCATTGAATGTGTAGATTTCTTTGGGTAGTAATGACATTTTAACAATATTTATTCTTCCACTCCTTTTCCATTTCTTTGTGTTTTCTTCAATTTTTTTTCATAAGTTTTCTGTAGTTTTCAGCATGCAAATCTTTAACATCTTTGGTTAGGTTTGTTCCTAGGTATTTTATGGTTCTTGGTGCAGTTGTCAATGGAATCAGTTTATTTTTCTGTTGCTTCCTTACTGGTGTATAAAAATGCAACTGATTTCTGTACATTGATTTTTTACTCTACGGCTTTGCTGAATTCATGGATCTGTTCTAGTAGACTTTTGGTGGAGTCTGTCAGGTTTTCTATGTAGAGTATCATGTCATCTGCAAAAAGTGAAAGTTGGACTTCTTCTTTGCCAATTTTTATTACTTTTATTTCATTTTGTTTTCTGATTGTTGATGGTAGGACTTCTAGCACTATGTTAAATAGCAGTGGTGAGAGTGGACATTCTTGTCATGTTCCTGATCTCAGAAACCTCGCTCCCAGTTTTTCCCCATTGAGGATGATATTAGCTGTGGGCTTTTCATAAATGGCTTTTATGATGTTTAAGTATGTTCCTTCTATCTGGACTTTCTTGAGGGTTTTTAGTAAGAAAGGATGCTGTATTTTGTTAAATGTATTTTCTGTATCTATTGACAGGATCATATGGTTCTTTTCCTTTATTAATGTGATGTATCACATTGATTGATTTGCAAATATTGAACCAGCCCTGCAGCTCAGGAATGAATCCCACTTGATCATGGTGAATAATTCTTTTTACATGCTGTTGAATTCGATTTGCTAGTATCTTGTTGAGAATTTTTGCATGCAGATTCATAAGGGATATTGGTCTATAGTTCTCTTTTTTTGCTGGGTCTCTGTCTGGTTTGAGAATCAAAGTGATGCTGGCTTCGTAGGATGAGTCCATAAGTTTTCCTTCATTTCTATTTTTGGAACAGCTTGAGAAGGATAGGTATTAACTCTGCTTTAAATGTCTGGTAGAATTCCCTGGGAAGCCATCTGGCCCAGGACTCGTATTTGTTGGGAGATTTTTGATAACTGATTAAATTTCTTCACTAGTTATAGGTCTCTTTAAATTTTCTGTTTCTTCCATTTGAGTTTTGGTAGTGTGTGGGTGTTTAAGAATTTGTCCATTTCTTCTATTTGTCTAGTTTGTTGGCATATAATTTCTCATAGTATTCAATGATAATTGCTTGTATATCTGAGGGATTGGTTGGTTATAATAAATCCAGTTTTATTTATGATTGTATCTATTTGGGTCCTCTCTCTTTTCTTTTTGAGAAGCCTGGCTAGAGGTGTATCAACTTTGCTTAAATTTTCAGAAGAATGACTCTTGGTTTCATTGATCTGTTCTGATTTTTTTTTATTCTAGGTTCTTTATTTCTGCCCTGATCTTTATTTCTTCTCTTCTTCAGCTGGGCTTTGGGTGTCTTTGCTGTTCTGCTTCTAGTTCCTTTATTTGTGCTGTTAGATTTCGTATTTGGGCTTTTTCTAGTTTCTTGAGATAGAGCTGGATTGTAATGTATTTTCCTCTCAGGACTGCTTTTGCTGCATCCCAAGTAGTTTGTATTTTTGTATTTTCAATTTCATATATTTTTAAATTTATTTTCTAATCACCTGGTTGACCCATCCTTTCTTTAGTAGGATGTTCTTTAACCTCCATGCTTTGGGATGTTTTCCAAACTTTTTCCTGTGGTTGATTTCAAGTTTCATAGCATTGTGATCTGAAAGTGTGCATGGTATGATCTCAATTCTTTTATATTTACTGAGAACTGTTTTGTGGCTTGTATTTGACCTGTCTTGGAGAATGTTGCATGTACACTTGAGAAGAAAGTATATTCTGCTGCTTTGGCATGTAGACTTCTAATTATATCTGTCAAGTCCATCAGTTCTAATGTATTATTCAGGGCCATTGTTTCTTTACTGATTCTCTATCTAAATGATCTGTCTGTTGCTGTAAGTGGAATATTGAAGTGCCCTGCAATTACCACATTCTTATCAATAAGATTGCTTAAGTTTGTGATTGTTTTATATATTTTGGTGCTCCCAAATTCAGTGCATAGACATTTACAATTGTTAGCTCTTCCTGATGGATAGACCCTGTAATTATTATATAATGCCCTTCTGTATCTCGTCTAGTTTGTCTGATATAAGTATGACTGCTCCAGCTTTATTTTGACTTCCAGTAGCATGCTAGATGGTTTACCATCCTCTTACTGTCAATCTGAAGTTGTCCTCAGATCTAAAATGAGTCTCTTGGAGACAGCAAACAGATGGGTCTTTTTTTTTTTTTTAATCCATTCTGATACCCTGTGTCTTTTGATTGGAGCATTTAGTCCATTTACATTGTGTTATTACTGAAAGATGTGGATTTAGAGTCATTGTGTTCTCTGTAGGATTCATGGTTGTAGTGATGTCTCTGGTACTTTGTGGTCCTTGCAACATTTCACTCACAGAGTCCCTGTTAGGATCTCTTGTAGGGCTGGGTTAGTGGTGATGACTTCCTTCAGTTTTTGGGAGAATCTTTATCTCTCTTTCTATTCTGAATGACAGGCTTTCTGGATAAAGGATCCTTGACTGTATATTTTTCCTGTTCATCACATTGAAGATTTCCTTCCTCTCTGGCTTGCCAAGTTTCAGTAGATAAGTCTGTTACTACCCTGATGTGTATACCTTTGTATGTTAAGGCCTTTTTATCCCTAGCTGTTTCAGAATTCTCTCTTTATCCTTGTATTTTGCCAATTTCACTATGACATACCACGCAGAAGATTGATTCAGGTTATGTCTGAGGGGAGTTCTCTGCCTCTTGGATTTCAATGTCTGTTTCCTTCCCCAGATTGGGGAAGTTCTCAGCTATGACTTATTCAAATACTCCTTCAGCCGCTTTCTCTCTCTCTCTTCTTCTTATGGAATTCCTATGATAGGGATATCATTCCACTTGATTGAATCACTCAGTTCTCTAATTCTCCCCTCGTGATTTTGGATTTTTTTTTTATCTCTTTTTCTCAGCTTCCTCTATTTTCCCATAATTTTATCTTCTAATTTACATATTCCCTCCTCTGCCTCTTCTACCCACACTGTGCACTTTTATTAGGCACTTCATTTTATTATGCACTTCATTTATAGCATTTTAAAATCATCATGACTATCTTTTTAGTTCCTTGATCTCTGCAGAAATAGATTCTCTGCTGTCTTCTATGCTTTTTTCAAGCCTAGCAATTGTTTATGACTCTTATTATAAATTCTTTTTCAGTTTTGTTGCTTATATCTGTTTTGATCAATTCTTTAGCTGTCACTTCTTTCTGGAATTTTTTTTGAGGAGAATTATTCTGTTTCATCATTTAATCTAGTTTTCTGTCCTTAGGAGTTTTAAAATCTTGTTATGTGCTTTGCACCCACGAGCACTGCTATATTAAAGGGGGGCCATACACTGTTTAAGGCCTGACCCTTCAGAGGGTGTTTTTTGGAGAATGTTACTTGGTTTTGGAGAATGTTACTTACAGGTTGTTGTGACTTTGGTTATTTTATTTCTCCACTCATAGTGATGTTTTGGACCCTCCTACAGGTGTACTTTGATTTGTTCCTTGAAGTAGCCCTGGAAAAGAAAACAGACAGGAAACAAAAACATGCAAACAGAAATAAACAAACAAAAACAAAAAACAATCCAAAAGCAAAAAGCCAGAAACACCAGCTACAAGTTAAAAACAGGGTGGAGGCAGTGCTGATGGAAGACCACATACGAAATGACAGGGGCAGGGAAAAAGAAAAAATAAACATCAACTAGCAGAGAGAAAGAGGAAAATAAGGAAGGAGGTGTAGATCATGTATCAAGAGAATGGATTAAATATGTCTGTTTAAACAAACCAACAACCAGAGTAACAAGCCTAGAGGAGGGAAGAGATAAGGAGAAATGAAAGGGAGAATATATCTAAATAAAAATTGTCTGAGAATTAATCCAGGCAATGCAGCCGTGCTGGTGTGGAGGAGGGATTGTCTGATTCCACAGCTTCTATTCCTGTCCGGTAGATATGCAGTCACCTTGCTTGGAGGGGCGTGGTTTGGTGTAGGCTGGCCCTGCCTCCACTGTGAGCCCCAGGGAGTGATCCCTGAGGCCCTGCCTTGGTGGGGGGAGGGGGAGAAAAATGGTGACTCCCCCAGTTTCTTCTCCATGGACCCTTTAGACTCTTTTCGAGCCAGTATCACTGTGCAACAGATGGGGTGTTCTGTCTTGCTCTGCTGACTCCTGTGCCCCAGTGCTTGGCAGGGATTTAAACTTCCGCTCAGTGGCCCAGCACTAGGGAAGTGCCTCTCTCTGTTGCTCGATATGTGGTCCCAGCTGGTTTCATCCTGACCCACAGCATTTCAGGGGAGGGGACCAGTTTCTCCTGCTGCAGACTGCACCCCTGACCTACCACCGAACCTGGAGTTGGTTCCCCTCCTCTCCAGGTGCACGAACGTGGCAGCTGGCCCCAGTCCAAATAAAGTCCTGCAGTTAGAGATGGGATCCTTCTCTGTCTCCATCCAAGGTTTTCTCTTGTCCAGATACAGGCATAGGCTTCCCAGCTGCTCTTTCTCTTCCCTTTGTCTCTCCGCAGAAGGAGATCCCTCCCCTTCATGCCTATGTGGCCCATTTTATCTTCCCTAGTTCGCAGTCACCCACCTATGGCCGGTCAGGTTGTCCTGGTTTCTCTCTGGTAGACTCAGTCTCTTTTCCTTGCAGACTCTTGGGGTTCAAAGTCCTTTGGCTTCAGCCCTTCTTTTTTTTGAGAGACAGGGGAAGTACAGATCCCCCTACTTCTCTGTCATGTTGGCTAGTCTCGAGTACATCTTTGATTCTTAACCTATCTCGTAAAAGAATATTTGCAGCCCTAAGTGGATTTGGTTTTTCTTTTTACAGGTTGCCTGTGGCTATGCACATACACTAGTATTAACAGATGAAGGCCAAGTGTATGCTTGGGGTGCAAATTCTTATGGCCAGTTGGGCACTGGCAATAAAAGTAACCAGTCCTATCCTGTGCCTGTTGTCGTGGAAAAGGACAGGTAATATGTTCATTTTCAAAACAACTTGCATGCTCTTCAGTGATTAAACAGAATTTGGACGTGGTACAGAATTGTGGGGAACTTACTGCTAATATTAGAATATTCTTTTACCAGAGCATTCATTCCTTTTTAAAATTGTCTGGGGGAGTTTGTATGTAAAATACTCTATTTTCATTTACCCCTATGTCAGCTACTCTACACAAACAACAAGGACTAAACCTCTAACAGCTGTTCCACATTATTCTTCTCACTCATAAATTACCTTTTCCTCCTTGTTTTCTGTTTTACATTCTTAAGAGGAAGTTGATGATGCTTAAGGTCGATTTTCTATGGCTTAGAAAAACAAAAGTACTTCAGATGGGGTATAAAGCCATTCACACAGCTGTGTGCAAAATGTGCCAGTTGAAAGGATAAGATTTACCTCATGATTTTAGCTCCCAAGCTATCACTATGAGGCAGAGTATAGTGGTTAGAAAATTAAGACTTAGTTTTGCCCATTCATTTGCAAATGACAAAGTACTTGGGACAGTACTTGACACAGTACTATGGGACAAAAATATTTCACTATTGTGTCTATTAAACCAGGTTTGTAATCATTGTAGGAATTAATACTGCTATTTTCATTTTTATTGTACATACTAATTTTTGTTATATCTGATTTTAAAGTAAGTATATGGATATATAGATTATCTTGCATTTGTATGCAATTCTTTCATATTTTCCTATTAGAATATTTAACAATAAAAGTGAAGAACCAAATTGTCATTTTCCACCCCCTTGATTTTCATATACTATAAACCTGGTTAAGTTTGTTTAACCTATGCTAAATATTTTTTTAAAACCCTATTTTTGTTATTTTCTCTCAAAATCTTAGAATAAGACCCTGCACCTCTTGAGGACTGGGGAGGAGGAGAGGGAATGGAGGCCAGGAATTTACTAGATGCATGCAGCCCTGCCATTGGCATCCCCCTTAAAGGTAGTTCAGAGCTCCTCAATGAAAAGAGAAGAGACAGTCTTGAGGCTTTGAGCAATCACAGAAACGCCTCAGTTTAGCAAATCTGGTCAGTGGGACATTTACTATTTAGACAAACAATAAAGAAGTGTTAAATGATCAAATAAAGGTGTCATGGAAATAAAAATAATACATTTGTATGGCACATTACCATTTTGATGGTGCTGCCACACTTCCCATAAATTTTAACTCCTGTGTCCCAGACCTGCCAGATCCACTGCTGTGTGCCCACCAGCAGCATGGCCCACAGTGCTCTGCTGGTCCCGGGTCATACCAGGATGAGCACGCGGTCTTCCAACTCCCATCAGGCCAGGCCAGGTAGATTGTAGGACAACTTTGCAGGGAAGGAAGAGGAGGCAGAAAAGCAGAGCAGGGGAATTATGTTGAGTGCCAACTCCTAACCTGGTACTTGAGAGTATTGCTTATTTGTCTATTTTAAAAACTTAAGGTTTAAAAAAACTTTTTAACTTTTTTCAAATTTTGAATTACAAATGCAAATGCATTTTGTATACATTTGTATACAAATACAAATGCATTTGAAATACAAATGCAAAAAAAGTGGAAATAGCTGCACACTTGCACCCTCACTGTTGTCCATGTAATCATTATTTTGGCTACAGATGTCATGGATGAATGTTTTGAATGAGGTATTCTCGCTTTTCTGTTTTCCATGCCTGAGTTCACTGTGGTAATCCCTGCGCTTGCAGGCTCTCCATCATACCAATTTTGCGAGGGAGGAATTTGTAAGTCTGTTGGGACTTGTTTTGCACGTACCCGCCCTTTTCAGTGACTGAAACTTGCAGATATGTTATGACTTATCTCTCAAGAACTCACTTCTGACTCTTGAGGCCCATTTCAGGGAAGTTTGACTAATTAGAAACAAAAGGATTGAATGTTAGGGTGCAGTGGATCTTCAGGTCCTGGTTACCTCTTCACGGAAGTGGAAAGTGTACATTGGATCCTTTGCTTAAACAACGACCCAAGGAAAACCTTTTAAATTTTTTCCCATAGAGGTCTACTTATGATAAAGAGTGCTAATAACATTTGTTAGCAATTTATGTTCACATAAAAGTAATTCTAATAACTAAGGTGATTCTCTTCTCTCTAACCCAGTCATTCCCAATCTTTCTGAAGTCTCAGTACTTTGATTTACCAGCATGTGTCTTTGTTCTTAAAGTTTCTTAAAGGACATTTGAAGTTAAATTGATTTAAAGCTAACTTTGACTTGAATTTTTGTGAATTTTGTGATACCTTGAGATAATTGGTAATATGTTGGCCTCTTACAAAACCAGGCTTGGGAATCACTGCTCTGGATCTTTTTTTTTTTCTTATCACTATTTCTTCTCCATTCTTCTTCTCTCTCAAAATTACTTTTTCCCCTCCCCTCATTGTTTCCTGTTTTATTTTCTTCCTCACTCTCTGCTTTTTCATTTCCAGTACTTCACAGCCATTAAGCTGCAGTCGTTGGGGATCATTACGTTGAGGTGACACAAAACTCATTTATTATGAATGTCTAGTGCCTGTTTTTTTCATTAAGCATGGCTACAAAATAAAATGTGAAATATGCCAGACATCCTGACAGTAAAGGTTAGCTCAGTTTATGGTCATTGTTACATATTAGACTGGAAAATCTGAGCTTCAGAATTTTGCCTCTTGGTATGAATCAGATTTAAGAACAAATGACCTTAGGCAACAGCAGGACATATTGGCAGTTGATTGGGTCCCAAGCTTAGACTTAAAAGTTCCCTCTTCACTTTCTCCACTCTTATTCCTGTAGCAGCTGCTGCCATCAGCCATGCCTGTGCCCCACCCCTGCCTTCCCGTGTGCCACTAGGTGTTCCAGGTAAACTCCACAAGACCATGCTGAGGGAAGGCCACTGCTACACAGCCTCTGTGTCCTGACCCCTGTGCTGTGTCTGTCCCAGCCTTTCTCCACCAAGCAGTGTTCCCTCTGCCTGTAAGGGCAAAGGCTACTGCCTTTTCACGGAGGCTAGTAAAGATATTTCAGAAGTGAATGTAGGAATTAAATTATTTTGGTTTTCTGATGCTGGGAGTTGAGTCCAGAGGACACTGTTGTGTTCCCATCAGCTACATTTTTCATAGAACATCATCAGGGAAGAGAGAGGCTATCTGTGATTTTAAGTGGTTTCCCAGAGTTTCTGTAGCCACTGGTAAATACTTTAGTCACCATAAGTAACTGGTTTTGAGTGTGCAGTGCACTGGGTAGCTGATTTCATTTAGTCTTCACAAGGCTGTGAAAGGATTGCTACCTGGATCCTGCTCTCCTCATTTTTTTTTTTTTTAAGATGATAAAACAGATGATAAGAGTTTAAGTACTGTGGCCTCCATAGGCTGCTTTTGGCCTGCAGCCCTGTGACCTGCCCTTTGCAGCAAGCCCTGTAAAATGAAGTGTGTTGCTGCCCTCACATTTGGTGTAATGTGTGAGGATAGATGGTAAAAGTAGATGCCTTTCCTTTGAATAAATGCCTTTATTCCATTTCCTTGCCCTTTTTTCTCTATTGAGAAAGATATGCTTATTGAGAAGCCAAATAGGATTGACCATCTTCCCTGTGTGGGCAAGGAAGATTATTTTATGAAGCACATATTAAAGGTTTGGGCCCATTCACTGACTTGACCATGCAAATAGGAAAGGTCTTACTGTTTGAATTGATCACTGGAAACGTAGTCTCTACAAGAAGGAGGCTTTGTCATTTAAAATGCCAAGAAGTAGTAAATCTGTTAAGATATCTCTACTGCTGACTACTACTTGTATGCCTGACACTGTCCTTTGTGTTTAACATTTTATCATTTAACTTGTATGTACTAGCTTGCACTGTGATGGGAATGAGGCTTGGGAACATTCCCGCAGCCACACGGCCTAGTGATAGAGCTAGGATGTGTCCCTTTGTGTGTTTGACCCTGGCATCCAGGCTCCACTGCAGTGCATCATAGCTTCTTCGTAGTACTCCCATCTCTAGGAGCTGAGAGCTGCCCTTGAATGAGTCAGCGAGATGACTTAGATGCACATGAAAGCAGTACACCTCAGCCTTCTGAGGGAAGCCGCCACAGCAGCTCAGCTTGTATGATGCTCATCTTCCCTCCTTGTCTGGGACATGTCCAGTTAAAACAGGTGGGGGGGATGTCTCCACCCTCCAATTACTAGGCTGTCAGTGGGGTCTTTCCCATCCCTCAGTTGTTCTGTGTTCTGTCTTTCCCAATTAGTCAACAAAATAACCTAAAGATTGTGCTTCATAAGACACCAGATTGGGGAGAGAGAGAGAGAGACACTTAGGGAGAGAGAAGTAAGCCAGGGATTCAGCCTGCCAGGAACTTGTAATCTAGCTGAGTAGGTAAGACATACGTCCCTGAGAAGATCAGGTCCAGGCTAGAGTGGTATGGACGGGATGAATGGCAAGAGTGCAGGTGAACGAGACACTTCTTCCTCTGGGGCCATTTGAGTTGAGCCTTGGAAGATGGGCATCATTTCTAAGGCAGAGAGAAAGGAAAGAACATTCCTGCACAAGGACTTTGTGAATAAAAATATTGAGGGGCAGTGAGTACACCTGTTGAAACATAGGGTATGTAGGTAAATGTGACTTGAAAGAGTGCTGGATAGAGGTGCAAGACAAATTATTGAAGGTCTTGATGTCACATCTGGATTATTTCTTGTGGGAAGCCACGGAAGGTTTGAAAGTACTGACGAGAATGGTGTTTTCAGAGTATTGTTAACCCGCCAGCCTTGTGTGATTTGGGTCAGAAAAGAGAGAGAATCTAAGGCAAGGAGACCACAGAAGCTGTTGGCTTTGGTCCAGGTATGGGGTGTGCCTGACCTAGGGTGGTGGCAGGTGGGAGAAATTACAAAGGGCAAATCTCCAGTTATTTGTCAACTGGATATTCTGAATAAAGTGAGGAGGGAGAAGTCAAAGATGACCCGAAGCTCTGAGCCTAAGTCACTGAGGATGTTGGTACTATTGCCTGCTGTGAGCAAAATCAAGATGGCAGCCTTAGGGTAAAATAGTTCATCATCTTTTGTGAATCTGTACAGTGGCTTATTCTTACAGAAAGTTAATTATTTCTAAATCAACAAAAACAGGGCTTTTTATTAGGAAGTATTCTGAGAACTGCCTCCCTGGCAATTGTGAACTTATCAGAAAACTGCTCTCTTGGGTTCTTGAAGATAGAGTCCAGTGAATTAGAACTACTGACCTTACTCTTTGCAGTGTGAGTTGGGGTGGCCCATAGCATGCATCATCTAACACTAAAGTTAAGTTTTGATGAAAATATTTCTTGATATTGGGTCAAGGCCTGGGTCAAGTAACCCAGGTCTTTATTATGTACTTCATTAGGTCATGTTTTAAGAAAAAACTAGATCACTGTTTTGTTTGTTTTGGCCTCTACCCTTGGATTGCTCTTGCATTTCACAACGGGACAGTACATATTTTTGTAGGCCTACAGGCTAGAACCGGTAACAAGATTTTCATGAGTTGTGTCATGTTTTTTAAATCCATTGAAGTTAAAGGAAGGAGAGATCAACTTTTTTCTTCTCTTGTTTACCATGTTCACTTGGTATTTGTTTGTGAACCTAGAATTATAGAGATTGCAGCCTGCCACTCGGCCCACACCTCAGCTGCCAAGACCCAGGGCGGGCACGTGTACATGTGGGGCCAGTGCCGGGGCCAGTCCGTGGTCCTGCCTCACCTCACTCACTTCTCCTGCACCGACGACGTGTTCGCCTGCTTCGCCACTCCTGCCGTCACATGGCGCCTCCTGTCTGTGGGTGAGTGGTCTCTGTCCATTTGGGTGCCAGCCTGAAAACAAGCAAGATAACCCTGGTGCTTTTATTGTAAGAGTAGGACTTTTTAGGTGCAGCATCATCTAATTTCTCTCTAAGGGGGTCCTGTGAAAGGAAACTGATTTGATGGATTAATTTTTCTTTAAAGTATCAGAAACCAATATCACATACTAAATTAAAAGTTATTTTATTTGGCTGCTTTTTAATGTTCCTGAAAAATGATTATCTTTTATTTTTAGCTAGTCTCTTTACTCAAGCATTCAAACATTTCATTGAGCGGGGCGGTTTGGGACTTTTTAGTTGTTCTGCCAGGTTTACAAGGAGATGTGTGTGCGGCTCTTATCCTTAATGATTACAGAGATGCGAAAATCTGTATTTAGAGGAAAAAAAGCATCGCTCGGTTGGCCATTTATTTCGGATATTTTCATGAGTGTCGCAAGAGCAGTGCTGTATTCTAGCCTGCATTTCTACTGTGTCTGTTAAGTCCAGAAACATTGGTGTTCCTCCGTAGAACCCGACGACCACCTGACAGTGGCAGAGTCGCTCAAGAGGGAATTTGACAACCCTAACACTGCAGACCTGAAATTCCTGGTGGACGGAAAGTACATTTATGCACATAAAGTCCTTCTCAAAATTAGGTAAGGGGTAATTTATTTTAGATTTGAAATACATACATTATTTTGTAAGTGTTCACACAACTAAGGGAGACACTTCAGTAATTACGAAAAAAACGTAAGGCTGGTTTTGCCTTTGTGAGCGTGCAGTGTAGCAGGGGAACACGGTACATGGAAAACGCGAGCCAGCAGGGGCCTGTGGGGGAGGGAGCAAGGGCTGCGGCTTCCTTAGACACCTGGCGGTGGTCTGTCCAGCCCGGCGTGGGGGCGGCCGGCTGCACTTGGCCAGTGTGTTCTGGGCTTCCTGCCCCGGACCCGAGCTTCATCATTCTCCACAGTTGTGGGACAGTGAGCTTTCAGATGCTTGGGAAAAAGAGAAGGTAAGGCTTTTGCAAGGCAGCAAGGTCTGGGGTAAAGTTAACACTGAGATTTTAAAATTCAGATTTATTGATGTATCATTTTTGAGCAACGAGCTGCATCCATTTGAAGTGTGCAGTTTGAGGAGCTTTGACATGTATGTATACTGTGAAACCACAGCCCTACATCAAGAAACAGAATGTTCCTGTCATCCCTCAAAGGTCCCTCGTGTGCCAGCCCCTGGGGCAAGCTCTGATTTCCTTTCAGTCACTATAGATTAGTTAGCATTTTCTAGAAGTTTATGTTAATGGAATCATGTAGTCTGTATTCTTTTGTGTCTAGCTTCTTTCTCTTAGCATGATGATTTTAAAAATCATTATGTTGTTGTGTAACATATTTAACTCCTGCTACAGTGAATCACAAACTCAGCATGGCATTTTAGTCTCAAGTTCACCTCTTTGGCCATGCTGTCCAACATTCCTTCACTCCTTCTATAGCCCCTCAACCTTTATAAAAGAGGTGGGGCTATGAGTCTGCTAGGGCTGCTGTGACAGAGTGCCACACTGAGTGGCTTCAACAATGAGAGTTAATCCTCCCACACACCTCTGGAGGCAGAAGTCCAAGACCAAGGTGTTGGTGGGGATGCATTTCTCCTAAGGGAGAATTCATGCTTCTCTCCCAACTTCTGGTGGCTTGCTGGCAGTCTTTGACATTCCTTAGCGTGGGGCATGATCGATCCGTCCAGTGGGGTTCTCCCTGTGTGCGTGTCTGCATCCAAATTCCCTGGTTTTATAAGGACACCAGTCATCTTGGATTAGGGCCCATCCTGATGACCTCATTTTAACTTGATTATTTCTGAAAGATCCTTTCTCCAGTTATTGTTATATTCTAAGGGTGGGGCACCAGCATACGGATTTGGTTGGGGACACAATTCAACCCATAGCAGGAGGTAAAGAAACGCATCTGATTTCCATAAACGTTGCTCTGCACATGCTGTGGGGGAATGACACTTGGAGCCAGCTCTGCTACAGCTGGTTTGCATCTGCAGCCTCGTCCAGTAAGTGGTGGTCAGTAGACTTCCAGCCACCCAGACGGGGACCTGAAGGTGTGGAATGTGAGGAGAATCTGTGCCGTGCTGCGTGTTTCCTTTCTGCTTGTCAGTTCCCCTGAAGCCCCATGAAGATGTGTCCCTCAGGAGGGGTGTGTGCTCTTGCCCAGAAGCTAGGGCCTCACATGCTCCTTTCTTCTTTCAGGTGTGAGCATTTCCGCTCCTCATTGGAAGACAACGAGGATGATATTGTAGAAATGAGTGAGTTTTCGTATCCTGTCTACCGAGCCTTCCTGGAATACCTGTATACAGACAGCATCAGCCTTTCCCCTGAGGAGGCAGTAGGTAATTGCCACCACACTCTTGCAAGAGAGGGGCACGAGGTGGAGTAGCTGGCAGGGTGGAAGTGGCCGTGGGGGGTGGGTCACACACAGAGTTCTCTCTTTGCGTGTCAAACCCACACTCTTCCCTGGCCACTGCCTCGTACGGAGGGTGGCCTGGCGGATCTCACACCATCAGCACTGTGGAGCGGCGGGTGGTAACTGCTACACCTAAGGAATGTGCACGACTGTTTGGCCGCCACCCCAGCTGCCCCTGAGGTGTCTGCGTTAGAAGATGAAATGCACGTAGTAGTAATAAGCCCTGCTGGCCTCCCTAACCGGGAATAGATGGCTTTGGGACAGAACACTGTGGGCCTTCTGGGGCCTTTGTCCTGAAGGTAGTGCGGGGCGTTCACTGCACCTCAGGGGTCCAGACAGTACAAAATGCCACACAGATCATCAAACAGGTGCAAAGTAATAGACATAGAACATTTTGGTTCACAGATGTCAGCAACATTCTCAGTGTCTGCAGTGTTCTCCGTGTCTGTGCTGGAGACGAACCAGGGCCCTGCCCCCTGGGGCTTGTATTCCGATGAGGGAGACCAGCCCTAAACAAGCAAATATGCGGAAGCCGTGAGGAAGTGCAGGAGTAGAGAGCTGGGGGAAGCAAGAGGGAGCAGCCGTGCAGATACCGGAGGGAAGAGCCTGCTGGGGGACCGTGAGTGCAGAGGTCTGAGACAGGCACAGATTTGTGGAGGAAGAGGAAGAAGGCCAGAGTGGGTGGAGTGAGACTCAGTGCGGTAAGAATTAGGTCAGGCGATGGGATGTGGGCAGGAGCATGACTACCCTTGGGGGCCATGGTGAAGAGCTTGAATTTTATTCTTGGCCTGATAGAAAGCCTTGGAAGGTTTTGGGCATGAGGCTCGTGTTATTTAGGACTTGCTTTAACAGCAACATTTTTTAAAATGTGGTTTAAACAGGCTAGTTTATCTTTCACTCGAAGAGACAGGGCAGGGCACCCTGCGTGTAGCCCCTGTGCTCACCGTCCAGGACTGCATTTGCGTTACAGCAGGATGGAGGAAGGGACAATGATGAAGGGGCAAAAGGCAAATCCCAGTATCTTAAGGAAGGATCCTGTAAGTTCCACTTCTTCCACACCATGGACCAGAGGTGACTGAGGCCATGCCCAGCTGCATGAGAGGCTGGGGGAAGTGGTTGAGGAAGAAAGAGAGAACAGGTCTTCGTGTTGACAAGGGGCGAGGCATAGCAGCTTCTATGACAGGAGTGATGGGACTTGCTTAATTATGATGGTTCAGGTGTGAGGTGATGACGATACCCCAGATTAGGGTGGCATAGCAGTGGAGGTATTGAAAAGAGATCATATTCTGGATATATTTTAAGGATAGGGCTGATAGGATTTTTCCATGGATGGCACGTGGAGTGAGGAAAATGGAAGCAACAACTGCTCTAAGCTGTTTGGCCTGAGTCGCTGGGTTAATCAAAGTATCATTCAGTAAGATGAGGAAGATGGAAAGTGACAGGTTTTGCCCTTGGGTTTGAGAAGTTAAAGGAGTTTGAATTCAGTTGCTTGTCAGACATCAGCACAGTAAGAGCAGGCCCCACACCTCCAGCTTGTGGCCGGCCATCTTTCTTTACCGATCACCAGCTGCACCCTACATCACAAGGGGTGTGTGGGCACCCTGCATGGCCAAGCCCCATCCACCTGGGCCACCACTGGGGCTGGGCATCTGCACATTGTTGGCATGGTCCAGAGGAGAGCAAATGTCCACTGAAGGGGCCTCAGGGCCAACTAGGTAGGGAATTATAGAGTCCCCGATGACCAAAGTGTGGTCTAGGAGTGGATGCCTGGCTCCTTGGCAGCTGTGGTGAGGGCTGTGCCTGGAGGAGATGCAGATCTGGGCTGTGTTGAGCAGGAGCTCAGGGCAAAATCTTCTCTGAGGGCAGCTCTGGAGTACACATTTATGTGATTCTGCAGCTCACAAGGGTGTGGGGCTGAGGATAGGATTTTGGGAGTTGCTGAGAACTGACCAAAAACAAATGAGCCATCACAGGTCTCAAGATTTCAGTATCCTCCATTATAGGCCTTGGCTCTATAATTTTGATAGTTGGTCACATTACAATGAGAACAAGTTTACAGCCCAGTGCTCCCACCTACCAAAGACGCAGTGGCAGATGGATGCAAAAACAGTTGGTATTTTAAGATTGATGAAATCCCAGCTCTTTGTCCCTTAGGTCCCTGGGACGCACCTTGCAGAGGTTAGCCTGATGTAGATGTGATGATCTTCTAGTGGAGGATTCAGCTACCGTTTTGATCAGGCTGATGTAGAGCTAGTGAGTGTACCTCTCCGAGCACGGGGCCTGCTGGTCTGGGGGTGCTTCATCCCGCTCATGCCAGGGCAGGAGGACCCTCACAGTGTTTCTAGCCAAGCCTCGTATCCAAACACAGCTCCTTTCGTAAGTATTTTCACAGTGTTTTTCTGTATGCTAATTAACAAATCCTCTAATGGAGATTTAGATAACCATCTCCTTAACTTACAGGTGTTTATCACTCTGTTGTGACTTATGTGAAAGTAGGTGACATAATATAACGGGAATCACCAATATTTATAGATGGTATTTTAAACTGGGGGGCAGGGGTTGGTGCTGGAAGTCACTTAGGGAAACAACTGAAATTAGAATCTGAGGATTGAACCCTGGGGCACTCAAAACATTTGGAAGTTAGGAAAAATGGCGCAGCCAAGAGACTGAAGAGAACTATGGAGAAGAAAAACACAAGCAAGTAACGAGTTAAGAGAAGCATCACCAGCCACATCTAATTCTGTGCAATAAGGAGTAAGTCCAAACCAAACAGCCCCTTGGATTTCTCTCCATATGACGTTAGGCAGTGGAGGGAATGGGACTCTGCTGCAACGGCCTGGGGGGAGAATGGGAAATGAGAAAATGGAGGCAGCAAACAGGATGTTCCCCAGGTTTGCAGAGAAATGGGGGAGACTGATGGGAGACACATGTGTGTCCATGAAAGGTTTTTTTTTCTTTATTGGAAGTATGGGCACTACTCCCGCGTGTGCTGATGGAATTGGCCCGGGCGGACAAGTGACAGTGTGGGGGATCCTTCACAGGAGGACACGACAGCCATCTTCACTGTGCACCTGCTTCCTCACAGCTAATTGGGTGTCGTGTTTGCTCAGTTCAGCTGTGCTTGCAGGTAGACGCACACACTCCGGAGTGTGAGCACGAGTCTTTATTTCACACAGCGCCTCCCCAAGGATTATGTTCCACAGAATGTCACCATCATCTCTTGAAGGGATGACTGAGTTTAATCAGGATGCTTGAAATCACTTCCCCTAATAAACTTCTCTTCCCACCAGGATTGCTTGATTTGGCTACATTTTATAGAGAAAATCGTTTGAAAAAGCTCTGCCAACAAACTATCAAGCAAGGAATCTGTGAGGAGAATGCCATTGCCCTGCTTTCAGCTGCTGTGAAGTATGATGCTCAGGTAAGAAAAGCATCCTTTCAACTAGCTGACCCTCTGGAGAATGTTAGGTGGTTAGTACATATACATTAAAATAAACTAAAAAAAAAAAAAAACAAGTAAAGCACCTAAAAGTACCAGAAAAAGTGAACATTTATATAATGTTACAGTGGAGTGCCAAGAAAGCAGCCATAAAGGTAAGGATTGATAGGTCTGATTTCAAAAAGAAAAAAATATCCAGACATCAAAAAATATTAACAAGGAGACTAAAAAGTTGACACAGTGGGGAAAATATTTGCAACATATATTGAAGCACATTTGCCAGAGTTAATGTATTGTTCTTAGGAAAAAAAAATACTAGCAGTTTGATGGAAGTAAAATAGACCAAAGAGCAAAATGGATTTATGAATAAATGAAAACATGGTATAACTTTTCACCTGTGAAACTGGGGGCTATATTCTCAGAGATCATGCAGGCTCAGAACGTTGGGTGTTCTCCTGAAGAGCTGCTGAGGGTGGGAACTGGGGCAGTGACAGTGCGGGCACCTGGTACCAAATATATTGAAAGCTTTAAAGGTGTAGTTCTTTAAGGGATGCACTTGTAAGAACTTGTCCTAAGGAAGTAATCATGGATTTGGACAGAGATTTAGCTTCAAAGGCTAAGTTTACTGTAGCACTGTTTATAATTTTGAAAAATTATAAAAAGCCAACATGAGCAGTAGAGGTTTCTTTAAAGTGTAGAATGTTAATTCTGTGAAGTTAAATGAACGTTTTAAAACATTTTTTTAAAAAGTAGTAAGACTGAAATTTATTATCTACATAGAAAAAAAAAGACTGAAAAATAGTCAAAGGTCATCTTTGAATGGTGGGATTATGGATGATTTTTATTTCCTATCTTTGCTTGTTTTTTCTGAACTTTCTACAGTGACTGTGTATTGTTTTGATAATAAAGAAAGGAAAGAAAACCTGTCTTAGAGCTAAATCTTTAGGAAGCAGCCCATTCTTCTTAGAGTCGATTTCCTTTTGTTATAAGGATATCCTCTCTGGCCAAAAAAACAGGAACATTTTAGTGGTGGGCAGAAAAAAAGTTTATAGCTTCTTTTCTGCTTATATAAATAAATATGCTTATTAAAGAAAATTTCAAAAATGCAGAAAAGTATGAGGAAGGAGATGACTCATCAGCCAGAGAACATTAACATTTTCATACAGCTCCTTCTGTTTTTTTCCTGTTATAAGATGCATATTTCTCTAAACATTGGATTTTTTTCACTTAACATTTAAAAAAATCTTACCCACCTTGAAACATTGATATTAAAAGCAGAATTAATGTCTTTCATTAACATAATAATATATTGGGCACTTAGAACATGCAGAACACTAGGCTAGGCCAGACTCTTCCCTAGTTTGTTAAAGTCTCGGTGGTAATAGTGGAGGTTCGCGCCCATCTCCAGTGATGAGGCTGTGGGCACACAGGATTTCCGCCTGAACTAGGCTTGATTTTCAAGACTTCTTCATATATTTATGTGAATTATTTGTATGGTTACCTTCCATCTTTCTGTTTTCTGGAAAGTAAGCTCCTGGAGGAATGGCAGGGTCTTTGTTTTGCTCACAACCATATACCTAATGTCTAGGGTAGAACCTAACACACAGTAGAAATGATCTTCAGCTAGAAACATTTCAGGTCCTAGGGGAATATAAAAGTGGAGTATTTAACAAATACTGACAGTGAAATGAACAATACAAATACTGTCACTAGAGAAAGGTACTTAGTGCCTATTTCTGAGAATAAAAAGTCAGATTCTTTACCCCGGGTGATATGAAGGAACTTGAATATTTACTTGAATGTTTTACTGTTATTTAAATGTTTACAAGCATAGATTCACGTTAGCGATACAGTTTTATAACTATTCTTTAGATATTGCTGAACCAACACTTCTTCCTATTGGCTCTCAAATCCTTGTTCCTTCCTATGTGTCTTAGGAATTTTCATGCTCTGTTGCATTGTGTTGGGATATACAAATTTATTAAAGCATTTTTTTGTTGTTGTAGGATTTAGAAGAATTCTGCTTCAGGTTTTGCATAAATCATTTGACTGTAGTAACACAAACTTCAGGCTTTGCAGAAATGGACCATGATCTTCTGAAGAACTTTATCAGCAAAGCAAGCAGAGTTGGAGCCTTTAAAAACTGATCATCTGCAAGAAATAATTTTTAGCATTTCCATTTTCTCTGCAAAAGCCAGAGAATGACTTCTTAACTGGCTGAATACTTAACGTCTGTCAAAAGAAGGTGGTGGTCAGTCTGCCCTGTGCTGAAGTCTGAAGTTTACTGTAGAAGGCATTCCGCGCTCTGATCAGACGTGACTAGCGCAAGGGAAGAAAATTAAAATGTCTTATTTACCATTTCCTCTTTCAAGTCACTTAAGTTGGACACTTTGCGTACATTGGTCTAAGTATATGCTATCCTGGCCAAATTTCTGTTCTTCAACAGGCTGTTATCACATAGAGAGCTGGTCATTACATTGTCAGCATCCAGAATGGCGCGCTGCATACATAGGCACTCAGTTCATTTATTATAAATCTTAAATATGCCCTGCTTTATTTGTGGGATACTTGATGAAGGAATAACTTGCACAAAAACAAATTTGAAACAGCCCGTAACTACTGAGGTTCATATTCTTCTGGTATCTGGTTCTAAGTAATAGTGGCTTACATAGAACATTAATTAGAATTCATAAATGGCCTTGATAATTTAATTGTCAAAGTCCCAAGGGCTAATTTTAATTTTCTATTTACTCTGAGTCATTAATTTCTCATATGGGATTACTGAATATGAAGTACTGTCTTTGAATGAATGTTATTTCTGGGCTCATCTGCCTTACATAATTGCAATAATGTCTTTTCCTTTTGTGTTGAGAGATTTGCCTATGTAAAAATGATTATGTGTTTTTCTTGTAGTGGAGTTTTATGTCACTATAAAAGAGTTCTCTTAATCTGGCACAGAATAATTATAAAGTACTAGCCGAAAAGGGACTCATACTTACATTTCATGGACAGCATTAAGAATGAGATAATTTATACTTTTTCGGTCAAAAGAAGTTAGCCAACTGCAAAAGAAAAACTGAAATGGGATGTAGGATGTAGTGTCAGATTCCTCTAATACGTGTTTCACAAAATGGTATGTATTTCACAATATGATATTATGTAAAGAAAACTTTTGGAATTAGAAACCTTGTTCTGATGCTGAACTATTTGATAATAAACTGCTTATTTGTAGATAATAGAACAAATGTGTTTTTTTAATCCCTAATAAGCAGCAAAATTATATCAACCTTTTCTCTTAGATTTATACAAATCCATTTGATTAAGCTTATTTTTGGAAGCAGTTACTCAGATAACATCATAGCAAAGCCCACCCTAAAATGTAAATGGCATATAAACAACATGATTGCCATTCATGTTATTGTCTCTGACGACTCTTTACCAGATGAGGTCTGCAAAAACAGAAAAACAAAAAAACAAAAGGAAACTAAGGATTCAAAAGTGACCTCACCAATAGAGGCGAATGGCCTTGACCTCTAGTTCTTTAATCAGAATCCTGTTACTGGAATTATATAGTCTTATTCAGTTATTTAAGCTAGCCATATATACCATTTGTTTTCATTATTTGATAGATTTGCTGTTTTATCTACCAAAGACACATTCACACCTGGTTATTGCCCACAGCTATCAGTTCTGACATTTAGACAACCACAGCCTGCACTGCTGACTTTTTCTCCTCACCTTCCAATGCTAGCTGGAACTGGCCAACCCCTTTACATCTTCACGAGGTCTTCTGAAACCTCTTTCTTTCTTGCCTGTTTCTGCCACGGTCTTCTGAAGCTTTTTGATGTCTCTTTCTTTTATGAAATCATTTCCTGTAAAAATTGGAACACTCAAAGGGAACAGATAAGTTTACTGAGGTATGAAAAAACGGCCTGCCCTTGACCAATTCCACAGTGACTCAACAGTCATGCTGCCAGGGTACACGTTATTAAGGTTTGGATGGATTTTACCCAGATTTTCGAAGCTGTTATATGTAGGTTTGTCCTGCCATATCTCTCAGTTCTCATCTCTGTGTACAACAGAATAACCTATGGAACGTTGACCAAACATATATTTAAGGATTCTAATTCAGTATATTTGAAAAGCTTCCTAGGTAATCTTGATGTTTAGCCAAGTTTGAGAATCACTGTTTAACCCTTAAAATCTGGGGCTCCAAACAAGAATGGGCTCATTAGACCAGTTTGAGAGAGAAGGGATGAATTCCATGGATACATCTCTGAAAAAAATGCTTTCTCTCTCGTTTTGGAGGATAGGCTTGTCATCAACACTCCTATATGGAGGATAACACCACTTTCTTTCCTTTATTTCTAACAGGGGAGTATTTGTTGAGCCTCAGAAACCTTGCTTTCAGTTAGGGATATGTGAGGGGGAGAGGGACATTTTTCATAATGACACTACATCATAAATTAATGGATCCTTCATTTTATATAAGTTAATCTTAGATTTTCTGTCTCTTAAGTTCTCTTTCCTTTCTGCTCACACAAGAAGTTCAGTGAGTTAGTGCTTCCAGTATAATTCTAATACAACTTACACAGAGAAAGGTTAAGGTTTTACAAGAATACGCTCATTTACTGATAGAGGTTTGTGAAGATATCATTTAAAGCTTTTTAAAAGTAAAGGTTAATGTTCTTCAGCTGAGACCTGAAAAATTGCCAGTCATTATGGACCACACTTGGTAATTTTTATTTAGAGGCAGGATTCCTGACCAGTGATAATGAAAAAGAAACAATGAAAACTATATCCTTGTCCACTCTTTTTGTTTTGTTTTTTGGTCTACCTCATGAGCCTTCCCCATGCTATTATTACAACAGACAAACTGGGAAAACTGCAAAGAAAAATGATAAATCATACCTGTTGTTTTTAATTCAGTCTTTGTCCAAGCATAAAAATGTAAACCATACTGATTTTCTCTCCCTAAATGCAGTTAATCATGATGTTTTCTATTGAGGAAGTAAGTGCTGTTGGTCTGTGGAATAAATACAACTTTCATATTAAATTGTCATTATCTTATATTTCAATGCTAGTATATAAGCATACTCCCAAAGTGACCCAAGAACAGGTTTATAAGAATATCCAGCTTCATACTAAAGGAGCTTGTTTCAAACCCCAGACACATCAGCATTACCAAGGTAGATTTCTACGTAAGATGCTATACTTGTGGTAGAAATATGCTATTTCTAAAGGTAGGGTTTCCTGTTTCCTGTAAAATGCATATTTAGTCCAAAGGAAAATTCTACTGAATGAATCATTACCAATGCCATGTACACCGGCCCAAAAAATGAAAAACAAAAATACGCTTCAACAGGCAAGTTTCTGTGAAGTCATCCAGATGGTACTAGAACTACTACATATAGGGTCTTCCTCCCCACCATTTACACCAGAAAACTGTAATGAGAAGTAAATCAATAAAGGAATTTGAACTTGTCCTTTTTATTGTAGAGTTTTGGTTACTAGAATACTAAATCTCTGGAAGTGATCAATTTTCTATCATCCAGGCTAAAAACTTTTAGTATTAGAAAGGCTACCTGATTTTGCTTTGACCTAATAGATGCATTTCATGTACGATCCCAAAATAAATACAGTCCATTGAGGTGTGGTTGCTGTTGTTCCTGCTCCAAGCTCTTTGCCTTTCTTCCTTCAGGAACAAACGTGTTGCTGTTCTAGGTGAGAATTCCACTTTCTGCCTTTTTTTTTTTTTTGAGAAATCTTATTACTGAAATAAAAGATAATCTCATATTTGAAACCCGTGGTTGCAGACACAGGTCATAGTATTTTGGAGTTTAGTACATACACCACCTACTATTTACTACCTGAGTAGAGTCTAGGTTAGATTCCCAAAATCAATGTATTAATATTTTTGTTCTGAAACAATATTCCTACTAAGTAGGCTAAAAAGCTGTAAATAGTTCTATGCTAGTTTAGATACACTTTTGACATCACCTGACTTTTGCCACCAAACACACAGACCGCATGGGTTTTTAAGCTTTTTGGATCTCAGAATTGCAGATAAAAGACTGGACTTGTGATATATAAATAGGATGTTTGGGAGGAAAGGCCTTTACTAGAAAGGATAAGAAGAGACCAAAGAGACCAGTTAGAAGTTTAAAACCATGGTCTTGACAAAAGTTGATCAATGACTCTCAAGATTTTAACTTGACCAAGTGGTTAGTAAAATCGGGAAAGACCAGGGTAGAAACAAGGTATTTTTGTTTCATTTTGGTTTATATTTTGAGAATTTGGCGGGGGTGGGGGGGAGTGGGAATCAAGAGTTCCACTGCCTGAGGGCTTTGACCTCCAGAGTGGTCAGGCTGGAAAATAAATTTGGGAATCACCAGCACAGGAAGGCAATGGAAGGTTAAGCATGGATGAGGCACTAGGAGAGAAGCCAGGTATAAAAGAGAATGTTAGTGCACTTGAGACAAAGAACACATCAGACCGTGAAGACTCTTAACAACTAATTTATTTTAAAATAAACTATTAATTGTAGAAAATAGTAACAAAGCAATTTTAAATGTACAGTTTTAACCAATACAAAAAAGCAATAAAGCAGTCTCTGAAGCCTTATGTAAGTAATCTCAATATACCATCTCTGAAGTTCCTAAAATTCTGGCACTAACTCTAACGTAAACTTTTATTAGCAAAAGACCCAGAAATATGGTAGCCCTTGACCTAAAAGCTAACTGATTTGTATGATATTCATGCAGAAACTAATGAGGAAATGGGAGAAAGCTTTCTAGTGACTTTGTTATCAAGATAACTGCCAAAAATAAGTTTGAAACTTAAATGAGCACAAATTAAAATGTCGTTTTCTAACAAATAAGACCAGAATTCTTTTTAAAAAGAATTCTGAGTTTAGACAAAGTGATTTTTCCTAAAAGCTAGCTGATGCTACCTTAAATATCACCTAGTTTAAATTATACCATCTCTAAATAAGTTAATCACACAAGATAGTTTAAATACACCTTTAGGTGCCGGGGGTGGGGGGAGAGCGCCTCTTTTTCTAATGCAGCTGTTTTAATTTGAAACTTTTGCACAAAATCAGATAGAAACATGAATGCCTAACCCAAAGACCTTTGATTACTTGCAATTTTGGAGTAGAAATGATGTGGCTTTGGATGTGCCAGTGTTAGACCATACTGACTTTAAAAGAAAAAAAAAGACAATTGCCAGCTCAAAAGACACATGGAAGACATGTACACTTCCAGAGAAAACACACCCCTTCCCAATTTAGCGCAGAATAGCTGCTGAGATGCAATGAGACAAAACTCTATGGAAGAAAAATTAAGGCTCTTATAATTAACAGTCTGTTTGTGGAGTAAAATTATTTTACATCTTGATTCTTCGGACCCAGAAACATTAGAAAGTGCACTTGGGATATCCTGTCTTCGGGCCCTCTATAGCAAAGTTCTAGCTTAACACTTTATTTTCCAAGTACTAGATGGGTACTTCCTGAATTCAGGGATCTGAATGGTTTATAAAAACCAAGAGTACTATTAATAACCCTCATTTTAAAGCAGGAGTTGGATAGAGAAAAGGATCAATAAATTCTTATAAGTCCTGAGGTATGAAATCTGTATCAGTAGTATGACAACATCATTTGTTTATACTCTGCTTTCTGCTTGTATTTTAAAACTAAAATTTATAAAACAAGCACACAGTACATCAGATTCCATTAGTAAACTAAAATCTAATTTGTAAAAATTAGTAATTTTTTTAGTTTCTAATATCTGTTTTAGCAGAAGAGTTCAGGATCACTTGGGTGAGGGAGAGTAGTCAGCCAAATTGCATTTGGAAGACAGGGCACATATTCTAGGGGCATTCATGTTAAATTAAAAAATATATAAATATAAATTAATAAAAATAATAGCAAACATCACATATATGCCACAAATAAAGACAAAGTACTCAAATAGGCCTGGGTTGCTGGGACGCCACTCCCAGGGCATCCTCACCATTTGTAGAGCAGAGCAATTATGCTTTGGAAATGGAAACATCTGCTACAACTTTCTAAATGACAATATTTAGACAAGATTTTCAACCTTGTGCAATAACAATGCATATTCTACTGACTACAATGTTGCAAGTGGCTTAGGAATCACCTGCGCGCACAGGCAAGCCCGTCCGCACACTCGTCATCCGATATCCGCAAAAAGGGCTGAAGATACACATCCAATATGGCCGTAAACAGAACCTGGGAGCGTCAGTCACACAGTCTGCTCTGTGAGAGCCAACGAGGCCACAGGTGTACACGGTGTCCACTGAGGTCATGGGATCCTCAGTTTTCTTCCCTGTTTGAGGTATCCATGCTATCATTCATTTTTTGCTTCTGCATTCGTGTTCGGGTAGATGCTGGAAAAAGGACGCAGAAATGTTAACGGCACTGACGGTGCTGGATGAGTAGACAAAGGGCTGCCATAAACATGAGGCTCATGCCAAATCGATGGAGTTCAGGGCCTGGCAAAGCAGTAGTTTCCAAATTTTTTTACCATAAAATTTCTATCAGCACATTTGTTTCCATGTACCACCAAAATATGTATGGTATATATGTATACCGTCTATGTTTGTATATAAATTATAAAGTACACAGAGCCCAAACAAACTTTAAAAATAGAGGAGGAAAAAACAGGTAAAGATTCTAATATTTTCTCTATGTACCAAGAGGTGGTCTTGTATACTCGCACGTGTGCCCAACTCTGCAGCCCACCGCTCCGGAGATGCTGGGGTTGGGTTTGGCCCTGTGGCCGAGCAGAATGCTGGCCTGGCCTAGAATGATCTAAAGTGAGTGGTATTTGTCACAAAGCAAGCAATTCCCTTGTGCTTGGAGATACCTTGCAGAGATGTCAGCTCACAGCTCATTTAATTTGGACGTGAACATTTTAAAAGTACAGTATTAATGACAACACAGCCCAAACCAGATGGTGGGCAGAAGCTCTTCATAAAGAGGAAACAAACTCGCATTTGGAAAAGAAAGAAAATACTAATTCCAAGTCTTCCGTCTCTGAGAGATCAGCACTGTGTGACCGTCTTTTCTGAACACAGGTCTTTGAGGAGGAAAACTGAAGATTTCCTTAGCCTCCGGGGTTAACATTCCTGCTGCTTCTCTCCAGTCAGAAAGCTCCGGAACTGCAGCCTAGCACTGAGAATTCCCCACCACTGCCGAGTGTGCCACTGGAAATCGTACTGACAACAGCAACTGAACTCTCCTCTAATATATGCATTTTTTTTACAGCTTTCTGCTCCTTTTAAAATGCATATTTGTGAGCTTCCAAATGTTTTCAAAGCTTCATTTTGGTCATAAACTTCATGTCTACTTTCACATATGAGGGGAAATGCCACATCTACTTAAAAGTTAAAACTGATGTGTTAAATCCAAAAAAGAGATTCATTTATAATCAAAAACTTTAAACTCTTGGTATATTTAGTTTTAATTGTGCTCTTCAAAATAATACATAGACAAAGATATGGCTTCAAAAATCAAAAGAATTCTTTTTATTTTAATTTTTTGTTTTGTTATTTTCTTTAATTTTAGAGAGAGCGAGAGAGTGCATGCGCGCAGGGAAAAGGGGCAGACGAAGACAGAGAATCTGAAGCAGGCTCTGCACCTACACGGGGCTTGATCCCATGACTCCAGGATCATGACCTGAGCCGATATCAACCAACAGTTGGACAGATGCTAAACCAACAGAGCCACCCAGGTCGCCCCCAAAAGTATTCTTTTATATACTTTATAAATACTTAGTATTTACAGACACATGTTTAGAGAAAACCCTTTTGAAAAAGTCACATTTTAATAGGTACTGTTCTTATTGATAATGTCCTATGACCTAGAAATAACAGGGTTTTAAAAAAATGTTTATTTACTTGTGTGTGTGTGTGTGTGTGTGTGTGTGAGAGAGAGAGAGAGAGAGAGAGAGAGAATATGAATGTGTGCATGTGAACAGGGGAAGGGCAGAGAGAGGAGATAGAGAATCCAAAGTTGGCTCCATGCTGTCAGAGCAGAGCCTGATGTGGACTCAAACTCACCAACTGCAAGATCATGACCTGAGCAGAAATCGAGTCGGGTGCTTAACTGACTGAGCCATCCAAATGCCCCAATAGTTTTAATACTTATCTCTGAAATAAGTGTCATCTTTCCCAGTACCAGTTATTTTTCCTGTCAGTGGATGTGGCAGATTACCAGGAAACGTCACACTTCTGCCACAGCCAGCTCTGTAGGACAACCCAGTAGCACTCAGTACGTGTTTGTCTTTTTCTTAATTTCCATTTATTATACTTGGGTTAATCTTTCACAGTCTTAGGTAGCTTAGGATAGAATCTCATTTGCCTTAATATTCCCAATTTATGTCACTCTGTGTAATCTAGAGAATGATCTGGTGCTCTTTATCAAAATTCTAATTTCTAGTAAGGGAAAACTTGTGTTTGACATTATGTTTTTAAAACTTGCAAATTAGAGAAGTTCCACAATAGAATAAAAAACTATTCTTCAAATAAGGGTGATGATGTTTATATATGCTAATTTTATTTTAAGAAAACTTTCCTATATCCAACACTCTACGGTTTTTTCTCTCCTGAAGTATTTCTAACCATAGCCATTCACATTGAAGAGGTACTTTCACTTAGTATTTCTGCACTAAAGATTTTAGAAAGAGTAAAGATGACCTTCACTTTACATCATTCATTTATTTCACAAATGTCTGTGGGTAAACAGTACACTTGATTGAATTACATTTTAAGTGCTTAAGCAAGTGTGCTAATTTAGGACACTATATGCATTTTATTCCTTTAAAACATGAAAAGGACTTTTGCAATATAAACAATGGTTTAATTTACATAAAGTGAAATGATAAATACTTACTCATTTCTGCCAGTTTCTGCTGAAATTTGGATTCCCCTGGGAGAGGTTTACTGCAGATTTAAAAATGGCAAAACATTTCATATGTGTATGGATAAATGGAAAACTCAAATTTTCAATACCTATGGTGATTTCAATGACTTACTTTACACTCTTAGTGAGTGGCTTTTAATTTCACAAGTTTATAAACATAACATCTAAAATATAAACCATCACAAATTTAGAACCTTTTATATTTTGTCTGTGATTCTTACAAAACACAGTAGTTAATATTTTCTCAAGAGTAAGCACTTAAAAGTCTAATGTTAATCATAATGAAATTTTATCAATGGCTTTATAAAAAAGATTAAAAAACATCAGATTGCTAGTATCTGATATTTTGAATGAATTTCAGTAGACAGTACACGATTTATATGGTGCTTTAACTTTGGGATACATTCCTTCCCATTCTGAGCAGTGTTCACAAATTCCAAATAAAATTGGCATAAAAGAGCCTGGTGGAAGTTTGGAGCGTAGCTGCACTCCGGCTTCTCACATACCAGCTCAGCTACTGAAAAACATTAGAAAAATAAACTATTATAAAAAAAGAAAGAAAGAAAAACCTTAGAAGCCTGTTCCTACCTTCCGTCTGCTTCATCTGATCCTTCAACATCAAAGCGGAGTTTTTTCAGGGGTTTTGGAGGGTTGCCTCCTTCAGCACTTCTCTTGAGCACACGGTCACTGTTACACACCATCTGATTTATTTTCTGGAACTTCTCAGAAGTCTACAAATTACAGAATTGTTTATTTTAAATCATTAAGTGCTACGATTTTGCAGTTAGCAACCTTTAATTATAGCTTGAGGGATGTCAAAAATCAAGCAGAGTTAATATCTGTATTTTCATTGTTTGCTTTATTGCACCAAATGAGATATGAAAAATCTTAGAATCAGCATAGCTATACCTAACTCTGCCCCAATTAGATACACTCCTGTCTCTCCCCATGAGGCTTCTTGCCTTCCTCCAACAAGTCTGACTTACTCTGAAAATCTGGGTTCCTCATTTTTGGAACCCACCCACACGCAAAACCAGGGGTACTTCTCAAAAGCGTGTGAAGTTGGAGTGGCTTTCTGGAACCTTATGGGTTTTGTTTGAGGGCACAATGTGACCGGAGAAAATATCACAAGAATCGACTAAGAAGTGAAATGTCTTTTCAGTAATAATTCTGGACTCACTTTGTGGGTATTATGTTGACAAGTCATATAGTTTATGTATTTTAAACCATTACTGATACAGTATTTATTGAAATGTGAATTAAGTTTTTAAATAAAAATTCAAATATCAGAAGACTTTGAGTCCATCCATTATTACTAGAGATGATTTGAGATATGTATCTCTTGAGGCAGCATCCTGTAAAGCAAAGTAAAGAAACCTTTGGTAATAAGTACCTAAGGGAACACAATTCTTTATTTTACCCAAAGAACACATGGAAAATTATATTTCTTATATGTCTACTTTAGAACTGGAGCAGGGGATTATCTCAGGGATGTGTATGAACATGTTCATCTGAACTAAAAAATGAAGTCAGACTGTTGACAGAAATACTAAGTCTGATTTGATGATTGATTTGACAGTGAGGATTAGCTCTACTCATTAAGCTTTATTTTCCAAAAATTAAATGAGGTAATTTTCCAAAATTTAAATGCAAAAACAAATTTAGATGGAAAATATATTTAGAACACATATATGATGCAAACTAAACCCTGCGTGCATATCAAAATTATGATAAAATTTTAGTTATCAGCTTTAAAGTATGGAAGTACATGCAGTATTTTCTTAATTCTTTTAGAGGTCATAGCAAGGAGAAAAGTTTGAGGACCACTACTCTATCTAGATCCAGATCCAACTCTACCTATGTGGTCCCACATCTCCTCGGTGAAGCCTGACAGCTGCAGCCTATCTTGAGCTAAATGCCACAGCATTTACTACCTGTAACATACGTTTTAACACTCAGTTTTGTAGCGTACACACCATTACCCTTCTCTAGTTATTTCATTTGGGGCAGTGGGGCAGGCAGACTCTAGAATGGCTCTCATGAATCCCCACCTCCTAGGTTTTACACCCTTGTGTAACCGTCCCTTCTCTGAGTGTGTGGATTGGACCTAGTGTTACCTTGCTTCTGACAAAAATATGACAAAAGTGATGGAATATCACTGCCAGGATTAGTCACAAAAAGACTGTGACTTCCATTGTGCTATCTCCCTCTTTCCCTCTCTCTCTTCTTGCTCCCAGGGAAGCAGGATGCCATGTTGTGAGTAATGGCTGGCCCTATGTAGAGGCTCAACTGACAAGGTACTGATGGCTTAGAAAAATCTATGCAACGTATTATAAATTTCAAAGGACGTTTAAAAAACCATTTTGAAAATTACCAATTAGGAGTATAATTTGAAATTAAATGTGATTTGAAAATCTCTCTTTTTCTTTCTAAATTCTATGCAACATGCATTGATAAGGTGTTTGATTACAGCATTTAATTCAAACTGCAGAAACCTGCAATTTCTTTTATTACAATGCATGCCCCTGTATTTCAAAGAAATACTCACCCCAAATGATTCACCAATTGATACTAAGATTCTGTCAAGATAAAATACAAATTAGTAATGAAAATCACACATAACCGTGCAGAGGTGAACATACATCATTCTAAGCTATTAGAAATGCCGAATCAAAGGTCTGCTCTCCCCTAGAACCACAACAAAATTACAGTCATTAGTGCCTTATTCTGCAGTGCGAGTCTAATCACACACGGAGCTGGCATCTTAGATTTTTAAAGAACAACATGACTAAAAGAATATACTCTGCCACTGTTCACATTTAAAGAAGGTAAAGGAAAAATTTATGTTTATCCATATTTAATTCTCATAAATCAATGTTTAAGATAATTTAAATTTCTTTCACATTTTCTCATTAAAAATTTGCCTAACATTTGGAAAAACTTATAGTACTAAATAATCAGTATTCGAATTAAGATCTCTACTGATCTTATATATCCTAGAATCAGAAATCTCTATTAGTCTGTCCTGGCTTGAAGCATATAGTTTATGTTCTTTTGTTTTTATTTGAGTATAGTTTACACACTACGGTACGCTAGTGTCAGGTGTATAACACAGTGACTCAACACGTTTATACATTATGCTATGCTCACCGCAAGCTTAGCTGCGTTTCTATCAGTGATATTACAGTACCACAGACTATCGTCACCAGCGTCACTACTCATGCTGTACCTTTTATTCCCTCAACTTACTCATTCCGTCACAGGAAGCCTGGATCTCCCACTCCCCTTCACCCATTTTGTCTATCCCACATTCCCTCTCCTCTGGCAACCACCATTTTGTTCTCTGTATTTATAGGTCTGATTCTGATTTTTGTTTTTTTTTTTATTATTTTTTTAGATTTCATGGGTGAGTGACATGTGTTTGGTTTTTTCCTGACTTATTTCACTTTGCAGAATTATCTTCAAGGTCCATCCATGTTGTCTCAAATGGCATGATCTTAAACTTTTTAAACTTTTAAATATTATTTGCATAATAAACCCTTGTACATATATACCACATCTTCTTTATCCACTCATACATGAATGGACACTTAGGTTGCTTCCGTGTCTTAAATATCGTAAATAATGCTGCAGCAAACAAAGGGGAGCATATATCTTTTCAAATTGGTGTTTTCATTTTCTTTGGATACGTACACAATAGTGGAATTATTGGATCATACAGTATTTCTATTTTTAAGTTTTTGCAAAGCCTCCACACTGTTTTCCATTGTTGGCTGTACCGAGTTTACATCCCCAGCAACAGCGCACGGAGCTTCCGTGTCCTCCACATCCTCACCAAACCTTGTTATTTCTTGTCTCTTTGATTCTAGTCATTCTACAGGTATGATATCTCACCGTGGTTGATTTGCATTCTCCTAATTCGTGATTCTGAGCATCTTTTCATGTATCTGTTGGACATCTATATGTCTTCTTTAGAAAAATATCTAATCAGATTCTCTACACATTTTTTAATTTGATTTATTTGCTATTGAGTTGTATGAGCTCTTTAAAAGTTTTGAATATTAACTTTTTCAGATATGTAGTTTCAAATATTTTTCTCCCATTCACTAGCTTGCCTTTTCATTTTATTGATGTTTTCCTTTGCTGTTCAGAAGCTTTTTATTTTGATATACTTCCACTTGTTTATTTTTGATTTTGTTTCCTTGGCTTTGAAGACATATTGAGGAAAAAAAATGTTGCTACAGCTGAGTTAGAGAAATTACTGTCTATGATCCCTTTTAAGAGTTTTATGGTTTCAGGTCTCATATTTTGGTCTTTAATCCAGTTTGAGTTTACTTTTGTGTAAGGTATTAAAAGGTGGTCCACTTTCATTCTTATACATGTAGCTGTCCAGTGTTCCCAGCATCATATATTGAAGAGAAGGTCCTTTCCGCATTTATATTATCTCCTCCTTTATCACAGATTAATTGACCATATAATCATAGATTTATTTCTGGCCTATTTTGTTCCATTGATCAATATGTCTATTTTTGTGCCAGTACCATGCTGTTTTGATTACTACAACTTTAGCGGTGTATCTTGAAACCTGGGATTGTGATACCTCCAGTTTTGTTCTTTTGTGTGTGTGTTTATTTTTTGGGAGAGTGCAAGCAGGGGAGGGGCAAAGAGAGGGAGACAGAGGACTGGAAGCGGGCTCTACACTGACAGACCCCACATGGGGCTCAAACTCAGAAACCACGAGATCATGACCTGAGCCAAGGTTGGACACTCAATAGACTGAGCCACTCAGGTGCCCCTGTTCTTTTTCAAGATTGCTTTGGCTATTCAGGGTCTTTTGTGATTTTATACAAACTCTGTATTATTTGCTCTAGACTGTGGAAAACGCTATTGGTATTTTGATAGGGATTGCACTGAACCTGGAGATTGTTCTGGGTAGTATGGACATCATTTTAATATTAATTCTTCTAATCCATGAGCATGAAATATATTTGCATTTGTGTCATCTTCAATTTCTTTCATCAATGTTTTATAGTTTTCAGACACAGATTTTTCACCTCTTTGGTTAAGTTTTATTCCTAGGTATTTTATTCTTTTTGGTGTAATAGTAAATAGTGTCTTAATTTCCCAGTTACTTCAGTATTAGTGTATAGAAATGCAACAGATTTCTGTATATTAATTTTGAACCCTACAGCTGTACTGAATTCATTTATTCTAATAGTTTTTCGGTGGAGTCTTTAGGATTTTCTATGTACAGTATCATGTCATCTGAAAATATGAGTGTTTAACTTCTTTGTGACCACTACGGATGCCTCTCATTTTTTACCCCCTGATTGCTATGGGTAGGGGTTCTAGTACTAAGTTAAATAAAAGTGATGAGGGTGAAAATCTTTGTCTTATTCCTGATCTTAGAAAAAAGTTCAGTTTCTCATTATGATGTTATCATGTGGGATATATCATGTTATTTGTTGGGTTTTCATATATGGCCATATTATGCTGAGGTGTGGTTCCCTCAAACATGATTTTGTTGAGAATTTTTATCATGAGTGATGTTGAATTTTATCAATGCCTTTTTTAAAATTTTTTTTAAAATGTTTTATTTATTTTTGATGCAGAGAGAGACAGAGCATGAGAGGGGGAGGGGCAGAGAGAGAAGGAGACACAGAACCGGAAGCAGGCTCCAGGCTCTGAGCTAGCTGTCAGCACAGAGCCTGACGTGGGGCTTGAACCCACAAATGTGAGATCTGACCTGAGCCGAAGCCGGAGGCTTAACCGACTGAGCCACCCAGGCGCCCCTATCAATGCCTTTTCTACATCTACTGAGATTAATATATGATTTTCATCCTTGGTTTTGTTTGTGCACTGTACAATGTTGATTTGTGAATACTGAAACACATTTGCAACCCTGGAATAAGTCCCACCTGCTTGTGGTGAATGATATTTTTGATATATTTTTGAATGTGATTTGCTAATATTTTGTCAAGGATTTTTGTATCTATGTTCATCAGCGACACTGGCTTATAGTTTTTTTTGTGGGGTCTTTGTCTGGTTTTGGTAATAGATCAGGATAATGCTGGCCTTGAAAAATGCATTTGGAAGCTTTCCTGCCATTTCTATTTTTTGGAATAGTTTGATGAGAATTAATTCTTCTTTAAAGTATATGGTACAATTTGTCTTTGAATGCATCTGGCCTGGATGTTTATTTTTTGGTAGTTTTTTGATTACTGATCCAATTTCATTACTAGTTATCAGTCTGTTTAGATTTTCTATTTCTTCCTGATTCAGTTTTGGAAAATGGTATGTTTCTAGGAATTTATCGATTTCTGCTAGGTCATCCAATCTGTTGGTATACAATTTTCTGTGGCAGTCTCTTACAATCCTTCATAATTCTGTGGTGTCAGTTGTTACTACCCTTTCCTTTCTGATATTATTTACATGGGTCATTCTCTTTTTCTTGATGAGTCCGGCTAAGGAAACATCAATATTTTTAAAATCTTTTCAAAGAACCAGTTCTTGGTTTTGTTAACTTTTTTCTATTATTTTTTATTTTTTAGTCCTACATCATTTATTTCTGCTCTGGTTTTTATTATTTCCTTTCTTCTACTCACCTTGGGCTTTGTTCATCTTTCTCTAGTTCATTCAAGTGTGTTTACTGTTTATTTGAGCTTTTCTGGTTTCTTAGAAATAAGCATGTATTGCTATATATTTTCCTCTTAGAACTCTTTCACTGCATCCCAAAGATTTTTGGATTATTGTGTTTCACTTTCATTTCTCTCCATGAATTTGTTTCTTCTTTGATTGCTTTGTTGGCCCATTGTTTGTTAAGTATCATGGTGTTTAGTCTCCACGTGTTTGTGTTTTTTCCAGCTTTTTTCTTATTTATTTCTAGTTTCATACTACTGGATCAGAAAAGATAGATGCACAGTATGATTGTAACCTTCTTAAATTTATTGAAGCTTGTTTTGTGCCTCAGATGTGATCTATTCTGGAGAATGTTCCATATACACTTGAGAATAATATATTTTGTTGTTTCTGGATTGATGTTATGTCCATCTGTTCCAAAGTGCAAAGACTGTCTCCTTATTGATTTACTGTCTGAATTATCCACCGATATTAAAAGGAGTATTAAAGTCCCTTACTATGTTAGTATATGCTTTATGTATTTAGATGCTCTAATACATGTGTTGGTACATAAATATTTATAAGTGTTACATATTCTTGTTGGATTGCTCTCTTTATCATTATGTAATGCCCTTCTTTGTCTCTAGTTACAGTGTTTGTTTTAAAGTCAATTATGTCTCTTATTAGTATTGCTGATTTAAAAAAGATTTTTTTTGCTTCCATTTGCATGGTAAATGTTTTTCCATCCCTTTACTTTCAATCTGTATGCATCTGTGTGTCAAAGGTGAATCTCTTATAGGCAGCATATAGAAGGGCTTTATATTCGTATCCATTCTCCCACCCTCTCTCTTTTGACTGGAGCATTTAGGCCATTTACATTTAAAGTTATTATTGATAACTTTTGATAAAGTTACTTACTGCTATTTTGTTCCTTGTTTTCTAGTTGTTTTTGTAGTTCTCTGTTCCTTTCTCCTTTTCTTGCTTTCTATGTGACTGAAAAGTTTCTACAGTGTTATATTTGGCTTTCTTTACTTTTTTGTGTAAATATCATAGGTTTGGGGTTTTGTGGTTGCCACTAGTGAACCATGTAATTTGTTTTTAATAATAAAGCTAAAGAAGAGCATTAGCCTGACATAACAAGGATATAATCATATGCACATGGGACTAATCATATGCACATGGGACTGTTAGGTTTTATTGTCCTCCAATTCCTTGATAAGTGGCCATCATTCTATATATATTTAAGATGAATACCTAAAGATACTGGGTAGAGTATTAAGATGATTTCTTAATGCCTGATCAATAATTTATTTAAGATTTTCAGAATGTGAATTTTTTGCTAAAGAACCTCAATACAGAAGTGATTTCACTAAATTCAGCAAATATCCATCATCCTAAGTATAGTATGGATCCATTCTCATTACCTAAGTATAAGTTTCATGTGGCAGGGTGGGCCTTTGTAAATTAAGTATGCATGGTGCAGCATCTTAGCAACTTACAACACAGCTTGTAGGTATCAGTACACAGATACTATAAGGACACCAAAAAAAAGATGGTACAGAGGTGAAGGAGAGCATTTATATCATTTGCCAGTTATTTTCTACTTTATCTCTTCCTGTAGAGTTTGAACTTTTTACCATGAGTGTGCATTACTTTATATAATTAAACATCCCACATAAATGTGTTCTGAAGGGTTAATATATCTCTCTCTGCCTGTTTGTTTTTCTTGCCCATTAAGTACAACTATATGAGCTGACAATTTTGGGAAATGAGACTACATTAACTATACTTTGTAATCTGCCTACCACCCTGTACAAATTAAGTGAGTTTCAAACTGCCCATGATAACATATAATAAGTCAATGGAAACACTTCAAAGCCAGAAAGCACTTGTGGCTGGATGTGGAAGATGATATGATGATTTGTAGTTGCACAGAATCTTTCATCTAGGAATTTAAAACAGCTTCTTACTCATCATCTCCTGATAGACAGCACCCTTCCAAAGTAGTCCTGACACCTGTCCCAAGTAATGTAAAGAAGCTGCAGGCAGAATTAAAAATGGACTTCTAAAGACTTTACAGTCATCTACATTTAATCAGTCATCTACATTTTTATAACAAAGTAAGATGAACAAGTTCACTGAGTTTACAGGACATTCAATAAACTACAGAATAAAAATTCTTAACTGAAAGTAATCTACTGAGCAGATTGGCTACATGGAAAAATATGAAAATGATTTTAAACTTATTATAAAAGTTGTTCTGTTCCCAAAAAACAGATCCCAGAAACCAGGAAGGGCTGATGACTAAATCTGCAAAGCCATTTAAGTAAATTTTTTTTTCCTGCAAAATTCTTACCATGTCACTTAATATAAATTATTATTCATTTAAATGAAGAAAACTTTATATTTTTGTGCTTGGGTCAAAATAATCCCCTCTTATTCTTTGCCCCTTCCCTAAAGAGAAAACACAAACCTTGATCTTGGAGTCATTTTTGTTGGCGTTGGCACACCTTCTGAAATTTTATATGGATTCTTCAGGGGTGAAATATAGATGTTTCCCCCAGGAATTCGTAAAGGTGAACTAGAAAACTTGTAAGGGCTTCGAGGAATGTGAGGTATTGGTGACAAAGTAGGGGGCTAAGGCAAAAACAAAAAGTAGATTATTTTTTGATGTTTTAGTGAGATCCATTGCTTTATAAGTAGATTTTCCCAAAGGATACTTCCAACATACCCTGGTTGAAGCATACTGCAAAATATTTGTTTTAAGTCTCTGCATGAAGACCGAGTTATAGAATACTATAATAGAATCATACTCCTCTTCTCTGATCAAAACACGTTTGAATGTCTGAGGAAGAAGAATAAAAACTATTTGTTAAATGAATTTGGAAATTTATCTCTTTAGATCTTTTTAATAATTCATAATACGTTTGAAAAGTAAGAATCACATATTATATAGTTAAAGAAATCTGAAAAGGCCTTCTTAGGTTTGGATCATAGCTGAGAAATGTGACAGTTTTTTTTTTAAAGTTTATTTATCTACTTGGCAGGTGGAGAGAGAGTTGAGAGAGAGAATATGAGTTGATGAGGGGCAGAGAGAGAAGAGGAGAGAGAATCCTGAGCAGGCTCTGCACTGTCAGCACAGAGGCCAACTTGAGGCTTGAACTCATGAACTATGAGATCACGACCTGAGCTGAAACCAAGAGTTGGAGCACTTAACGGACTAAGCTACCCAGGTGCCCTGAAATGTCATATTATTTTTTATGTATATATACATGTAAGGTTTATTACAAATATCCTGTTTATTGGAGGGATACAGTATTCCTTATTAACTTTAAAAGATGAATTTGGATACTGAAGTGTCTTAACTTTCCAATTCCATTTTAGTTACAAATAATCAACAAGATAAAAGTCAAAAACTGATAGGTGAGTTTAATAAGGTCAGAATATATGGTCTAATTAATGACTTAAGTTATCAATATTACTGATATGGATATGTCTGAAATTTATTATGGAAGGTTACTTACCTCCTGAACAGCATGAGGAAGATCCTTGTATGCTGTTACAATGATTTTGAATTTAAGGTCTATATTCTTCACTTTGCATATGCCATACATGGAACACATCATAATCTAGTAAATCAGTGTGATATAAAAATATAAGAATTTTGTTACATACCATGTTCTAAAAAGTACTCTATTATCTTTCTTATAGCTTCAAAAAAAAAATGGAAACTTAATTTCCTATAGGATTATCTTTTCCCAAATTTTGACCTCAGTTTGAAAGTTGATGTGAAGTGTTTAACTCAAATTGCATTTAAAGGACAAAATGCAACTAGCCAAATCTCAATTATTAGAACTAATCATCTGGTTTGTAAACAACCCTAATTTTTACTTCCATTCCTTACATTTTTCCCAGAAAAGTTGAAACTAGAATGAGTTAACTGTATAACTAGCACTTAAAGAAAGAAAAAAAGCCAGTTGTTTAAAAGGCTCAAACTATCAGATAAAACCACACTGAATATATTTGGTGATGGTGGTAAGGGGACTAGGAAGGGGCTGGAGAGAGTCTTTGTATTTTAGATAATGTTCTTGATTTGGATGCAGGTTAGACAGGTGAGTTCAGCTGATGAATCTGCATTAAGATGTATCCTTATGATTCAAGGATAGTTTAGATAGAGACTACATTTCAATAAAAATTATTTTTAATGTAAAAATGAGATTAGAAATGATTCTCGATGAATAAAAAATCAGACTTGCTTCATTTGCATGCATTTTATTGCCCAGTTGAAGTATTCATGTCTCTGCAACATACTTAGCAGACCTACAATTGCCAAGAATATCTATTCACCATCACTTGTTCAGAAACCTACCAGCCCCAATCCTATTCTTACCATTCAGACCGCCATCCAAATCTTCTTTGCTAATTCAAATTGTTTTCCCTATTGCAATTCTTTTCCTAAGGTATCTCTCAGCAAAAACCTTCTTGGTTCAAGACATCTAATCTCTTTAGAAATCCTTAGCATGACTGTCTCTCTGGATTGTAGAAAAGTAATCGAACCATAAGCCAATGAGTGCCTACTTTAAAAAATCCAACTTAATCGAATTTATGTCCAAATATTTTTCCTCTTCTAATATATACATATTTGTAGGTTATACTCATATGCACTAGTGCACCTTTTGCCGAAAATATTCTTATGGGGAACATTACTACCGACCTTACAGAAATGAAAGGATTTTAAAGGAACATTATGAACAACTGCATACCAACAAAACAGATACCTAAGATGGACTGGAAAATTTTATGAAAAGACACAAACTACCAAAACTAAAAAGATATAGAAAACATGAGCTTTCATTAATAATAAAAAACTATCCACAAACAAAATCCCAGGCCCAGATGGCTTCACTGTTCTACCAAACATTTAAAAAAAGAAACAATACCAATTCTTCACACACTCTTCTGAAATTAGAAGAGAGCACTTTCCAATTATGTGAGGTCAGTAGTACTCAAATTCAGACATCAGAGGAAAATTACCATTATCTCTTATGATTATAGATGTAAAGAACCTTAATAAAAACTAGCTGAATCAGGAGCTTATCAAATGTATTATGTGACCAAGTGGGATTCATTCCAGAAATGCAAGGTTGGCTTAACATACTGAAAAATTCATTGATGTAATATACCACAAATCAATAAGGAAAAAAAGGGAAGGAAAGGAATAAAAGGAAAAAAAACAATGATCATCTCAACAGACACAGAAAAAAGCATTTGAAAAAAGCATTCAATACTGTGTCATGATAAAAACACTCAATAAACTAGGAATAGATGGGGACTTCCTCTACTTGATAAAGGGCATATACAAAAACTCCATAGCTAACGATACATTTAATGGTGAAAGACTGACTGCTTCCCCTGAGGTCAGGAATAAGACAAGGATGTTCTCTCTCACCACTTTCATTCAACACTGTATTAGAGGATCTATGCCAAAGCAATTTGATGAGTAAAGGAGGTAACAGTCATCTAGGCTGCAAAGGAAGAGGTAAAATGACCTTATTTGAAGATTTATGATCTTATATATTGAAAATATTAAGGAATCCACTAAAAACTATTACAACTCATAAATTACTTCAGCAGAATTGCAAGATAACATGAATACATGAAAATTAATTGTATTTTCATACACTTGTAATCCATAATCCAAATAAGAAATTAGAGAAACAATTCCATTTATCATAGAGTTAAAAGGAATAAACTAAATATAACAAGTACAAGACTGTATTCTGAAAAATTTAAAACATTACTGAAAAAAATTAAAGAACATCTAAATAAATGGAAAGACATCACATGTTCATGGACTGGAATATTTAATACTGTTAACGGAGCTCCTCAAACTGATCTATGATTCAGTACAATCCCTATCAAAATTCCAGTTGCCTATCTTTGTAGAAACTGACAAAGCTGATCCTAAAATTCATATGGAAATGCAAGCTTCAGAATAATACAAATCTTGAAAAAGAAGAGTAAAACTGGGGTGATCATGCCTCCCTACAGATCAGTGGAGTACAAGAGAACAGAAGTGAACTTTTATATATACAGTGAGTTGATTTTTGACAACTGTCAACAGGGAAAAAAAAGACTTTTTAAGAAATGGTCCTGGAATAAGTATTCACCTATAAAAGAATGAAGTTTAGATTCCTATCTCATATCATACAGAAAAATGAACTGAAATAAAAATGTAAATGTAAGAGCTAAAAGTATAAGACTATTAGAGAAAAACAAGGATAAAACTTTGTGGTGTCTGAACTGGCAACGGTTTTTAAGATATGACACCAAAAGCACCAGCATCAAAAGAAAAAAATAAACTGAACATGATCAAAATTTAGAACTTTTGTGCCTCAAAGGACACCATCAGGAAAGTGACAACTCAGAATTGGAAAAAATACCTTCAAATCATATGAAATAAGGGGCTTTTATGTAGACAACATAAAGAACCCTTAAACTCAATAATAAATAGGCAACTCAATTAAAAATTATGCAAATGATCTGAATAGATATTTCTCTAAAGAAGATATACAAATGGCCAACAGGCACATGAAAAGTGTGTTGAATGCTCAATCAGTATCATAAGCAATCAGGGAAATGCAAATCAAAACCATAAAGATATATCACTCTATACCCCCTAGGATGAGTATAATCAAAAAAGCAAATACGAAGTTGGTGAGGATGTGGAGAAAATGGGACCTCCTACACTACTGGCAGGCATGTAAAATGGTGTGGATAAGTTGGAAAACAATCTAGCCAGTCCTCAAAGTTAAACACAGAGTTATTATATGACCTGAAATTTTACTTCTAGGTATATATCCAAGAAAACTGGAAACACATATCCACACAAAACTTGTACATAAATGTTTACAACATTATTCATAATAGCCAAAAAGTAGAAAATAAATGTACACTAAATGACAGATATGATGTGGTATATCCATACAATGGTATATTATTCAGCAATAAAAAGGAATGAAGCAATTATACAAGCTATAACATAGATGAGTAATAAAAACATACTAAGTGAAAGAAGCCAGACACAAAAGACAACATATTATATGATTACAATGATTAAAAATGTCCAGAATAGGCAAATCTACAGAGATAGAAAGATTAGTGTTGCCTGGGCATGGGAAGAGTGGGGGAAATAGGAGGTGAGTGCTAACGGGTATGGTGTTTCTCTTTGGCATGATAAAAACCATTTTAAAAGTGTTTGTGATGATGCTTGCACAACTCTATGAATAGACTAAAAACCACTGCGGTGTACACTTTAAAGGGGCAATTTGTATGGTATGTGAATTACATCTCAATAAGCTGTTACCAAAAAAATATTCTATTTGGTACAGAGACGAAAAAGGAAGATGTGAGAGATGGTTCTCTGTAAATTAAGCCTTTTACTCATTAGTTTGTTTGTTCACTCACTCATTCATTCATTTAAGGCACTGTTTTAGATCAACTTGTTTGTAAGTCTCATGCTTTTTCCATACTAACATGAAATCTAGAATACCACAAGACAGAAAAAGCTCACAATAAACGGTTTCTTCAGTGATTTTTGTAAACAAGATCTTTTAGGTCATTAAACAAGTTACTAAAATACTCTCAAGCTCTAAAGCTCTAAGAATTACAGCAAAATTATAAAAGGTAGCCAACAAGTACATGTATATTAAGTCTGCTAAATTGATTTGGCTTCTCATTTGAATCTTATCTTTTAAGAAATCAGTATACAGTTAACAAGTAAGTAGGAGAAGAGAAGTGAACTACATTATTTTCTTACCTGATCCAAATGCCTGTCTCTCATGAGTTCATACTCATTTTGCAGTGTGTGCTGAAAAAGGGTCCAGATAATGTGTTCCAGTTCAGGGTGGTCAGACAGAAGGCGTGCACACAGGGTATTTAGTCGAAGATAAGCTAGTCGGTATACTGGAGCAATAAGGAGAATTAATCATGTTTACTATTTATTTTGAATTAGAAGTGGGTTTTTCAAAATACTAAATTGCTATAACCATAACATTGTTAAAGAGCATCTTTTTTCAAGTTTTATTTAAATTCCAGTTAGTTAACATGTAATATTAGTTTCAGGTGTAAAATTCAGTGATTCATCACTTACATGCAACACCCAGTGCTCATCACAGTGCCCTCCTTAATACCCATCACCTCTTGAACCCGCTACCCCTCCTACTTCCCCTTTGGTAACCATCAGTTTGTTCCCTATAGTTAAGAGTCTGTTTCTTGGTTTGCCTCTTTTTTTACCCTTATGTGAATTTGTTGTTTCCTGAATTCTACAAAAAAAATGAAATCACATGGTATTTGTCTTTCCCTGACTTATTTTACTTAGCATAATACTCTCTAGCTCCATCCACATTGTTGCAAATGGCAAGATTTCATCCTTCTTTATTTTTTTGTTTTGAGAGACAGAGGGGGAAACAGCATACATGTGCAGGTTGGGGAGCAAAGGGACAGAGAGAGGGAGAGAGAGAGAATCCTAAGCAGGTTCCATGCTCAGCGTGGAGCCTGATGCGGGGCTCGAACACATGAACCATGAGATCATGACCTGAGCCAAAATCAAGAGTCAAACACTTAACCAAATGAGTGACCCAGGCACCCGAAGATTTCATTCTTTTTGGCGGCTAATATTCCATTGTGTGTATGTATATATATGAGTATATGTATACACATATTTGTGTACACACACATACATACACACATACCACCTCTTCTTTATCCATGGACAGTGGGCTCTTTCCATAATTTGGTTACTGTTGATAATACTGCTATAAACATCAGGGTGCATGTTATCCCTTCCAATTAGTATTTTTGTATCTTTTGGGTAAGTACCTAGTAGTGCACTTGCTAGATCATATGATAATTGTATTGTTAACTTTTTAAGGAACCTCCATACTGTTTTCGAGAGTGGCTGCACAAGTTTGCATTCCCACCAACACTAAAGAGCATTTTAAGAGTATCCTCACCTCTATCATTATTTTCTTTATGAATAAATAATTCCTACTCTTAGTACAGAGCTAGGTACATGGAAGGTACAAAGGCACATAGCACCTGGATACTAACATAAGATTTATTTAGAGAGTCTATAAAAAATACTACTGGGATACAGGCTTGGAGAAAAGGAATACACAAAATTGAGTTTTTTCCCCATCTACTTTACATATAATGATCCCTGTTTTGATTACATCTTTCCAAGACTTTCATAAAGTAGTCAGAATTTTTTAAGTAACTACTCTAGTGGTTCACACTTTAGCATATATTAGACTTGCCTTGGAAGGCTTGTTAAAGTAAGGATTTTCTTTTTCATTCTTTCTTCTTCTTTTTTCTTCTTTTTTTGCACTTTATCTTAGAGTTTCTGATTGAGTATAGTTCTAAATGGGGCCTAAACAAAATTTTCCTTTCTACAACTTTTCAGGTGAGGCAGATTCTGCTCTTGGGCACCACACTCTTAACACTGCTCTAACTTAAAAGGGTTATCTTACAATACGCTTATAAAACAGTGTATTCTGACTTGAATAAAATCGTAAAAAAAATTTACTGCAGAAGAATCTGGCCTTTCATGTTCCTTCAGAGAGCTTCAGGTGCGTGTGCACTTGCATGTACAGCTGACTCTTAAACAACATAGGTTTGAACTGCAAGGGTCCATTTATACATGGATTATTTTTATCAATACGGGACAGTACTATAAATAATTTTCCTTATGATTTTTTTAAAGTTCATTTATTTTGAGAGAGACTGAGCATGAGCAGAGGACACACACATACACACACACACACAGAAAGAGAGAGAGAGAGAATCCCAAGGCGGCTCTGTAGAGTCAGCACAGAGCCTGGCATGGGGCTTGAACTCACAAAACTGTGAGATCATGACTTGAGCTGAAATCAAGAGTTAGATGCTTAACTGACTGAGCCACCCAGGTACACCTGATTTTCTTAATAACATTTTTTCTCTAGCTTACTTTATTGTAACAGTACAGTATATAATGCATATAACATATAAAATGTGTGTTAATTGTGTACACTGTTTGTAAGACTTCTAGTCAACAGTAGGCTATGAGTAAAGTTTCTGGGGAGTCAAAAGCTGTATGCAGATTTCAGACTTCATAGGAAATCAGCTCCCCTTAGCCCCCATATTGTTCAAGGGTCAGCTGTATATACACAGGCACAGACACACCCGCCTCACCTCATACACACACAGTCAGAGAATGCTCTATACCCTACTTAACAGGAACTATGCCTGAACTAGACCACAGCACACTTTAACAGTCATAACTCTGCATACACACGTGAACAGCAGAAGTACTGTCAGGGGCAAATACTTCCAAAAACAAATTTGAAAGCATAACAAAAGCAGCAGCAACAATAACAACATCCAACACTTTCTAAGTGCTTACTATGTGCTAGGCATTGCTAAGCATTTTATGTATTAATTCATTTAATTAATTCAAAAGCTCTATAAAGTAATTATTATTATAAAATAGTATATTATTATGATCACTGAGAATATATATTAGGTCACAAAGTCAAACCTAGTAAGCAGAAGGGCCATGATTTGAACCCAGTCACAGCCAGATTTCAGAGTCCATGTTCTTGAAAGTAATTATCTACTAACCTTTTTTGTAAAAAAGTGAAAGGGAGGTAGATTTCAATGGCTTCTGAGTCTGGAAGGCTGAGGTTGCTTGTGCCTCTGTGTTTGCAGTAGAATTTACACGTGCAGTTGATCCTTTCTTCTTTGGGGATCTTACAGGGGAAAGATACCTAGACATATTCAAAGGAAAAGACTTCATTTGAAGTTCTCTCTCTCTCTCTCTCTCTCTCTCTCATGCACAATCACAGCTGTACACATGCATCCAAACATATCTATTCGTTATTCTACATCAAATTCCTTCATTTGGCAAACTATTTAAATACAACCTAGAAAAGATATTGCTTATAATAGGAAAACTAAGCATACCATTATAATTTTCAACTATTTTAAGAAATGGCTTTATCTGGGAGTTACTGCTTTATTGGGGGAAAAAAGAAGATAGCTGCATAGGTATATATGTTCAATTTTAATAATTACAGTGAGATTGAGATCAAAAAATAACTCTAGCTTAAAAGAATAAGTTATTGATACCAAACTAGTGGTGTCATGTTTCTGATTCTCCTCTTAAAAATGTTGCAATGACTGGGCATCTGGGTGGCTCAGTCAGAGCATCTGACTCTTAATTTTATCTCAGGCCATAATCTCATGGATCATGGGTTCGAATCCCTCATGACACTCTGCACTAACAGCACAGAGCCTGCTTGGGATTCTCTCTCTTTCTCTCTCTCGGCCCCTCCCCAGCTTTTGTGTGTGATCTCTCTCTCTCTCTCTCAAAATAAATAAACTTAAAAAAATGTTTCATTGATAACCATGGTTCATATATATGATAAAACTCAAGTTATATACACACATATACCACCTAAATTACACAGTACAGAATTCTAATACTTCAAATGATATCATCAAGGAAGATTTACACCTGTAGACTAAACACACATAAATCAAGGCAGATATTAGTAAATATTATATCTCAACTTCTGAAATTCTACAACTCTTCTGTTACCTTTTATATGATAATCCAGATCTACTTTATAATTTTGTCTTAGTGGCCGAGAAATAATTCTGAGCAGGAAGGAGGATTTGAACCCTACTATGGATGTTTCTACTACATGTAGTATGTTAACTAATATACTAGGAAAAGGGAATCACCATCATAATCTTTTAAGTAACAGGGTCTAGTCTACTTCCAATCTTGGACTTCCCTTCAATTCACTAACTCATAATATTGTAGGCAAACTTAACTTGGATAGAAGTTAATTTCCCTTGGGTTCTAGGTGCAAATATTCAATTACCTATAGGACATCACTACTTGAATCTCAAACTTAAGAAGCCCAAAGGCAAGCTCTTGATTTCTTCCCTCTGTTTTCCCATTTCAATAAATGGCTCCACATTACATCCAGTTTCTTAAGTCTAAAACATAGGAGTTATGTTTAATTTTTCCTTTTCCCAATTCCTCGAACCCAATGTAAAACCATAACTTATTAAATCTTCCTCTAAAATACATCCTAGATATTTCCATTTCTTTCTATCTCTACTGATACATCTTAGGCCAAGTCACCTACATCTCTCACTTAGACTACTTAATAATCTCCAAACTAGTTTTCCTACTTCTTCTTTACCTCCTCCAAACCTACCTGCACTTCAAACAGCAGCTAGAAAATAGCTCTTTAAAAATACAAATTATAGCAAGCTGAACCCTTACTGAAAACCTAATGCTTTCCTACTGCCCTTCTAAAATCTAAATCCCTTCCTATGGCCCATGGGAACCTAAAAGGTCCAGCCCTGGTTTGCCTCTCCAGCCTTGTCTTGTAGTACATCCAACTTCTTCTTGCTCACTTTAGCCCAGGCACACTGGGATTTCCTTCTGTTCCTCAGACCAGCTAAATGTGATTTCCGCTAGGGACACCACATTTATTATTCCAGGTGTGTTTGCTCCACCTGGAATGTATATCATGCAGATTTATGCCTGGTAAGCATCCATTTGTCTTTGAGGTCTCAGGTCAAATATCACTTTATCAGAAAAAGCTTCCCTAAACATGCCTACACTCTCAGTTTCTCTCTTTGACATCACTTGATTTCCATTATAGAACTTACTATGCTCTTTTTTTTTTCTTTTTAAGTAATCTCTACTCCCAATATGGGACTTGAACTCATGACCCTAAGATCAAGAGTCGTATGCTTTACTGACTGAGCCAGCCAGGACCCCGAACCTATTATACTCTAAAAGCATATCATATATTAGTTTACTTCCTTCATAATATAAGCACTATGAGGGGAAGAAGCTAGTCCACCTTACCCAGCTTTTATTCTCATTGTCCAGAAAATTTCCTGGCACTCAGACAACTGATTACTGAATTTAAGAAACAGATAACACTTGACTTATTTATATTAATGCATAACTTAGCCAACAAATTTATATGTTAAGGCAGAAGCATCATATTCTAGAAATACTTTGGCTACAAGTTAGCATGGAAATGACATCTCTGGAAAATAGTCCCTGAATTAATTACAGAGCACTATAATGTCAATTCCTAGACAGAACTAAAAAGAAATATTAGACTCACTTCTATGAAATGCAGCATAGCTAGAATGTTTAGGTGTACGGGCTTCAGGATCAGATTGCTTGGGCTTGACTTCTGTTGACTTTTGGCAAGTTACCTTATTCCTCTAATTCCTATTTTACAGAGAACTAAGGCTGATAGCAGTATATACTACCTTACAGGGATGTTATGAAGATTAAATAAGAAAAAAAAAAACTCAAGTACTTAGGCAACACTCTAGCACATAGTGAACCCTCAATAAATACCAGCTACTTGCTTTCTTCTTCCATCATCATCATTGTCATTGTCATCATCATCATCACGTACCTGTCTACTGATTTAATTTCATATTTCACACTAATCCCTAAGCCTATCCCATGCTTCACCCCAAATACACTGATCGGTACTCCCTGAAAATGTTTTCTGCTTTCCTGTCATTACACTTTGGGATTCATGCCATTTCTGACTCTTGGAACACATTCTGTCTCCTCCCTTCTCTCCACTTTCCATAAAGAAATCCTTTCCATCTTTCAGGCCTAACTAAATTGACACCTCTACCATGAAAGCTATTCTCATTACATCAAACAAGAGTGATTTCAGTAGCACTTGGTACCACTTATATGACCTTTATTTGGGTTATGTATCTTACATCCCTGCTCCTTCAAAACAAGAACAATGTCTTATGCAAAATTCTATTCCCTGCAGTTTCTATATAGTATCTTGCATTATACCATGCTCAAAACCTATTTGCAGGTTGAGTGAATAGCACAGCATACATTCTACTTACATATCTGCTGCAGTGTGATTACTCTGGAGAGGAAGGCTGAGAGTACAAGCAGATTCAAGGTGATCAACTGGTCCTTCTCGGTCCTTTGCTTGTTTAATAAGATCAAATAAAGGTGAATCCTATATGAAACCAGATGACATTAAAACCGCACTGGTAAATATGATTTTCCCATGTGCATATTAAAATCCTACTGCCTGATACGTGGGGTGCTACAAAGTTAGTCACAATTGACAGCAGTGATTCAGAATTCAGATGAGATCTTTTTCTCCACTTTGAAAACACTAATTGCCAATTTTTGTTGTATATATACATAAAATAAAGGATCAAAAAAATGCGTAAGTTGAAATGCTTATATTAGAAAAAGAATTACAAGTTAGGGGAAAATACACAGAAAATATCCAAAGACGGCACAAAGATAAGTAATAAAGATATGAGCATAATTTAATGAAACTGAAAACAAAGATAAACACACTGATCACAAAGCTAACAACTGGTTCTTTGAATTAACTAATAAAATTAAACAAACCTCCAGTCAGATTGAGAAAAAGAGAAGAAATAGATAAACAGTAATAGGAACAAAAAGTGGGAACATTATCACAAAAATTAAAAAAATAACAGGGAATCATTATGAATAGTTTTATGTTAATAAATTGGAAAACTCAGTAGAAAATTCCAAAGAAATATAAATGAACTGAACAATAAAGTATCGATAGTCCTATATAACTTATTTTAGTTTAATATAACCTATTAAAAAACTTGAATCAGTAATTTAAAATCTCCCCATGAGGAAGATACCAAGCATATCAAGCACCTTTGGTTTTATGAGTGAAATCTACCAAACATTCAAAGAACAGATAATTCCACTTTTACTCAAACTCTACTGAGAATGGAAAAAGTAGAAACATTCTTGATCTCATTTTGAAAGGCTAGTGCAACAGTGACACTAAAATCTGTCAAGGACATCACAAAAATGTAAATTAAAGCCCATTCCCATCTATCAATAGAGAGATAAAAAATCTCCCTTTAACATTACTTTATTTTTATTATAGAACTATATATATATTTTTTTCTTTTTCTTTTCTTTCTTAAGTAACCTCTACTCCCAACATGGGGCTTGAACTCACTCACACTCTAAGATCAAAAATGTTTACACAAAGAAATGCAAGTAAACCTGAGCCTTTAAAGGATTTAAGTATCCTACAAATCAGGAATTGTACTTTCTCTTCATATTAGCACAACAGGCTGGGCTGTGGATTAACATAATAGGATTATACTAAAGTGAATGCTTCCTCCAAGGATTAAGGTAGCATTTTTTTTTTTTTTACCAATAGCTTTATGTTTCACTCAAATATCACTTTTATTACTCTATCTCCCCCAACCCAAGTGGTAACAGATATATTGATATCTTTATAATGAGTATGCCATGGTAATGGGAAGAAGTACAGTGCAGTGGATAGGCAAAAAGTCTGGACCCATACCACATGGATTCAAAACCTGGCCACTTATTGGTTGTGTAAGTTTGGACAAGTTGCTTAACCTCATATGACTCACTTTTCTGAACTGTTAAGTGGAGATACTAATCATGATAGTAAATTAAATTTGTGAGAATTAAGTGAATTAATAACACATGTTAAGCATTAGAACAAAGCCTGGCACAGAGTAGGCACTATGTAGGTATTTGAAATTATGGTTAAGTTCTCACTTATACATAATAAATGCCTTTATACAAAGGACCATGTATATGTTAAAAAATATGAACGTTACCTCATACATTCCCTCCATCCATCCACCCAATATTTGTTGTTTGTCTACTCAGTAAGTGGCCCTATGCTAGGAATTCAAAATTACAAACAATCCTCCAACTGCCAGATACCAATGGACTTGAAGAATCATTTCAGAAGCATCTATCTTCTTCCACCTTACTCAACATGTTTGAAGTCTATGAGCAAAATAAACTTTGATAATCCTCTATCACCAAAAAGACTTCCTCTTTTCTAGTCTTTCCCATATTATTATACTGCTTATACCCTGTTGTCCAAAGCAAAAAAGGAGTCATCTTTATTCTTTCCCTTCACACCCCACCATCCCATCCAGGAGAGTCATGTTGAGTCTAACTTCTTCTCATCGTCTCTAACATTACTATAGTTTAAGTCATTATTATCTCTTGTCTGTACTTCCACAAAAGCCATCCTCCAACTGTTTTTCACACTTCCACTCTTGCTGCCTCCCAGGTCTTCTCAATAGACCTAACAGGCTACTCCCCACACCCTCCACCCTACTCAAAACCCTAATGACTTCTCATCACACTGAGGATAAATCCAAACTCCTTATCCTGGCTTATAAAGCCAGAGCCCCTTGAGGTCTGGCTCTTGTTACCTCCCAGGCCTTACTTTCTACTACCTTCCTCCTTACTTAGTCCTGTCGTACTAGTCATCTTTCTATTCCTTAAATACAGCATGATTCTCTCTGTCTCAGTTTCCACATGTTCTTTCCTCTTTCTGCAGTACTCTTTTGTCAGAATTTTCCATTACTCAACCCACTCCATTATTCACATTGTCTCCTCAAATAGCACCTTCTCAACAAAGCCTTTTCTGAACATCCTGTCCAAGGCAGTCGTAATTCCCACTTGTTTGCTACTCCCAACTCTGCCCTATTTTCTTCATAGTACTGATCATGATTTGAAATTATATTATGTATTCAATTGTTTATTAACTGTTTCCTTCAGCTATCTTGTTCACAACAGCATTCCCAATATCTAAAATTGCCTGGCATATAGTAGGGACTCAATAAACATTTACTGCATAAATGCATGAAGTGAATAGGTATAAAGTGTTCAAAGTTCTTTGAGGTTAATTCTGCCTTAAAGTGAGGATAAGATTAAAAGTAGAACTTTCTTAGTTATATATACCCTAGATCTTTTAAAAATAAAATATTTACCTACTCCTTTGCCCCCATTTTTTTCCCTCAAGAATTAGTCAAACATAGTATGTGGACCTTAGCCATAAAGAAAGTAAAAACAGGAAAAGTATTTCAGAATGCCTATTATTAGAAGGCTTTTGTTCGAAGTGAAGTACAGTGGAGTACCTTGGAGCACTTAGACAGCCTGAAGTAAAACTATTAGTTTTGTCTATGAAATAGTACCCACTAAACATCAAACATTTACTCGATACTTACTATGCTTCAGGGAAAGATATGGCTCCTCCCCACATGGTGCTCACAGTCCAACGGGAAGAGGCAGATAATAAACAAGCAAGCAATTCAAAGAAATTCTATGAAACATAGAGTTTCTCACTAAGAATAAAATGGAAACCCTGATAGAGGGGTAGTTCAAGGAAGATGTATCTGAGAAGATAACATGGATGCTGAGACTTGAAGGAAGAGAAGGAGGTTATACTCTCAGAGGAGCAGGAGGCAGAGATTTCCCACGAGGAAAGAAAATGTGCTAGAAACCGATGTTATTTTAGGAAATAGAAAAAGAGTACTAAAGTGGTGGTACAGTAGTAAAGAGATTACTAAAGAAAAAGGTGGGTAACTGTCTGATGATGGAAAATCCCAAAGACCATGCTACAAGAAATGGGACACTATGAAGATAACATGGATGCTGAGAAACTATGTTACAAGAGAAACTATGTTTTAGGATACAAACTTGTCATGTCAAAAATCACTAATACAGAGATAGCTAGTTCAACTGTGTCTTACTTCCTATTATATATATCCCTAGCATAGAACTGGGGCTCTAAAAATATTTGATTAATTGAATGATTTACTACTTGCTTTCAGGAACGTACTGCAGGTGACAGAGGTTATTCATACCGTCTTAACTCTGACAGAACTTCCTATCCATTTCCAACTTCTTAGCTCTATTTTGTTTGAAGAATGTGCCAGAAAGGTTTAGTACTAAGTCCAGTGAGTGCAATTTTGGAGTTGCACGCATGTAACTCAGGAATTAATGCTATTGATCTGAAATTTAAAAAAGAAAATCCTACTATTTACTTAATTTAGTTCTTAGCTTCACTGTAAGCAGAACTGACAATATGAAATTAGCAGCATTCTCTGGGTTATTTATATTTCAGTAGTAGTGTGTTATCAACAAAACGTCTTTCAGCTTTTCTTCTCTCCAAAAGAAAAAGGTCTAGAAGTAATATAAAAGAGGCCCAGATCCAGAACTAGGGTAAAATAAGAGAGGTGCCTTGGATGCAAATTTTAAGGAGGCAATAACCTGTAATTGCAAGGCCCGAGTATGAAATTTGCCCTTTGGGGCACTGAACACTAAACTGATAATGAAAGTTAATTTAAGATACATTTGGCAAAACAGAATGATTTATTATTTTTACAGTTTGCTTAGACAAGGATTAAAGTGCTTTCAGTTTACAAAGTTTTTTCAAATGTATTATCTCATGTAATCCTCAAAATAAGCCTGTGAATTAAGCATTATCATTATTAGTTTTACAGATTAGAAAATTTGGCTATTCTAGTAAATTATGACTGAATACTATATTATACACTAAAATTACTTTCAGAGCATAGGATAATAACTTTTGAGGTTTATAAATATAAAAGCCAAAACTCTTTTAAGCTATTTTTAAACAATAATACAGTAGCTTCCTACAACTGGTTAAGTATTAAATTATGAATTATTAAAAATATGTTATTAATTTATTTTTTAAATTTTTAAAAAAGTTTTATTTATTTTTGAGAGTGGGAGAGACAGCATGAGCAGGGGAGGGTCAGAGAAAGACGCAGAATCTGAAGCAGACTCCAGGCTCTGAGCTCGGTGTCAGCACAGAGCCCGATGTGGGGCTTGTGAGATGAACTGTGAGATCATGACCTGAGCCGAAGTTGGACCCTCAACTGACTGAGTCACCCAGAAGCCCCCAAAAATACTTTATTAATTTAACTATTGTTTTTCATCTTTATCCAAAGGATTTACTGGAAAAGAAATCTATATTAATATCTGTCATTAAAAGTAATAGCATTTAGCAAATGCTTATTGCAGATATGCATTTAATTTTCACAAAACCCTGTGAGGTAGGTATACTATCCCCACTTGACAGAGAAAATGAAGCTAACAAATACATTTGAACTTAGCAAGCTGGGCTGCAGAGTCTGAGCTCTCACACACTATGACTATAGTATTTCATGAATTTCTTACTATAAAAGACAGCAGCAATAAGTGCATGAATTAATTTTACCAAGGCTAATCCTGGTATGATATACTATTTCATTAAGCCAATTATTCCTGATGTTCATTCCTTTCACAGAAAACACAAAGTCATACTTATTTAATCAGAGAGTAGTTCCACAATATTTGCTTAACATAATTACATAATTTACCAAATAGTGACAGCTTATATAAAATATTATTTTTCTTTTCAAGGGTAACTGTTTTGTATAGTAAATACCAGAGTAATATAATGATGAACTATGAATCAAATTGTGATAATCCTAGATAATCTGTATTATAACCAGTTTGAGCAATGTTTGAGTTAGAAGCACTGTTTTTGAAAACCACACTTGTTAAATATTAGAAATTATGCAAAAGAGGATAAAAATTCTAACTAGATTTTCATTAAAAGTGATCATTTTAAGCAATTTTTAAAAACTCTCCAAACAGCAATCCCTTTGTTACATTATAGACTAAAAGCAGATATTTTTAAGAACTTGAAATCTTTATTTTACTTTTTATTTTAGAGAGAGTGTGAGTGGGGAATTGGGGGGGGGAGACAGAGAATCTTTATGTTTTTCAATTTTTTGTTTATTTATTTTGAGAGAGAGTGAGCACAAATGGGGATGGAAGAGAGAGAGAGGAAGAGAGAATCCTAAACAGGGTCCACACTGTCAGTGCAGAGCCCAATGTGGGGCTTGAACTCACCGTGATAAGGCCTGAGCCAAAATCAAGAGTTGGACACTTAACTGACTGAGCCACCCAGGTACCCCAAGAGAATCTTAAGCAGGCTCCATACTCAGCATAGAGCCTAACATGGGGCTCAACCCCACAACCCTGGGATTATGACCTAAGCCAAAATTAAGAGTCAGACACTCAAACCACTGAGCCACCTGGGCTAGTCAGGACTTGAAAACTTTAAAGGAGTAGTAATGTTATTATGTCAATTATATACAATTTTACACATACAAATATTTAAAACAACTATGTACCCACAAATGTATTTTTAAAAGTATTTTCTAGGGACCCCTGGGTGGCTCAGTCAGTTAAGTGTCCGACTTCAGCTCAGGTCATGACCTCATGGTTCGTGGGTTTGAGCCCTACGTCGGGTTCTGCGCTGACTTAACAGCTCAGAGCCTGGAGCCTACTTCAGATTCTGTGTCTCCCTTTCTCTGCCCCTCCCCTGCTCATGCTTTGTTTCCATCTCTCAAAAATAAATAAATGTTTAAAAACATTTTTTAAGTATTTTCTAAATTGAGATCTTCATCAACTTTTGAAAGCAATGAGAATATATCAATTTGGGTAAATCACTTTTTTTAAATGTTTATTTATTTTTTAGAGAGAGAGCATGAGGGGGCCGGGACAGGGATAAAGGGGTCAGAGGATCTGAAGCAGGCTCTGTGCTGCCAGCAGTGAGCCCCACACAGAGCTTGAACTCATGAACTGTGATATCATAACTTGAGTTGAATAGGACACTTAACTGAGCCACCAGGTGCCCCACATCTTATTTTATTTCAAATTAAGTAATTTTGTGGTATTGGGTATTAAAGTCTTTTTTTTTAATTGAGACAGAGAGAAACAAAGCATGAGTGGGGGAGGAGAAGGGAGAGAGAGAGGGAGACACAGAATCTGAAGCAGGATCCAGGCTCTGAGCTGTCAGCACAGAGCCAGATGCAGGGCTTGAACCCATGAACCATGAGATCATGACCTGAGCTAAAATCAAGAGTTAGATGCTTAACTAACTGAGCCATCCAGGCACCACTATAAAGTCTTTTTTAAAGATGTAGCTCCTGCAATATGTTATATTTTGCATTTGTTGCATTAATTTTAAAATACTGTTTTTAGAAAGGAATTCCTAACTCAAAATTAGCCAAGAATTCTAAAACTAGGTCAAGGTACACTTGAGGATGTTTGACATAATTGCTCTGGGTAGGCAGCTCCAACCACAATGACAAAATTTATCCAATTCAACTAATATAGCTATTTTTCTAAATTCAATATTATGGGTGTCAAAAGTCCACTCTCATCAGTACGATCTTCAATGGCCATGGCAAGCATATCCAATGAGAGCTTCCTCCATTCCAACAGTCATGATAAAATCATGTTCAAGAGTCATTCTTTGTAGAACTTACCCTAAATACTGTGGGAAAGTTACTGTCCCTAATTCAAAGAAAAGATCTTATTCTAACTGAAAGTGTAAGAAAACCTACAATGAATATTTGCAAAATGAATAAGAATTCATACAGTAGGAGGAATTAATACTATAAAAGGAACTAAAAGAGTATGAGAAACAGATATTAAAAGAGGAATAGGGTATGAAATTTTGTGAAAGGAAACTAGCATATCTGAATATGATGAAAATCAACTTTTGTCAAACTTTGAAGGAAGAGAAGATTTTGACTGAAAAAAAAAAAGCACAAGAAGGATGGATGAGAATTCAAAGGCGAGGAATAAACATGTTTGCCATGCTGAAGTGAGGCATCATCCAATTATCTATTAATAATGCTGATGACAAGGATTTGTAAAAAGGCAAAAGAACAAAAACACATATCCTATGACTACATAATCACAATTAAAGTCATTTTTCTCAATAATTTTTGCCTTCGCCAAGGCCTATCAGACTTTTACCTTTGGGAATCTAATGAGTACCCTTTACTTATTATATATCTTATTCCATGACAGCGAAAATTGCAGCAGGTTTAACCTATTCATAGTGCCAAAGTTTTGAATCGAAAATCATTTAATGACTAGATAGTGAGTTGTTTTCAAGAAAACAAAACTTAGAAACTTGCTAAATTGTGTCCTATGTAATATGAGTTCAGAATCTCTAATGATTAATTTTAAGTTGAGACTATCAATGGCCTAGGTCATCCTTAGAATACCACAATTATATTTTATAAGGTCAACTCTTACTTTCTGATATAGCTTCTAACTTAGCTGGAAGGTCAGGGCCCCTAAGGAAGCTTTTAAACACATAGGTGAGATTTCTCCTCAACTCCTAAAATTCTGATAATGCTACACTTCAGAATGCTACATAGAATTCTAATACCACCTACATTTCAGAAAAGCTTCCCATAAGAGTCCAATGCAATCCCACCATTCCAGCTTCTTCCCATGCCATCTCTACCATATCTTCCTTGTGTTTATCTCTCCTCTGCTACTCCCTCAAGAGCTAACTTTATTTCTCTAATTGTGATATAAACTTCTAAAGTCTCATTCATTCTTTCCTAAATAGTAATAATATTTTAATAACTCCATTTCTTGTCTTCTTAGGTTTCAAAATGCATCCTTTTGACCAGTCCCTAAATTCGATTTTCTAGACTGCTAATAACCCAGGTAAATTTGAGATCAGTCAGATAGAAAAGTACAATTTATCTATTGTGAAACTCAGAAATTCCCTAACTCATAACATAGTCATTCACTGAAAAAATACTGTTGGTTCTCATTTTCCTAACATTTGGGCTAAAGTGATGATAGGGTAAGATGACAGAATATTAAAAACATTTCATTAACTTTATGAGAACTAATTTTTAATGACAGACCCACAGCAAAAACTTAGTGTGGTCTGGAGAGGGTACCACACTGTAAGGTAGAATAACAACTGTGATCTTCCTTTCTATCATATCTAATCTTGATAACTATGATTAATGATTCAAAGTCATTACCACATACTTCATTATAATATTTTACTTCCTTGACTACCAATATTCTGTCTTCTCGATTCTCTCAATTTGAGAATAGGACTAGTTAATGCTTGTTGAGCACCTACTGAATGCCAAGTTCTATGGTAAATATTTTACAAACATGAGCTCATGTAATCCTCATAGTAAACCTATAAAATACATATTATCGTTATCCCCATTTTATAGACAGAAAACCTGAAACACAGAAGTTAAGAAATTTGCCCCATGTCATATGGCCAATAAATTGTGGAGCAGGGAATTAAACCCAAGTCTTTTTAGAGGCTGTGTGCTATTAGCTCCTGTACAATGATGTAAACTATGTTCATTTGCTCATTTTCTCTTCATTCCTTTTGCTGTCATGCTTTTAGCCACATTTCCATGGTGTTATTTAGTCCCACAATTAGCTCTATTCCCCACAGTTCCATCTATCATTCACTCATCCATTCCACAAATACATTCGATGACAGGCACTGTAGCTGCTAAGAATATAATTAATGATAGTACCTATGACACGGGGTTATTGTGAGAACTAAATAAACCACACAAAGGCTTTGGTAGAGTACATGGCACATAATAAGCATTCAATAATGCTGCCCTTGAAGAGTTTACAGATTTACTGAATACCAGACAAGGCACACAGCATTTTATTTATATTATTTCATCCTCACAACAAACTCTAGGAGGAAGGTACTATTTTTTATGTCATTTTACAAGTAAAGAAAGGTAGGTTAAGATTAAATCACTCAAAGGCACAGATAGTAAGTGGTGGATCCAGAATTTGGCCCCAAGCCTTTTCACTCCAAAGCACTTGTTTTTAATCTCTGTGCCACAGTCTAGTGAAGGAAAGAGATAAGTCAATTAAAAAGCAACAATACAGAGCAGTAAGTTCCATAATCAAAGGATATGCAGTGTAAATACTGGAAACCAAGAGGACATTGAATCCAGATTAGATACATTGGGGAAAACTTTCTGGAAGAAGGTTATGCCTGATTCTGATTTGAGTCCTAAAGACAGAAGTCATTTTAAGTAGAAAGAGGAAGAGATGACTATGAACAAGAGAAAACATGACCCTAGAGAAATTTCATGTAGCTTCCATAAAGCGAGGAAGGTAATACACTTCCTCATAGGATTGGCTGTTACAACAATTAAATGAAATATAAAGTATTCAGAATGACACCAGAGACATAAGTCGTTAAAACTGAGATGATTCATTCCACAGAGATAAAAGCACAGATTTTATAGCAAGGAAATAGCAGAGGATTAACTAATTAAAGGATTTTAAGCAGGTGACTAACAGGGTCTAGATGAGACTTTTGGAGCTCCAGAATAAAATCCCAGTATTTAGCACATAATGGACACTCAGTAAATACTTCTAGAATGTTTTGCAACATAGCCATATCACAGGTTAAATTAAAATACAGCAAAACACAAGGAAGAAAAGTGATGACATGGTTTTCTTTCTAATTGATATTAAATAGCTACTGTGGCAGCCAGCCTCCACCCCAATAATCCCTGCCACTGGGTTATTTATACCCTGTGAAGACCCCTTCTATATTGTACCAGGGTTAGTCTGTCTTGTCAATGGCACATGACAGGAGTGATGGCATGTCACTTCTGAGTTAGCTTATAAAAAATCTGCTCCTCGGCTCCCAGAAGTCCCATGGAGAAAGAAAAGTCCACATGGCAAAGAAAAGCAGCCTCTAGCTAACAAGCGAAGAACAAAGGCCTACCAACAACCATTGTGAGTGAATTTGGAGGCAGATTCTCCAGCTCCAGCAAAGCCCTAACCTGATTACATCTTTAGTTGACAATTTGAGAGTCTCTCCTGAGAGAACAGGGGCCAAAACCACACAGCTAAGCAACTTCCAGATTTCTGACCTTCAGATATTTGTGAGATAATACACTTTAGTTATTTTAAGTTCCTATATCTTGGGGAAATTCTTAACAGAGCAAATATATAATTAATATAGCAAACGGTTTTTCTTAAAGACTATAAAGAAAATATTTAGTGAAATACTTGACTTTTGAAAATTATGTATTTATATCTATAGCATTGAATCCAGGACTCAGAGCAGTTTTTCTCTTAGACTCAGGCAAGCTATCTCAGGTCATTACTTAGCTACTTAAATTAACTGTCAGCATAATCACTTTCTGGACAACACTTCACTCTGTTTTGCCACTTAATTTTGTGGTGAAAACCAGACTTTAGCAGCAAGATTAGTATAAATCCCTCTGAATAAATAATATGGACAGAAAAAGTACAAGCTATTAAGTCTACTATATATGATATTTCATAATTAACATACATTTCTAAAAGCAAGCATGAACTTTCTCAGAGAGTCAAGGACTTAAAGGCTATCAGGTTGAGGTATTCCTAAAAAGAGATTCTGATTATCCAAGTAATAAGCACAAGGTCTCTAGAGTTAGTAGAAAAATTAATAATAGAAGTGGAAGGCAGGAATTGCTATTGTTTTCTGGGTATTTTAAGGAATATTATTAGACCTACATTACAGGAAATGTTTTTGTAGTATCCTAAGCCAAATCATTATAAGATCATTTTGCCTTGCAAAAGGAAACTCGAATAGAAAATAAATCTATGGCTAGCCTTGACCTTTTCTGACAGTACTTCCCCATTTTACTTTACTACTTTTTTCATATTGATATTCCTCAGGATGCTCTTGCCAATATGTATGTTGGTTGAGCCATTATCATGGCCTTTATTATAGCTATTCTACTCCTAAATCTACATTTCTGACAAAAGCTAGTCATTCAAGTTCCAGATCCATTATTTTCAACTAGGTATCTCAGACCTCCACATGGCTATGTTGCAAATCTGTCAAATATTCACATTCAAACATTAACATGAACTCATTACCCTCATCACCAATCAGCTATGACTCCTTCAACTTTTTCTGTAGTTAACTGTGTTATCAACCACCTAATCACTGACAGTACAAATCTTAGAATTATCCTTAGTTCCATCCAGGCTCCTAATCTTTGGAAAGATTCATGTTTTTACTTTTAATGTATTTATATATTTATATTTAAAACTCATGTGTTGTAAATAGCACAGAGTTAGGTCTTTCTTTTTTAACCACTTTGACAATCTTTGACGTTTAATTGGGGGTGCTGGGATCATTTACAATTAATGCAATTATGGATAACGATTAAATACTACATCTATTTGTCCCACCATCTTCTTTGTTCCCTTCTTGAAAAGGTGCAAAAAGCAAATCGATGGAAAAAGGATTGGCTTTACAACAAATAGTGCTAGAGAAACTGAATATCTGGATATAAGCCAAAATAACAGAACCTTGATCTAAATCTTAAACCTTGAACAAAAATAAAATAAAAATAAGGCACTAGGCTGGAGCATTTAACTCTTGATCTTAGCGTTGTGAGTTTGAGTGCCATGTTGAGTACAGAAATCAGTTAAAAAATATAATCTTTAAAATTTTTTTAAAAACCTAAAAATGATTCATGCACTAAAATATAAAATGTGAAGCTATAGAACTTAAAAAAATATACTTGGGAAAACCTTCAGGATCTTAGACTTGATACCACAAGAAAGATCAACCAAAGAAAAACTGATAAATTGGACTTCATCAAAATTAAAATATTTTGCTATGAGAAAGACCACAGAAGAGGATGAAAAAAGAAGCCACAGACTAGGAGAAATTATATATAAGCCACATTCCCAATAAAAGACTAGTATCTAATATATAAAGAACTCCTAAAACTTAATGATAATAAAACAATCCAAATAGAAAATGGGCAAAGATAATGAGGAGACATTTTAGTAAAGAAATACAGATCACAAACACAAGAAATGATATTCAAGATCATTAGCCATCACCTAATAGGAAATATAAATTATAACCTCAGTGAGCTCACCCTAGACTATCAGAATGGCTAAAATAAAAAAAAAATATGGTGACAATACAACGTAATGACAAGGAGGCAGAGAATCTGGAATCCTCATGTATTGCTGGTGGGAATTTCCACTCTGGAAAATACTTTGGCAGTCTCATTAAACACCACACACAATAACCATACAATTCTGCAATTATATTCTTTGGGTATTTACCCAAAGTAATAAAAACTCAAGTTCATATAAAACCTAGGCACTGTTCACAGCAGCTTTACTTGTGATAGCTAGAAACTGAAATCAGGCCAGATACTCTTCCAGATGAGTATGGTTAAAGAAACTGCAGTACATTCAGGGGCAACTGTGTGGCTCAGTCACTTAGTGCCCGACTTTTGGTTTTGGCTCAGGTCATGATTTCATGGTTCATGAGTACAAACCCCACATCAGCTCTGCACTGACAGTGTGAAGCCTGCTTCGGATTTTCTCTCTCTCTCTCTCTGCCCTTTCCCACTTGCACTCCGTGTCTCTCAAAATAAACTTTATTTTTTTCTCTCTCTTTACTACGATCTTTATTTATTTATTTTTTATTTATTTATTTTCTAAATAGTTTATTGTCAAATTGGTTTCCATACAACACCCAGTGCTCTTCCCCATAAGTGCCCTCCTCCATCACCACCACCTCTTTCCCCCCCTCCCAAAATAAACTTTAAAAAAAAGTAAAAGAAAAAACCATACTACATTCATACTATGAAATACTAGTCAGCAATTAAAAAGCATTAACTGCTGATACATGTAATATCTAAGTGCATCTCTAGAAAATAAGGCTGAGTGGGGGGGAAAAAGATAATCCTAAAAAGATCACTGTATTTGATTCCATTTATATATTTTGAAATTTAAAAAATTTAAAAATAGAAGGCAAACTAATAATGACCAGGGGTTTAAGGACAGGCATGAGGGCTGAAGGGATGTGGGTTTAGCTCCTTGTATGATGGATGCAGGTCCTTGTATGATACACCTGTTCAGTATATTGACTGTGGTGGTGGATATGTGAACCTACATACATTGTTCCCACGTCAGGCTGCCAGATGTGTCTTAGCTAGGTGCATGGGGGTGGGTGAGTGGGTAAAATCTTCTCTACTGGTGTTCCTCTGCAGTCCGGTTGTCTCTAAGGCAAGGAAAGGAAGTCTTGGGACAGGCTGCCTGTTGTGACTATGTCTGTTCTGCTGGTTCCTTTCGCTGCACCAAGCCTCCTGATGGGGAAAGGGGATCTTAGGAGTCTTGTGGTACCAGTACCTGAAGCAAAATGTTTGATGTTTTCAGGACTCTGCTAACAGAACAATGGTTTAATAATCTATTTAAAAAATCTCCTTTGTGGGGCTCCCGGGTGGCTTAGTTGGTTAAGCGTCTGACTTTGGCTTTTGTCATGATCTCATGGTTCTTGAGTTTGAGCCCCGCATCAGGCTCTGTACTGACAGCTCAGAGCCTGGAGTCATCTTCAGATTTGGTGTCTCCCTCTCTCTCTGTTCCTCCTCCGCTCCCTCTCTCTCAAGAATATATAAACATTAAAAAATAAAATTAAAAAATCTTTTTTATTATTAATAGTGAATCCCAAAACAGATTCACCAAAGTAGAGTTCTGAACCTTCAAAGTTTCAATTTATTTATTTTTTTAAATGTTTTATTTATTTTTGATACAGAGAGAGACAGAGCATGAGAGGGGGAGGGACAGAGAGAGAAGGAGCCACAGAACCAAAAGCAGGCTCCAGGCTCTGAGCTAGCTGTCTGCACAGAGCCTTGATGTGGGGCTCGAACCCACGAACGTGAGATCTGACCTGAGCCAAAGCCGGAGGCTTAACCAACTGAGACACCCAGGCGCCCCTAAAGTTTCAATTTATAGTGTTATCTAATACAAAATATTATTATTGAAAAGATTATCTCTTCTAATTATCAATATTTTAAGAACATATTTTCAGGTAACCTTTAAATAAATATGAAGGTAACAGATAAAAGTTTTTAAGATATGCTCCTTCTCAAGAAGAAACTAATTCAAAGGTGATGAATGAACCGAATTTGAATAAAACAAACTATCCCCATCTCAGCTGAAAATTTTCTCAAAGATATCAGTGTTTTATAATGCAGAGCATAGCTACTAAAAGACATTTTAATTAACAGTGAAACCGTTTTATCAAATAATGATTAAGCTTTGATCGCATTTCTGACTAGTAATTTTAAATGGTTTGCTTTAAATAAAGCCTGTCTTCTGTAGCATAATGATTTAAGGATTTTTTTGGCGACAGAAATTCCCTGACCCAATTCATCTCCAGCATGTATACTGCTTTGAGGAAGTCCCTGAAAAAGCCTTCTTTATATTAGAGAGCAAGGCAGCAGGGTCTCAACTCTCTTCTTCAGACAGTATATATCTTAGACAAGAATTTTACTGCTTCTAACCAATCATTGTTTTTATATTTATAAACTAGTAAATACAAAATGATTTTAAATGCTTTAAAACATCAAAGTACCTGTTTCTATTTTCTAACTAACCTAAGTGTACTTTTATAAACAGAAAAGCCCATGTGTATTTTTTAAAGAAAGATTAAAGTCTAAAAAGTTAATCTATTCCTAAGAGGTTACATTTTAGAGATGTCAATAGTTTACATTTACATGTATAATCATGTCAGAAATTAACTTATTTATTTTTCATATTGTTTAAAATGGATAGTGGCTAAAATCATTTTGAGAAATTTATGGTAAAACATAGTGTAAAAGATACAGTGGAAAATGTTATCTAATAGCACATTAAAATAAAAAAGCAGTGTAGGCTTCTAAACCTCAAAGATAATTATTGTTTGATTTCAACTACATCAGTATACTAGCAAAGACTTAAAACTAGATCTTGGGGCACCTGTCTGGCTCAAGCCCCACACTGGGTGTAGAGATTGCTTAAAAATAAAATCTTAAAAAAAAACAAACAAACCTAGAACCTAAGTGTTCACTGATAGGTGAATGGATAAAGAAAATGTGCTATATATATTTTATGCAGCCATAAAAAAGAAAATCTAGCCATTTCCAACAGTATGGATGGAATTTGAGGGCATTATGCTAAGTAAAGTAAGTCAGAGGAAAACAAATACAGTTTGTTCTCACTTATTTGTGGAATTAAAAAAAAAAACCCAACACTGTGTATGTAGAACAGATGTGAATGCCAGAGGGATGAGGGGTGGGCGAAATAGGTAAAGGGGGTCAAAGGTACAAAATTCCAGTTATAAAATAAATAAGTTATAAGGGAGAAAAGTAATGTGCAGCATGGTGACTACAGTTAATAATACTGTACTGTATATTTGAAAGTTGCAGAGATAGTAAGTCTTAAAAGTTCTCATCACAAGAGAAATTTTGTAACTATGTATGGCAATAAATGTTAACTATACTTTTTGTGGTGATCATTTCACACTAGATACATATACTGAATCATTATGCTATACACCTAAAACTAATGTAATGTTTTATGTCAATTATATCACAATAAAGAGCTTTTGCACAGCAAAGGAGACAATCAACAAAAATAAAAGGCAACCAACAGAATGGAAGAAGGTATCTGCAAATGACATATTGGATAAAAAAATTAGTATCCAAAATTTATAAAGAAGTTATCAAACTCAACATCAAAAAACAAATAATCCAGTGAAGAAACGGGGAAAAGGCAGGAATAGGCATTTTCCAAAGACATCATACAGATGGCCAACACACAGGAAAATGTAAATCAAAACTACAATGAAGTATCACCTCATACTTGTCAGAATGGCTAAAATCAACAACGCAAGAAACAACCAATATTGGCAAGGATGTGAAGAAAAGAGGACCTCTCTTGCACTGCTGGTGAAATGCAAACTGGTGAGCTGCTCTGAAAACAGTATGGAGGTTCCTCAAAAAGTTAACAGTAGAACTACCATATGATCCGGCAATTGCAGTACTCAGTATTTACCCAAAGGATATAAAAATACTAATTCAGAAGGATATATGCACCCCAATGTTTACAACAGCATTATCTACAATAGCCAAGATATGGAAGCAGCCCAAGTGTCCATCAACTGATGAATGGATAAAGAAGTTGTATGTATTTTTTGTGTATACACACACACATACACAGAAATATTACTCAACCCTCAGAAAGAATAAAATCTTGGGGTACCTGGGTGGCTCAGTCAGTTAAACATCTGATTTTGGCTCAGGTCATGATCTTGCAGCTTGTAAATTCGAGCCCTGAATCAGGTTCTGCACTAACAGTGTGGAGCCTGCTTGGGATTCTCTCCCCCTCTCTCTGCCCCTGTCCCATTTTCTCTCTCTCAAAATAAATAAACTTAAAAAAAAAAAAAGGTGGGGCGGGGGAAGAATTAAAATCTTGCCATTTGCAACAACATGGATGGAGCCGGAAAATATAAGGCTAAGCAAAATCAGTCAGAGAAAGACAAACACCATATGATTTTACTCACACATAGAATTTAAACAACAAATGAACAAAGGGGGAAATACAAAGAGAGAGACAAACCAAGAAACAGATTCTAACTATAGAGAACAAACTAACAGTTACCAAAAGGGAGAAGGGAGAGGGGTGAGGGGATGGGTTAAATAGCTGATGAGGATTAAGGAGCACACTTGCTGTGATGAGCACTGAGTAATGTATGGAAGTGTTGAACCACTACATTGTACACCTAAAACTTATTACACTGTACATTAACTGGAATTTAAGTTTAATATATGTATATTTTTTAAACTGGAAAATTACAGACAGCTGATTTACTAGAATAACAAAGGGGTGCCTGAATGAGAAAGAATGAAATATGGCCATTTATAGGAAAGTGGATGGACCTCAAGGGAATCATGCTAAGCAAAATAAGTCAGGCAGAAAAGGACAGATACTATGTTTGTACTCATATGTCTAACAGGAGAACAGGAGAAACCTAATGCAGGACCAGGGAAAGGGGAAGAGGGAAAGAGAGTTGGGGAGAGAAAGGGACGCAAAACTTGAGAGACTACTGAATACTGAAAACGAACTGAGGGTTGAAGGGCGAGTGGGGGAAAGATGTGGTGGTGATGGAGGAGGGCACTTGTGGGGAAGAACACTGGGTGTTGTATGGAAACTAATTTGACAATAAACTACTTAAAAAAAAGGGGGTGCCTGGGTGGCTCAGCTGGTTATGTGTCTGACTCTGGCTCAGGTCATGATCTCACGGTTCACGAATTCAAGCCCCGCATCAGGTTCTGTGCTGAGAGCTCAGAGTCTTGAGATTGGTTCAGATTCTCTATCTCCCCTACTCTCTGCCCCTTGCCTGCTCTCACACACACTCTCTCAAAAACAAATAAACATTAGAAAAAATTAAAAATAAAAAAGTAGAGTTATGCTCCCTTTTCTCTAATTTTTTGTTTCTCTTATTATTGCTCTTTAAGAGCCTTAATAATATCTCTCCTACATTATAAATAATAAATTTATTTCTAGGAAAAAAATTATTAAAAACCCAACCTCATGAATGATGTCATTATGTGTCTAGAAAATGGTGGAGTTGTGTCAGAGACAAGTGAAGTCATGGTTCCAAGAATGAGAGTAGGGCTTGGTAACAGTCATGTGTCACAACAGGAAAGCAAGGAAAGAGGTGGCTTCCTGAAGGACTGACACAATGACTAGAACCTAAAGGTGAATCCAAAATTAGGATACCATGTGATGACGAAGAAGAGACAACTGTAATGAAAGTATCTTGACGATCCCAGGTTCGAGCATGTATGTAGGACAGATCATTAACAAAGGTCGAGGAAGTCAATTGATACAGACAGTCAGATGTTGCTCCCCCAGGGAAACCAAATCCAGGAGAAAATTCAGTCCTGAGGTAATAAGGTTCTAGTCAAAGCATCAAAGAGTAAAAGACAAACCCAATAATTGCACAGAAAGGCAGAAGTAGGGGTGGGATCTGACTTGAAATGGAACTATCGATCTAGACTCCTTTTAATGAAAGACAGTACTCTCCTAAAAGTACTTAGTTTCAAGAACACTGACGAGTAGCCAAAACCAAACCAAACCAAGCCAATCCCAGTTTATGAGGTGTCACACAAAACAAAACTCAGAAGTAGACATATGAAATCTTACAAAATTGAAATGCTACTTAGAAATTTCCAATTGCCATGAAAGTTTTGGGTACATGAACCTGGTGAGTGAATTATGTAAGATGAGGCTGGAAATACAAATTGGGAAGGGCATTTTTAAAGACTGGTTCATTCCTTCACTTCTTTCATGTCTCTGTTCAAATGTCCCTTTTCCATTTATCAGCAAGCCCTTCCTAGCCTTATATAGAACACTTTCCTTTTCTTCCTAGATATATTTTTCTCCAGAGACCTTACCACCATTTGACTAATTATTTGTTGACTGCCCATCTCCCTCAAATAATATAAACAGAAATTTTTTTCTCTGCTGTAATCCCAGTACCTGGAAGAGCCCTTGGCACACAACTGGCACTCTGTAAATATTTGCTATTGAATAAACAAATATCAGCAGACCCAAGATCAAAGACAACATAAAAAGGAAAACAAATTTAAATGTGCCTATCCTATTTCCCTATCTCTATAATCAGGACAAGAATCTAGTAACTGTTTTTTGGTCTGGCTGAAGCAGTCCACTTTTAACTAAAAACAACAAAAAGCTGGGCTTTAAAAGGGGCCCTTTAGTAGAGTCAGTCCTTCTGGTCCTTTGTTTCTAACTTTCTGAGGCAGCACTGATGACATCTGGTATGGATAGGAAACTCAAGTTTTCCAAGAATGTGAAATCATTTGATTAAAATAATCACACCAGCAAACCAATAAAAGAAGTGACCACGGAAATTTTGTTCTGCGAAAGGATTAGTAGTAGTTTAGAATCTTACTGATAAATTCTTCCATATACCTTGGGTATCAGTATCTGTTAAAAGAGCCAGTCTCTCTGAATTCTAGTTAAGAATAAAACATCTGCATAATTGCTTAAATATGTTTCCATTGTTAAGCATATTTGCCATAGTGTTCATAGAACTAGATCTTAAAAATCTGTCATCTGAAAGAAAAAGAGAGGAAAAAAAGAATCTAAATTATGTATACTCATTTTTATTTTAAAGGCCAAAACCTAAGAAAATAAAAATAGTAATTTGGGTATCAAAAACTGAACTAGGGCACCTGGCTACCTTAGCCAGTATAACCTATGACTCTAGATCTCAGGGTTGTGAGTTCAAGTCCTATATTGGGTGTGAAGCCCTACTTTAAAACAAACGAAAATTGCAAACCACTTTGAAGAGAAAAAAATTATATTCTTATTCAGATCCTTTTCCCATTTTTCTGAATGGATTATTAAATTTCATTTATTTTTTGATTAAGTACACTGTACACCCAACGTGGAGTCAAACTCACGACCCAGAGATTAAGAGTCACATGCTCCACTGACTGAACCAGCTGGGCACCCCTCATTAGTTTTAATCTTATATAAAGTACAATATGATAAACTGACATTTTCTTCCTACTCTGTGTGTTCTTGGAGCAAAACTAAATTATTTAGTCAAATATATCTTTTTCTTTAAAATTGTAGACATAATACTTTACTCCTCTACTTCTATTTTTAAGTGCACTCAATTTTTTTCCCAGAAATTTATGGAGTCTTTATTTTTTATGGAGTCATTTTTCATTTTAATTGGAATTTATTTTGTTTGGTATAAAGAGTAAGTTAAAGTCTAATTTTTTTAAATTGCTTCCCTGATGACTCATTAAGCATTTCTAAACTATCTATTTTCTCTACTGAAGTGCTAATATTATATTTCCCCATGTGCATGGTATATTTCTGGACTCAAATTCACTCATAGCTAAAGAAATGCAAATTAAGCAAGATACCACTTTTAACTATTAATTTATGAAGGGTTTAAAGTCTCATAATAATCTGGTTTAGAGGAGGGCATGGGAAATAAGGTATTACTGATAGGAATATGAATGGGAAACAAAGAAATTTTTTTAGAAGTAAAATTGCTAGGTTATACTATATACATATATATACTGTATATGTAAGTATATATATGTATATATACACACACTATATATATACCATTTTATTCAAGACTTTCACTGAAAATCGAATGGGATTTAGTGGAATAACATTAAACTTTCAGATTGGTTCCAGTAAAACTGCATGTCACATATTCGGGTATATTTTACGGCCTTCATTAAAGTTTTGGGTCATTTGTTTTCATCTAGATCTTGTTTTTTCCCTATTACATTTATTCTTAAGGTATTTTACACTACTTGCTATTTTAAGTGGAATATTTTCTCCATTACATTTTCTAGTTGATTACTGCTAATACAGAATTATCTTAGTTAATGAGAGTGACATCAGTTAATCAAAAAATCTAAGCAAGGAATCATTTTTAAAAGAGACATATATTTTTTAAAACATTTGAATTTTCAAAAATACAGAATGTATATTCATTAAAAAAAACCTCCTTATGTAGGGTCAAAGTTCTTTTTTAAGTATAGTTTCAAGCTGTTTCTCTCCTATGAATCACATCAGCAATGTTTGTCTAAGACATCAAGACTCTTCCAAGGCATTCTGAGAACTACCCAATCAATCCTTCTAGCTTCTTATGGCATTCCCTATGAGCCTTTTACAGATGTATACATGTAACTCAACAATGTACTTTCAGCAACTTGCCTCTGAGTCACTCCAAAGCACTGAACTTGGTTTTCCTAAAACACAATTTCATTAGTGGGAACAAATGAAACAAAACTCAGGTGTATCAAAGAGCAGCTTTCTGGTCACAATTATTTAGTTTTTCAGGAGCATCCTAAAAGAGCAATCCTTCCCTTTCTCCACATTTCAATAATAGATAAAGTCAACAAATGCTTATTGAAATATAACTGAAGAGTACCTGGGTTTCTGATAATAAACAGTGTTAAAAAATGTTCAATTACTATTCACAGTAAACCTTTGTTCTAATTATTTGAAAAAAGAAATATTTCCTTCCCCTAAATAAAATTGGCACAATAGTTTTTCCATTTCCAACTTTTTTTTTTTAAATCAGTATGGGGTGCCTGGGTGGCTCAGTCACTTGAGCATCCAACTCTTGATTTCAGCTCAGGTCATGATCTCAGGGTTGTGGGATCAAGCCCTGCATCAGGCTCTGTACTGAGAGCATGGAGCCTGCTTAAAATTCTCTTTCTTTCTCCCTCTGCCCCTGTCCCCACTTCGCCCTCTAAATGAATGCATGAATGAATAAATGAATGAATGAATGAATGAATGAATAACATCAGTATAGGTGAGCCTAAAAGTAAAATATGGTTGCAGTATGATTTTAATGTAAGAAATTAAGCTAAATCTGTCATAATTTTAGACTACAGTGTTTCCCCAAAAAGGCTATATAGCTTATACATACAACAAACAAGGATTTTTCTCTGCTTGACATTTACCTAAGTTATGAACCAAGGTTCCTATTTTATGTTGATAAGAAAAAAGAAGGTTGGAATCCATCTGTTCTTTCAGGAAAGCATGATTAGGCATCAAGGAACTAGATAGAATACTAGCTCCAGCTCCCCATACACTCACTGAATTGTATTCTCTAATCTGACAAAGAAGTACAAGGAACTGGGCTGGGTATTTAATGGTGAGGATCTGGTTTCTAGTTCTGGCTTTCATAATTTAATCACTTTCATAATTCTAGACAAATCACAACTTCTCTGATTTTCAGTTTCTTGGAAACAGTATGTTCTTTCATTCAAAATCTGTATGAAGATTAAATTAGAAATATAAGGTCTGAAAAGGATTTTAAAGATCTAGTTCAATATTCTTCTTTTATAAATGAATAATAGCTAAGTTAAACTATTTGTTCAATGTCACAAATCTTGGACCCTTAACATCTAGATTTTTTTTTTTTTTACACAGTATCTACCTGCTTCAAAAGTAGGTAAAAGACTTTTGAAAACCACAACCAAACTATGGCCTTCCATGACTGCATTTTGTGACCAAACTAAACCCTTATGCCCCAAAGCATACAGTGTATGTAATAAAATAACTTCTTTTCTAGAAATTATGGAATTATATGGCATTCTTGAGAAAATTGAAAAATCATCACTCAAATCATTTTATGTGTTTTTGGTTGAAAAATACGACACTACCACCAGGCATGACTCTAGCCTTCAGGACTTAAAATTTAAAACTGTTATTCAACTTTAAAGGCTAGCCTTCTTTAGTTATCATCTACTCTGAAGGCCCTTTAACTGACTTCGTTGACTCTCATCTCCACTCTGTATAAAGACCTACTATTAAACTCTGTATTGCAGTTATTTCTTTGTTTTTCATCTTTATTGACTTGCATGAATAGGTCTTAAAAGGAAGACAAAGTAAGTACTCTGGAAGTACAGGAAAAAATTTTATGAAATTGAGAGGACTCCATAAAAAACGCGATAGGATTTTAAGAGGCAGTAAAGAAGGAGTGGGGAGCAGGCCGAGACAGGAAAAAAGAAAGGGGCATCTCAAGTGTTGGCAGTGATAAATATGTTTACTCAAGTTTTAAGTCTCATACCACAAACAACATTCCTGCTCCTCTTAATTTCCTTTACCTTCTTTGCTTGAACCTACTTCAACCACCGTTTCCATCTACTTTTACTTTGCTATAAATTATGATTCATCACCCTTTACATCTTTCTTCTACTTCCACCCCACAGTATAAGCAAGTTCAACTCTTTGAACTTGGGTAAATGACTCATGCTCCAGTAAAGAGTAACAAAAAGTACTAAGTGTACTGATAGTGTAATGATAGAAAGGTAAGCCACTTTCAAATGATATCAACACACTTACAATAATACTAAATTGGTATAGAATTTAATACATTTTCTTGTTAGGTTAAAAGATCTTTTTATATAAAATGAATATACTTTATTGTCATAAATGACAAATGTTCATTACTCAAACTGAAAGTTTTGTTCATGTATGAACTTAAATATAAATTTTTATAAGACTCCCAAATGAGAAAACTTTGGCTTTTTTAATAAGTGTAAATTTAAGGGGTGCCTTGGTGACTCTGTCCAACCACTGATTTCAACTCAGGTCTTGATCTGAAGGTTCCTAGGATGGAGCCCCACACATTAAGCAGAGCCTGCTTGCAATTTGCTCTCTCCCTGTCTCTCTCTCCTCAACTGATAGCACGTACACACATGCTCTCTCTCTCAAAATAAAAAAATAAAACATTTTTAAAAATAAGTGTAAATCTGATTTGGAAGAGAACACTGAAGAGTCACATCTCATCAAGATAAACATTTGCTACATTCAAAACAAGTTGAGAGTATTTTTCTTACATTTTAAAATTTCACTGTTCCGCACTTTACTTTGAATTTGAACATTAATTCAGTTTAAGTTTCACATGCTCTCCTATCCAATTATTTTTCAAATCTCATAATGTTATCTTAGGCATAACTACAATTATGGGCATCACAACTTTTAATAAGAAAATACTTTAAAGTTTTGATCAGGGGTGCCTGAGTGGCTCAGTCGGTTAAGCATCCGACTTTGGCTCAGGTCATGATCTTGAGGTTTGTGAGTTTGAGTCCTGTATCAGATTCTATGCTGACAATTCAGAGCCTGGAGCCTGATTCAGATACTGTGTCTCCCTCTCTCTCTGCCTCTCCCCCACTTGTGCTCTGTTTCTCTATGTCTCAAAAATAAACATTAAAAAAAGTTTTGATCAATTTTATAGTAAGAACATGATATCTTATTTGTGCTTTGGAAAGAAAAGCCTTTTAAAGAAGAATGCTAAAGAAATACAAAGGAAAGTCTTTTCTCAATGTTAAATCTATACAGTATAACAACATGTTAACAAAATTCTTCTCTTGGCTTAAGCAAAGAATATTTCTTGTACATATTTCTTGTGTAACCTGTTTTCAAAATTAGATATCCTTACACACAAATAATGAAAAATGACTCCTTGATTTGCTATATCTGAGAGGGAAAAAACCAACCTAGCAGCTTAAGCATTAATAGTATTGAAGAATCCAAATCAGGTATAGAGGCAGGAAGACCTCTGAGCAGTCCAGCTCCCTCAATTTACAGCCAAGTAGCCAAAATCTTAGGAAGGTCAAATGACTGCATAACAAGCTTCTCTGATTTTTTGCCTGTGCTCTTTTTAAAAACATTTTTTACAGTTTATTTTTGCGAGAGAGCTTAAGCATGAGTGGGAGAGGGGCAGAGAGAGACACAGAATCTGAAACAGGCTCCAGGCTCTACGCTGTCAGCACAGAACCCCACGAACCTTGAGATCATGACCCGAGCTGAAGTCAGATGCTTAACTGACTGAGCCACTCAGGTGCCCCGCCCTGCCTGTATTCTTTATACATTTACACTTCCCTATTCAAAATTTTAAAATTACAGATATGCATTTTACTGCCTACTTCGGTACTTCGTTCATAAGGAACCTGCACTAGCATCTAATAGTCTTTTTCTTCTAGTCTATCCATAGAGAAAATTTTTCAAAATATTTCTGAGATTTCCAGATATTTCAGAGAAATAGCCTGCAGGACTTGCTAATCCTTTAGTTCTTAAGATCTGTAGTCTCTTATGTGTATTTTAGTCACAGCTTCATTGAGAATCCTGTCAAAGCCATGGACCCAGTCCTTGGGGGGAATGAATTCAACAGTAGTTTTAGAGATGGCAGGGTCTTCAGGTAGAGATCCCTTGCACCAGACTATGAAAACTGCCTCAGCATTAAACCAAATTGCCACATACATTTGAACTATATTAATCTACCAACACGCAGTGTGTTTCTCAGAACCACAATTTGACATCAGGTGTTGTTTTGAATTGAAATGAAGGCAAATGAGATTTGGTGTATGTTCTGCCACTAGAAAACAATCTGCCGTGGTCATTTAATGGTTTGTGGAAAAGAATCACGATGTATTTCTGAGATAAAGCGAAAGAAAAGTTTCTTCCTTGACACATGGGAATGTTTTCCTTCATTAAATAAAAGGGACGTAATCCACTATGGTTTCCTTTTCTGGCCTGCATCAAATGAAGCAACTTCCCTTAGCTTCGATTTTTCTAACATTACTTCATATTCTGCCTTTCCCACCCTTCTATCTCCCTGTTGCTAGCACCTGGCTTTTATTATTTTACTAACATGTTATGAAGTTGTTTTAAGTTTATTTTCCCTTTTATAAACATTGTAGTGTTCAAAATGAATAATTTTTAGAATGAAAATGACTAATGTATACAATTTCTCTCACATTTCTCATATTCAAACTTTTTAACTGTTCTATACTCACTTTTCAGACTTTTAAAGTTTAGGTATAGTTTACATATAATAATAAAATTTTAATGTTTAGTTCCAGCAGTTATGACAGTTTTTAAATTATCAACAGCTTTAAATTCTTTTTGGAAGCAAGAAGGGTAATAAATGAATAAAAAATAGTTGATTCACTCATGAGCTGATCTGTGACAGGCTGGCAGGAGGAAAAGAGAAAAGGGTAGGACTTAAAATCAGTAGACAAGATAAGGCATTACAACAATCATACAGATAAGAATAACAAAGTTACAACAAAGTTACCCCAGAAAAGTGGAAGTGAGTGATTTGACCATCAAGCCTAGAAAACAGACTTAATGAAAATGAAGAGAAAGTAACAACTGCTGAGGGATACACTTTACACATTATTTGTTTATAGTGGGTGTCTAATAAAGCTTTTTTCATTCAACAAACATTACTATGAGCCTATTTTGAATCAAGTCAGATTTGATGCCTCCTTAAAGTCACAGTTGTAACAGAAATTTAGTGAAGATCTCAGAAGTTACCCAAATCCTTAAACTTCTACTAGTTAACTGAGTACACTCTATCAATCTGATGAAAAATGAGATAAACAACTAAATGATTTATATCATTATTGTAGTAAGTCAAACATCTATTTTATAGACTAGCCAGTTATTTAATTGACTTTCTGATACAATTAAAGCTTTAGAAGTGATGACTTGCATAATGAGATTCACTAAATTTCCAAAACGTGGTACATGTTATTTCACCCCAATGGAAACCTCACACAAGAAACAAGCTGATTCACAGACTTAACCTTCAGAAGTATACAAATCTTGTATTAATATAAGTTTGGCCTGAAGCTATCAAATACAATATACCTATTAAATACACTCAATTCCCTACATTATTTAACTCCCTTTCCAAGTATTACTACATATTTTTCAAATCTTAGTCTAAGGAATTTCCAAGGTACCTAATTTCACTTTGGTTCCTTAATTAGAAGTCAACATAAATATCTCGAAAAATCCTGCATTTAATGATCTTCCCTGAAGCAGACAGGCCCTCTGTTTTTTGTTTTTTTTTGCTCAGCAGAAACACCTTTCAAAAAATTAAAGTTTATGGATATGATTTATTCACCAATAAACACATGAGTATCTACTAAGGGTCAAACACTATATAAAAATTAGAAATACAAATATATACTAATATACTGATAATAAAAAGCTTAATTCAAAACAACTCAAATATGAAAAACCAGAAATAAACAGGTAAATAAGTCCTGTAAATAACATCAAAATGTAGAAGAATATTCCAATATAGAATTAACACAATTTTTTAACTCTTTGAGTAAATGGCATATTCAAAATGAAAGCAGTAAACAAGGTCAGGGCATATAACTGCTTATTAGTTCATTATTTAATGATGACTAAAGAGAGTATAAAAGTAATAGACTACTAAGAAACTATAACTGAAAAATTTTCTCTAATAAGAATACAAGCTTATTGTGCAACTAGGTGACTCAGTCAGTTAAGCATCCGACTCTTGGTTTCAGCTGAGGTCATGACCTCATGGTTCATGAGATGGAGCCTTCCATGGGGCTCTGCACTGACAGTGTGGAACCTGCTTAGGATTCTCTCTCCCTCTCCCTCTCCCTTTCTGCCCATCCCTTGCTTGCTCTCTATCTCTCTCAAAATAAATAAATAATAATAAAAAGAATACAAGCTTATTAACTACTTATCTTGTTACTATTCACCTACTTCTGATATGAACACACACAGGCTTAACTCTTTTCCATACAAATGCAATACACAAAGAATTCAGCCCTTTAATGTTTAAGCTTATTGATTATAAATAATACTCATTTTTTGGTGTCTCTTTATTATAAATTTCCCAGTCAAAACAAAAAAAGTAATACAAGTCAGGCAGGATTTATCAACAAACAATAAGCATTGTGAAACTTAATTTGATAATTAAAGAGGTATTAAAGTGTATTATTGCAATGTATTACTTTTAAATTAGTTATGTAATTTACAAAGGAAAAACAAATCACTCACAAATTCTCTAAATTTTTAAAATTGATACTTGGGAAGAGTTTTGGTCCAAACTGAACCAAACTAGAAAAGAGCAACAGTCAGGGTACCTGGGTGGCTCAGTCAGTTAGGTGTCCGACTTTGGCTCAGGTCTTGATCTCACAGTGAGTGAGCCCATCAGTTAGTAAGTTCGAGCCCAGCTTTGGGCTCACTGCTGTCAGTGCAGAGCCTGCTTCAGACCTTCTGTCCTCTCTTTCTGCCCCTCCCCTGCCTGTGCTCTCTCAAACATAAGTATTAAGAATATTAAAAAAAAAAAGAAAATAGCAACAGTAAAACAGAACTGGATCTAGCCTTTTCTAAAAAATGGTAATTTAGAACAAAAAAAACCAAGTATGTGTCCAAAGGTTGTGGTATCTTCAATCCTCAAGGTAATAATTACCTCAAGGTAATCTATATTCAATTATCCCCATCGAACACATATTTTATTCCTCTAATTTCTGTGGCCTTTAAAAAATGAGTATCCTTTAAATATATTCATAAACTCATAGGAGCTTTTAACTAAAGACAAAATCTGAATATAGTTAACATCATATTAAGAGTACGTAAGGTGTGGGCTAGGGGTAAGGAAAATAAAATTATGAACCTAAAATTTAGCCAAGTAGTGTAACCTGTATGCTGCAAAACTTACTTCAATCAATGGGGGAGGGGTGAGGGAAAGTTCATTTAAAAAGATGCAATTTAACTCTGTGTGTAAAAAAGATTAATATACCACAACAAATATGAACATTCTTGAATTTATTCCTTGGTGAATGTGGTTATTTAGAAATTGAAAGTGCTCTAAAAAATTAACTCGATTTTATAGGAAAGAGGAAAGAATATTAGAAAATTCCTTCATCAAAAACTGAAGAGATTCAGGATTGGAGCCACTCACAATCACACCAATTAAATCTTGAAGAACAATTATGCCAAACAAAAGCCAAGAGTGGCAAAAAACCACCACTGGTCAGTCAAGTCCTTTTTATTCCTAAAGATTAAGTTTCTCCTAAACAGTTTTTAAGATACCACAAACAATTTAAATTTATAAATATACACTCCTATACATTTTATTTCTTAAAAAAAAGTCCTATTCCAAACACAAAAACAGTAAGAGAAAAATGGGTTTAATACTGATTTCTTTCTTAACTATTACTACCAAATACAAAGAAAGAAAAGAAAGAAAACTCTTCGTGAGGTGGCCAACATCCCAGAAGGCATTTCTGCCTAAAAAGAGTTAAAGGGCAGAGGCTCAGCTAAACTGCCAGTGACCATTTGCAAGCCTCCTAGGTATATTCCCAGCAGACACATTATCAGATTAAAGGAACTGCAAACAAACGGGCTGAAACCTCTCTTTGTCCAAGCCCAGCCTCTTCTTCCTGTGATGTCACATTACAAATCTACCGAGCCTTTCTTTTCCACTGCAGAGAAAGCCCATCTCACGATACATCTGGCAACGGAGGAAAGTCTTCAATTCAGCAAGAGCTAACACGCCTAGGAATTTATTTTGGAAACTTTAAAGACTCTTCTGCTTACTACCATCTGGAATCCACTTCAGGAATACCAAAAAGGAAAATCTTATTTAAAAGGAACAAGAAGTAAGTGAGACCAAACTGGGAATGTTTAAGTCTCTGAAACTCTGCACTGAAAAGCAAAAAAGATTGCTAACTTTAGCTTAAATATTCTGGAACATAAAGAAACTTCAATTTTGAAATATTCGCTTGCCTACTGAAATACAAGTTTACCAGACGAGCACTTTCATTCCTGTTTCAAAACACAGCTTTTCTTTAAATTTATAATCTAACAACCTGGTTTCACTGACTACATTTTTCTTTTAAGTTGTTCGTCAGCTACCTAAACCCTGGATTCACGGATTTGCTGGAAATTTGAAAATCAGAGTATTTTCCCGTTTGAAGAACCAAGTGGAAAATTTACAACAACAAATTTCATGTTTCCTGTTGAGATTTCGAAGAAAAAGGAAGTATTTATAAAACCACCCACAAAGAATTTGCAAATACTCTGGAGGTTATAAACTGGTCACAATCCGAATACCAAAGAAGACTGCAGCAGACCAAAGGACTTCAACACTGTGACCTGGAGGTGCCTTTATAATGGTAAGCAACAACAGCTCCCAATGCTACTACGATGACTCCTTTAAGTACACTTTGTACGGGTGCATGTTTAGTATGGTATTTGTGCTTGGGTTAATATCCAACTGTGTTGCCATATACATTTTCATCTGCACCCTCAAAGTGCGAAATGAAACTACAACGTACATGATTAACTTGGCAATGTCAGACTTGCTTTTCGTTTTTACTTTACCGTTTAGGATTTTTTACTTTGCAACCCAGAATTGGCCATTTGGAGATCAACTTTGTAAAATTTCAGTGATGCTATTTTATACCAACATGTATGGAAGCATTCTGTTCTTAACTTGTATAAGTGTGGATCGGTTTCTGGCAATTGTCCACCCATTTAAGTCAAAAACTCTAAGAACCAAACGAAATGCAAAAATCGTGTGCATTGCTGTGTGGCTAACTGTGATAGGAGGAAGTGCACCAGCAGTTTTTTTTCAGTCTACCCACTCTCAGGGTAACAATGCCTCAGAAGCCTGCTTTGAAAAATTTCCAGAAGCCACATGGAAAACGTATCTCTCAAGGATTGTAATTTTCATCGAAATAGTAGGATTTTTTATTCCTCTAATTTTAAATGTAACTTGTTCTAGTATGGTGCTAAGGACTTTAAATAAACCTGTTACATTAAGTAGAAGCAAAATAAACAAAACTAAAATTTTAAAAATGATTTTTGTACATTTGGTCATATTCTGCTTCTGTTTCGTGCCTTACAACATCAACCTTATTTTATATTCTCTTATGAGAACACAAACGTTTGTTAATTGTTCAGCAGTGACAGCAGTGAGGACTATGTATCCAATCACTCTCTGCATTGCCGTTTCAAACTGTTGCTTTGACCCTATAGTTTACTATTTCACGTCGGACACAATTCAGAATTCGATAAAAATGAAAAACTGGTCCACTAGGAGAAGTGACTTCAGATTCTCTGAAGTTCACAACACAGAGAACTTTATTCAACATAACCTACAGACCTTAAAAAGTAAGATATTTGACAATGAGTCTACAATATAAGCTGCCTGAAATAAAACCGCTGGGACTTCACTGGGAACCTCTAAGTTCCTTCTACTGTGAAAAGTGTTTTCTTGGACAACTACTTCTCCACCTCTGAAAGAAAATAAATATGTGGACATTTAAAGTTATAATAAAATTGTATTCAATGTGTTAAGCATTAAAATGTATTCTATTCTGTATACATACATACTATTTTATTTTTCTGAGCCATTTTGATCTGTTCCTTCCTCTTCATTAAAAAAAAAAAACCCTAAACAAGTTGTTCAAAGTCTAAAAGTGACTATGATTTCAATCATGTGGTAACCATGTGTACTGTCTGTATTTCTCAGCAATTTTAAACTAAATGAATTATAACTATTAAATGTTTTAAGTATTTAATACTTTTATTCACATATTTATATTTCAATTTGAATTGAAATTACTAATAATGTTTCTTGAACTATAACATAAATGAGAAAGGAGAATAATTTGAAATAGTAAGTGTTTGGGGAATGTTTTCAAAAAGACAGCTAAAAATGTCTTCTGTCTTAACACACTAACACTATTTGGGGATCTCTAGCAGTTACACTTCCAGATAATACTTAGGATTTTGTCATATGCACATGCTATCTCACTACATAGTACAGTATGCCTAAAATTGTTATTTTGGTACATTTGCTGGATATAATACCACTTGTTTTCAAAATAATATACATCGCCAAAACTGAGAGAGAAGAAACTAAGAAAATTGTTGTTTTGCTAAGTCAGTTAAAAAAAATACTTGGAGGTACATTTTAAAGGCATATTTATTTATATCATAACAAGTAACTTGCATATTAAGTATTTTAAGTCAGAAACAACATAGATAATAAGATAGTGAAATGTGAGATTTAGCACTTAGAAAGTGATAAATACATTACTTCCCTTCCCTCTTGACCATTGAAAGCCAAATACTGAACAAATGAAAATATTATTTCCAGTAGGCAAAATGTTATTGTATCTCAATATAATTTATAAAGTAAAAACAGCTCCTTATGTAAAACGCAAGAAAACTACAGGGCCACATTACTCAGTTCAACTACATTTTCATGTTCTTCGAGAAAAGGTATTAAGTTGAGCTATAATTTCGATATTAAGAACCAACTACACTAAAACTTTTTCATTTTCCAATATATTTTTTCTTTCAAATTCAAGCAGTTCTCCAAAACTCCAAAACTAAAAAAGAATATTTTTGATTTGAGAAAAATGACACATAATTAAATTCAGCATTCAGTCTACTTGATTTCTACATCTAATCTTTCATGTCCTGAATACAACTTTGGACAAATACTCTTAAATTTTCAATTTGATTTTTGCTCTTCTCTGGGTTTGGGCTACAATGATTTCAGACAAATCACAGTCATTTGCTAAATAAGTAATCTATTTTCAATAAAATAAAAGTGGGGAATTTTCTTTAGATAGTCATGGTTTCCTTTAGGTAAACCATGGTTTCCATTAGATAAAAAGCAAAGCAAATCCTTAATGTCTTCCACTGGCCCTGTAGTACCTCTCTTTGATGACACTTCAGAAAATAAATAGACCTAGCACGCTTGAAAATCAGCTAGTAACTTAATGATGTGAAAGAAATGGACAGGGAGGTTGTAACTGATTTTCTCAGAGCTTTTCGTGGTTTAAAGTTCTGTGGGCAAGATCTCAAAGCATGTCTATTAGTTTAAAATACAAGCAAAACTTTAGTCATTAGACATTTGTTGTTTCTGTGATTACCAGAGAAAGTTTTGTTGCCCTCTTATCAAGGGAAAGATGAATCAAAGTTTTATAGGATTTTTCACAAAGTAATACCTAACAGCTAACAAATACTACTTTTCCCATTGACAACTTCAAATCCTGGGTAAATCTCAACTACATGGACAGGAAGCGTACTAAAGCTATTTTCCTTTTTTACTTTATGGTAAATTATATATTCTGAGAGTTTTCTCTTTCCCCCTTCCCTAGAAAATCTGTATTACTAGAACTCTGAGAATTTTACTCTTTGTTAAAGTGACAATTCCAAGCTCTTCCTCCCAAAGAACTGTACCCACCGTTTTCAACATCTCTATAAAAGAGTAGATGATTCAATCTTCTGTTCCACATTAATGCCCTTCAAAGGAAGATGAGGACATTTTTAAGGTGTGGAAAACAGCTCCCCAGGATCCTAACGATTGGTTCTACACTCAGAAATGACCTTTCCTGAAAAAATAACTTAAGTAACTAGTTTACCAAAAGAATGTATAAAAATATATATACTGTACATATGTTCAAAGAATTTAAAGAAACAAGGCATTATCAAGGAGTTTTGACTTTATGTTCTACACTCAAGATACTGAAAGTAAATTTAAGGTATAAATCTTATTTATAGATACTGGTATTTAAAGATTAGTTACTTGGTTGAGGAATATGAAATACAAAATGGAACATCAGCAAACTTCATATCCCCAACTGAGAAACATTTAGTTCATGACTTGTTCTAGCTGGCAAAAGTCTGAAGCAATTTTTTTTGGTTCTGTAATTTTGGATCCCTAATGAATGAAGTAGATACTTGAGTCTTCTGTCAATATATGAAGTTACGATTGCCTAACAGAATCTTTACTACCTCTCAACACCCAAACTTTTTTAGTATTTGATGTCAATCCAACTCCAGATGTAAGTAAGGGAAGATGTAACCTGTTCTTAGTTATAAATAAATATATGAAACATTTTATAAACAGTGCTTACTAACAGTAGAATCTTAAGGCAATCCTAAGATGAAATGTTTTTTAAAAAGCTCTTTTGGGCTAGGCTGTTAATCAAATTATCCACTTATGACATGATTTCCAAGTTTGGGGACTAATGGACAAAGTTAAGGACTGAAAATGTATTTGAAAAGACTATAGAGTACTTAATGGTTGACAGTATTACTTAATAAGCAACACTTTCTAGAGATCAACATATACATTCTCCTAAAATCACTAATTCTCAAATATCTATTCAATCTCTCTTTAGCCTTCCTACCTGATGTCTGCTACCCATTTTCTGACAGTGAATTTTATAAGAGTACAAAGAATCATCAATTAAACAGGGCAAGAGATCAGGATAATAAAAGAGAATGTACTTAAGACGAGGCCAACTTCACCATCAAGTCTTTCCCCATTCTCCTGCTCTCAAAAAAGATTTATTCCAGTAATTATTTTTTTTAATTAAAAAAAATTTTAATGTTTTGTTAAATTTATTTTTGAGAGACAGAGAGAGACAGTGTGAGCAGGGGAGGGTCAGAGAGAGAGGGAGACACAGAATCTGAAGCAGGCTCCAGGCTCCGAGCTGTCAGCACAGAGCCTAATGCGGGGCTTGAACCCATGAACTGTGAGATCATGACCTGAGCCGAAGTCGGACGCTTAACCAACTGAGCCACTCAGGTGCCCCTCCAGTAATTACTTAAAAGTATATAAAATTATCTCTCATCATAGTGGTTAAAGTGCTAAAAGCAGTGACAAAATCAGAATCCAAGATACAAGATTCCAGAAGTAGAGATAATTTATGAATTTAATAATCACTTCCAAACTCAAACCTTGCTTTACTCAAATAGAGCAACTAATAAAGTAATTTTTGAAAATGATTAATGTTTAAGTAAATAGAAAGTAGAACAAATATGTGCTACATACTTACAGCCAAGTTATAGTTAAAAGCCACAGGGCAACTGTTATAGTTCTGTTTCTTTCCCATCAAAATGATTTCTGATAAATTCACAATTTAAAACTGAGAGAACCTGTAGGTCATTTGATTCAACTACTTCACCTTAGGTTAAGAAACCCGAAGAACTAAAAGGTTAAGTAACTTGCATAATGTCACATAACAAGTTAAGGTACACTAAGGATAAGAATTTGGATTTTCTTTTTGTTTTTGACTCATCTATTTCTTTAATGGTGGCAAGGGAAGCAGCATGTGCAAAGGTCCTGTGGTCTGGTATACTGAAAGAACTAAAAATCAAAGTAGCTGTAGATATACAGCTGAGACCTTACATGTACTTATAGGCCATAATAAAGCCATGTTAAGATCTGAGGAAATGTGGAAAAAGCCCTGAAGAATTTCCAGTTTAGGAGAGACATGATCAGATGTGCATTCCAAAAAGATTCCTCTGATTACAGGGTACAGATGCATTTGTCTTCAGCAAAAAAGACAAACAATCACAATAAGAGATATATTTATTCAATTATATTTTATTTTAATTATGTTCTTTTACCCTTATTAAAATGGTGAGAAATACTAAAATTATTTAAAATGATGGTGATGAAAGATGGGAAGAATACTTTAATGTCATCATTTTGCAAAGCAGCCCTTGTGGAAAAATTAATACATTCATACACTGCTCATGGGAATACAGAATGGTTTGATCTTTATGGATGGGCACTTTGCAATCTCTCTGTCTCTCTCTCTCTCACTCTCTCTCTCACACACACACACACACACACACACACACACACACACACTTACCCTTTGAGGCAGCATTCTCACTTCTAGGTATTTACCCTGAAGACATCATTTCAATAATGTAAAAATACATCTATGTGAGGTGAAATATTGCCAACTACCTAGAACACCAAGCATAGAAGACTGGTAGAATAAACTGTAGCACACATACAACGTTCTACCATGCAGCTGTAATAAAGAATGAGAAAGGGCATCAACCGAACTGATATGGAGAGATTTCCAGAAAGTGCTTTGTGAAAAAATGTGTAAAAGAATATATATGGCATGCTACCTCTGGTAAAACAAAAAAGCAAATAAGAAGGTATACATATATTTGCCTATTTGTACAAAAAGAAACACAAGAAAGATAAACCAAAGAGCAAGGAGTAGGGGTTAGGAACAGCATAGACAGGACATTGAAGGTTATGACACTTAGCTGAGTGTAAGACTTTGGGGTGCAGGTTAATGTTGTACATTAGGAATCAAACCCTTTTCTTCAAAGGTCAGATAGTAAATATCTTAGACCTGCAGGTTATACAGTCTTGTTGCAACTTCTCAACTCCGCATTACCGCACAAAAGCAACTACAGACAATACATAAGTGAATGAGTGTGGCTCTGTTCCTATAAAACTTTACAAAATCAAGTGGTTGCCTGTGTGCTTTAAGTGCCACTTTTTAAATTTTTATTTATTTATTTATTTTTGAGAAATAGAGCAAGACAGAGTATGAACAGGGAAGGGGCAGAGAGAGTGGGAGACACAGAATCTGAAGTAGGCTCCGGGTTCTGAGCAGCTGTCAGCACAGAGCCTGATGCGGGGCTCAAACCCACAAACCATGAGATCATGACCTGAGTCAAAGTCAGATGCTCAACCAACTGAGCCACCTAGGCGCCCCTGTATGTGCCACTTCTTATTCCACACAGTCAGAAAACTAAAGCCAACAAGGATGGGAAAGAAAAAAACAAAACCAACCTAGAACTACATTTTTATTAGTGCATGGCACATAATAGACCTCAATCATCTGTTAATTGAATGAAACAGAGTTCTATTAAAAGATAGACAGGAGTTCTAATCAGGACTTTCCTACAAACTAGTATAATTTTAATCATTTAGCCTATGTTGACCTCTTTATCTTAACTAAGGGTTTTGGACTAGAGAATATCTAAGGTCCATGCCATGCTAAATATCCTTTTTCTGATTCTCATCAGTTATGATGTCATCTACTCCTTACTTTTAATAACCATTGTCACCACTGGTACCATGTTATATTGGGACTATATTGCAATAGTCTCCAAAACATAATCCTGACCTACTTAATTTTGGGGCTTCTCTTGTGTCTCCCAGCTAAGATTCCTCCACTCCTCATTGGTCTATTCCATGTCCTGTGTTCGCGACACTCGTCTTATTGACTCTAGACACTTAGGTACACAATACACTACTTGCCCCACTCCCACACCAGTCAATACTCACTCTTGCCTCTCTTCTCGATAAAATCCTTTTCATCCTACAAGGTCCAGTTCAACTCCTAAACAAAATCTCCTTTGATAGTGCTTATGGTCTCTATCACTTATTTGGTACTTTTTTTTTAAACTACCTTTCTTATCTTTTTACATGGGCTTATCTTTCCTCCTTGAGAAAAGGGATTATGTTCTCTATTTCTTTGTATTCTCTATAGCATCTAATGTAGGTTGAAATGGAATAGAGATTTGAAGGAAAGGACTTAGAGTTAAGAACAAATTAAATATTATTTGAGCCAAAGATTAATCTTTTGTTTTCATTTTTCTATTTTTTTTTAAATTCCAATATAGTTAACATACAGTGTTAAAATCAGTTTCAGGTGGACAATGTAGTGATTTGAAGATTAATAACCAATAATATTTACTTATATAGTACCTACTCTGGGTATCTTTTTTAATTAAAAAATTTTTTACTGTTTATTTTTGAGAGAGCGAGCACAAGTCGGGGAGGTACAGAGAGAGAGGGAGACACAGAATCCAAAGCAGGCTCCAGGCTCTGAGCTGTCAGCACGGAACCAGAAACAAGGCTCAAACCTATGAACTGTGAGATCATGATCTGAGCCAAAGTCCGATGCTTAACGGACCGAGACACCCAGAGGCCCCCTAATAAATGTCCTAAACCTACACACAAAAATGTAAAGAAAGTAAAGACTGGCTCTTGCCCCACAAACCTACGTAAGGTTCACTTAATTCCTCAAAAGCCTAAGGAAAAGAGGCAAATTGTCCTTTGACAATACTAAGATACAAGAATTCAACTCTTGCAGTTATCACCATAAACTTGATTTATCAATCTTAAACTGTTAGTGTTGAATCTCCACCTTTAAATGAAGTTAGAGTTGTTAAAAGAAACCACTTTGTCCTTGACATTCTTTATGTAACTATAGATTTCTCTTTTGGAACAACTATTTTCTAAGGCCTATTGTATCCTGGAGTTTTTTCCCCATTTTTTTCCTCTCTGCATTCATGTTTCATTTTTAGCTCCTATAATTTCTCCTTTCTTGGATTTTTTACTTTGCTGAAGTATAATCTCTAGTAATTTTATTTCAAAAAGGCTAGTAAAGAGGTAAATTTTTTGAGTCACTACATGCTGAAAACTGATTTTGCCCTCCTGTTTGACATGTAGGTCAGACACAGAATTCTAGGTTGTCAGACATCCAGTACTCCTGCTAAGAACTTTGATGCTGATCTAGGTCTTATTCCACTATAAATAATTGACTTTTTCTTGCTGGGAGCTTTTATAATTTTCTCATTATCTTTGGAATTCTGAATTATTCACCAAGATATATCCACATTCATTTATCCTGTTTGGATCTATAAACACTTTCCATTGGAAGCCTCCTGGCTTTTATTAGCTCCTAGCTTTTATTATTGGAAATTTTTCTTCTGCTGTTAATCTGGTCTTTCTTTTAGGGATGGATATCGAACTGAGGTTACCCAAAAAATACCAAACTAAGAGCAATATAACCTTGCAGCACAGTAATTTGATGCAATTTTCTCTTAAGCAGAAATATCTTTCCTATCCTTTTGTTTTTCCCCTTCAGATCTGCTATAGAAGTTTAAATTTACCTAATTTTCTGCTCTGTTTCTTTTGTAGGCACCATCAGGAAGCTGTACGTATCCATGTGGGTGTGTGTACACAGAAGTTAGAGTGGGGCCAGACATGTTTGTGTACACTGTGCAATGCACAAAAGCACAGGACTTCAGCATAAACTCTGCATACCAAACCAGGGGTATCTCTAACCAGACGGGCATCTTTTTCTAATTCACTGGTACAGAGGAAGGTGCATTTTCCTGATTACAGGCTTGCATGGCCTGAGGCAGGGGGCTGGTCCAAATGTTTCATGGCCCAGTGTTCTCAAAATGTAGCAGCCAGACCAGCAACATCAGCATTGCCTGGAAACATGTTCGAAGTAAAAATTCTTGAACCCGACCCTAGAGCTTTGGTAGTGTGCCCAGCAATCTGTACCCTGTGTTTTAACAAGCTCTGCAGATGATTTTGATACATGCTCAACTTTGAGGGCCACAAAACTATCCTGATTACTGCCTTACTCTCTATATCTGCTACTCTGAGCTTGGAGGCTAAAACTCCCACTGCTACCAGACCTCCTTCTGTGTGTATTCAGAGCTTTAGTTTTCTCTGCTTTGTTGTATTCGTCAAAACACTCCTCACTTACTTTTTAACCTCGAAAGTGAATCAACCCCTCAACTTCTCTCCACAGCTTTTCTCCTTTATAGTCTCAGTACTACAGGATTTCACCCCAATTTTTCTTTTTTTCTTTTCTGTAACTTCTGGAGGGGTCTTAGAGAAAGGAGGCAAAGGTTTATAGTCAATTTGCTATTTTGAACCAGAAATATTCCCATTTTTAAAACAGTTGCATAGTGTAAGTTATGTAAGAAAAAGTTATACAACTTACTTTTTTACTGCTGCTAAAAAATAACATGCAGAGGGCTTTTTCATCAAAACATAGCAAATCCTTTTATTATGAACACTAACTTTTGATTTATTTTCTTTAAAAATTATATTTTAAACTATTTAACCAATTATTGTTAGGTCATATTTTAATAGGCCATAAAAACCTATGAATCATTTATTTTTTATTTTTTAATGTTTTATTTATTTTTGAGAGAGACAGAGACAAGGTGAGCAGGTGAGGGTCAGAGAGAGAGGGAGACACAGAATGTGAAGACAGGCTCCAGGTTCTGAGCTGTCAGCACAGAGCCCAATGCAGGGCCTGAACCCACAAACCGTGAGATCATGACCTGAGCTGAAGCCGGATGCTCAACCAAGCCACCCAGGTGCCCCAATATAATTCTTTATTTTAAAATAAAGAACTTTTATTTAATTATAGGAGTATAAAATATTCACATTGGACTAAACCTTAGGCTTTCTAGGGAAAGAATTTTACATATAGTACTTGTTAAAAGAAGTTTATTTAAATAAAAATGAATATTAAAACAGCACTAAAAATTATACCTTTTGGCTTATATGTCACATATGTGATTTTTGCTGATGGCCAACATAACTGGTTTCAAAACTGTTAAGCAAAAATTGCTATATTTTGTGTTGTGGTCTTCTAAGACTTCTTTAGACTGAAACACCTAATTTTGATATAAGCTACTTAAGAGAAGGAAAAATATTGACATGTATTAAAAAATAGAAAGGGATGATGAAAAATAGTTTGTAAGAGTTATAGAAAAAGTTGTTTCTACAGAAATAATTACAAAGGTCAGGTATATCATTCTCGCACTTTCATGGTAATCTTCATCCACCCAGGCCATTTATTCTTCATTAGAAACTGGACTGTGGGAAAGTTTATTTTCAGAAGACTTTGTTTAAATATGGGAGTTAGATCCTGGTTTAAAAGTACCTAGTACAATCGCTTCTCGGCCTTTTGGCTGAGATCAAGGGTAGTATCTGTTCTTATCAGTTTAAAAGTACCTAGTACTGAAAGTGTACAGTATGCCTGTTACAAAGATAGTGCAAAAGTGTACATATTTATGTATTCTTTTTATTTATATATTTTTATTATATAGAGAGAGCATGCATGTTCAAGTTGGGGAGAGGGGAGAGGGAGACCGAGACAGGGAGAATGAGAGAGAAAGAGGGAGAGAATCGCAAGCAGGCTGCCCGTTCAGCACAGAGCCTGACACGGCATAATCCAATGACTCTGGGATCACAACCTGAGCTGAAATCAAGAGTTGGATGTTCAACTGATGGAGCAACGTGTCCTGCAGGAGTATTTTTTTTTTTTTTTAAAGTCTGTATTTTCAAGATCTCAGTATTGGATTAGGGAATCCAATGTTCATTTTTGTTTAGGACTCATGTATTAGTAAAAGATGAGTCATTTTACTTTTCCACCTTTCTCATTTTTACTGTTCAAAAGAAAAAACCAGAATGACAAAACTTAAGTTATAAAAACTAGTGTGACTTAATATGTAAATGAAAACTTTTAGATAATTATCCTAAAACACAGAAAGGGTAAGTATAATGATACGATATTAATAAAAATAACAAGTTTGAATAATTTATTAGTGAGGATAAAAATGGCCAGATATTAAACTCTAAAAAGGAAATCAACTTAAAAAAAAAAGATAGCAAGACAGATTTATGTTAGACTTTGAAGAATTCTTAAAGAGTATAACTGAATCTTAAAGAGAAATTATTATATTTTAACAGATGCAAGAAACATTGAAACTCAGCAGGAAGAAAAAGAGTTTTGAAAGAGAAATCCAGCTGTTTCCTATTCTAAATTTCCTTATCATGTTCTAAATCCACACTTATAGGAAGAAACTACAAATACTTCTGATATTTGGCTATTTCTGGCAATCAGTAAACTAATAAAACCACATACACAAGGGCTACTGACATGCATTTTGAAACAGACTAGATTGTGACAGTTCAGAGTTCTAAAAAGATGCCATAAATATTTGGAAAAGATAAATATAAAAAAATTGGTTCTAATTTATTATGAAAAGTAACTGAGCTTAGATGGTTTAGGAACAAATGCCCTAGAATGTTTCCAAAATTTTATTAAACTTAGTGGCCTCTTATTTTGCTGGAGGAATTTAGAAACTGTATTAATTGAAATACATATCTCATAAGGTACTTGTAAGTTTTTATTTCTTTCACATACAGATTTCAGAACCCTTCCTCACTATTATAGGTAGGATATGACTATAAGTTTAGAAACTGAAAATTCTAAGATTATATTTCAAGAAATTTTCTAACATCATGACCTTGCAGAAGACCCTCTGAGCAACAGAACAATTCCACAGGTTAAGAAGTACAGAGGACCTTTCTGAGTGATTCTTCTACAATTGCTATCTCCCTTCTTGTTTGTACTTGCATAATGAACTAACACTGCCCTCAGGTAATCACTGACATGATTCATAACTAAAGCAATATGACAAATTCCAACTGCAGTGTAACAGTAAACACTGCCCACATTTAACAATGCTGGAGTTCAGTTATACCTTTATCCCCCTGAACTTTTTCCATTTTTAAAAGGGAATGGGGGCGGGCAGCACCTGAGGAGAAAAGTTCTACATACTTTTAGTAAGTGAGGATAAACAGATCTAATACAGTATTCTCTGTTCTCTTAAAAAAAAATCACTGTATAGAGGATTGTGCTCTTTCTAACAGTTGTGCTATTTCTAAAATGTACCTCTCTAATATATGTTCATTTATTCTGCACAATAACTCTGAAAGATAAGTACTATTATCCCTGTTTTATAGACAAGGAAACCCGAGATGCAGACATTACTTGTTCAGAATCACACCAAAGTGAGCTACATAGTATCTCTGAACCTTATCTGTAAACTAGGGATAGTATTATTTACCTTTTGTGAAAATTGAGATCTGATAACTCCAAAGCCCAGGTTCCTCCCACTACAGCAGAGTGACACACAGAAAGAAAGATACAAATAAAACATGAATAAAGAAGCTAATCACTACACTGCATATATCCAACAATAAACTAACACACACCATAAGGAAGCACTGAGGTTAAGAGCAGTCTCTGGAACCAGATAGCCCATGTTAAAATTCTGGCTCTGCCATCAACTTAGTTTTGTGGACCTGCAATATAACAGATTACAACTGCAATATAATAGCAAACACTGTCCACATTTAATAATGCTGGAGTTCAGTGATACCTTATAAGGAAAAGGTTCTCAATTTTTCTGTGCCCTAGTTTCTTCACCCGTGAAATGGTGGTAATAGCATCTATTTCATAGAGTTTGCAACGTAAATGAATTAACACATTTCAGCACTTTTAATAGCACCAGTAAGAGCATGCATGCTAGTATTATTTATTATGATTTCTACACTGAAATGTTACATGCATAAGTGAGGATCATTTTGAGGCAGGTCTGTATGTGATCAGGAAAGATTCTAAAGAATCATAAGCCAGTTAAGAGCTTTTTAAAAGCACTGCTACGTAAAGCAAGTTTCTTTTAGCTACACTTAAGGGACATTTCTGAATTGTTGATTTTTTTTTAACGTCCCCAGATTTCTTTACTCCCTGGTGTCAATTCATGAACAAGTAAAATGTATAATATTAATGATAGTGGAGAAGAAAGGGAGACATGAATGGACAAGTCTCCCCTAAAGTGAACTCTAGCAATTACTCATGTGTGTTAGAGTGTTCTCAAGATTAAAGGAGGAGGCAAATGCAAAGAGAAAATAATGGACTACATGGTCAAACATGGGATGCAAGACTGGAAGGCACTTGAGTGAAGATTTAGACAAGGAAAGATTTTATGTTTAAAGCCATAAATAGATCTGGATTAAGAACTCAAACTCACATCAGCATTCAATACAGAAGACTTGCATTGATTGATAACAGTCATCTCTGTTACACTGGGTTTTCCATTTATTATTTTTTAACATATAAGGAACCATATAAAAAACCATTTAATGCTTCCCTGATTCTTAACAGCTATGAAGAAATAGAATTATTTTACTAAATTGAGCTTATATTCTTAGATATTTTAAGCAATCATCTATTCCCATTTCAATGGATAATTATTAATATGAGCTAAGTACCTTTATCTTTGTGCTTTTTTTGAATATCCATATTTTTTTACTTCTCTCTAGACTAGAGAATAGAAAAGAAGGCCACTATCTAACATTTTATTCCTGAGATACTGCCATTCTTTACTTTCCCCTTTCAGGCTCTACATTTTTTCATTCTTACAGAAGATGTTAGGCATACCTGGAATCTTTTATTAAAAACTGAGAGAAAACTCAGTTCCAGTATCTTAATCTATCAAAACTGATTTAGCTTTTCATTTCACTTCATTTTTATCCCTCCCTTCAATCTCTTTCAAGGTTGATCCAAATCCCTAATGTTATCTACCCTAAGTTATTCTAGTAACATATTATATTAAAACCACGGTGCACCTGGGTGGCTCATGGGTTAAGCATCTGACTCTTGGTTTCAGCTCAGGTCATGATCTCAGTCATGAGATCCAGCCCTGCATGAGTTCCAGGCTGGGCATGGAGCCTGCTTAAAATTCTCTCCCTTCCTTTCCCTCTGCCCCTCCCCATCTCACATGAGCACAAGTGTACACATGCAATCTCTGTCTCAAAAGCAAAAACAAACAAACAAAATAGGGACCATTTCCCAAGTCATTATATATCTCACAGGAAAAAGTATAATTCCTTTAAAGTATCTGATATACAGAATACCAGGTATGGTCCAAACAGAATTGGGGAAAAAAACTGAGCTAAAATATAAGGAAATGAGATCACTATGTAACCTTTTGATGAAAAAAAAAAAAAAAACTTCAGTATTTTATAAATTGTGAAGCAATCTAAAAAAATATGAATCTACATTCTGTATTAGCAAATAATTCTTAACATTTAAATAGTTTTGTAGAAATAAAATATTTGAGCTAGAAGGACTCAAATATTTTGGTCATTTTCAATTTACAAAACAAAAAACTAAATCAAAGACATGGAAGAGTTAGGACCTAAAGCCAGGTCATCTGATTCCATGTCCCACTTTAGGCAGGCTATCTCTCCCTGGATAAGTGTGGTGTGCTCCACAGATGAAAAGAATTCTCTGGCTATGGTAAGTGTTTGAGAAATAGTTGAAGTAAGGCTAGGAAGGGACAGATTACCATAACCAGGGAAAAGAGGCTAAATTTTTCTGAATGGCAATAAGGAGCTATTATCGTTATCTGAACAGAAGCATGGCATGAATAAGTATTTAGGAATATTAACTCAGTACCAAAGTCATAGTGGCAGAGCTGGAAGACTCATCAGGAGCACATGGTAGATTTAAGAATGAAATGATCTGATCTAAGCAAATCTAAATGAAAATAAGATCTTTAGAATAAGATGAATCTAAGAGACATGTACAGAGAAAGAATGAATACTCAGTCTTCAAACCTGGATGACTTGAAAAGTAATGTAAAAATATAGAAATTGGTAAGATGTAGTTAAAACGAAATGAAATAATTTCAGTTTTGACTAATGAAGTCAAGTCTCCTAAATCTTAAAAACTACTAGTTAGTTATGGGAGTTCAGGGCAAGAAATGAGAAATACACTGGGTCAGAATGAGAAAGGTTAAAGCCTTAGCTATATGTTCAGAAAGAGTCAGATTTTCAAAAATTAAAATGTTTTCTCTTACCAGCAACAACAATAACAAAAAAAAGTAAATATATGATTATTTTAAGCACTCATGAAGTGCTTTTAAAAACCCAACATAAAAAATTTTCCATTATAGTAGGATAGCTGTTGTATAAATATATGTCATCATATAATTTCATTATCCTTATCCATATTTTTAGAAAAGTGTTAAATATGACTTAATCATTATCTTATAGTTCACTCACTTTCCTGAGACACAGCTCTCAGAAAAAATGTACCTCTTTAAAAAAAAAAAACCAATGTCTAATGGTAAATACTAAAACCTTTGTGTAAAGTACACAAGAGGTTAATGATCTACCATACAAATATAGAACAGATATCCTTGTTGGCTTTTTCAGAGCCACAGGCTTTTCTGCCTTTTGTGTTCACTTCCTGACAAGTTTGGCATTTCAAAAGAACACCAAAGAACCTTAAAAATTTATGTTTGTTAACAAATTGGAACTCAAAAAATATAAGCTGTTCATTATAACTGTACTGCTGTGTAAAACAGGCTTTCATTTAAAATTTGGAAAAATAACTAAAAAAGAAAGAAATAAAATATCTTCTTATATAAAAGTGCTTTGGCCAAATATTTGTGTCACTGAAGGAAGAAATCCGCTAATGTTTGGTGACTAAAAAAAAGTAGTACCACAGAGTCTTTTTTTAACGAGTTAGCTGTATTTAACAACAATTAAAGGATATTCAACTTGCTTGTGCCTTATTAAAAGTAAAACAATAGTTAATAACTAGTACTTCTACAAACTCCATATAGTAAGTTTGCCTACAAAAGAGTATTATTCAGAAGATATGATGCATTTAATATAGGAAAAGATAAATAAAATATTTAGGATTCCCTCAATATTCTTTAAGCAGGCATATTTGTAAAAATATTATCAGTAAATACCATGCATAACTCTTTCAGCCATGATGATGAGGTAACAAATAGGACTTGTCTTAACTCCAAAACTGAACTACATAAATGAAACAATAGTTTTCTGACACTCAACAACAGGCAGCCAAGGACTGTAATTCCAGAGAGAAAGAAAACACATGGTAAGCCTGCCCACTGCCTCAGTTCTCATAGAGAGAGTTCCAAGGCTATAAGGCAAGAAGACACTGTAATAAAGCCCCAAGGTCTCCCTCAAGAAAAAACAGAACTGAGAATTCAAGGAAGCCAAGGTAGCTAAAATTAGCTGGACAGAATACCAGAGAGGGAAGAGTTACACAGAAAGGAAAGAGGTGCAAGGAGAGAGCTTTCTTCAGAGGAGAACCCATCAGTGCATACAAACTACCAAAGCCAAAAAAAAAACCATTGGAAAAGGCAGAAGCATTCCAGAAGCCGACACAGGTCCAGGAAGAGTTATGATTTCCATCAGCCAAAATGGAACAAATCTTTTAATACATGGAACAGGAGGTAGAGTACTCACAAGGGTGTTACAGATTACTCACAAAGACTGCTCTGGCTTTATCGAAAAACAATTACAAAAGCCCTGAAAATGATCAAATTATTTCCAAGAAACTAAATTGTGTACCAAAACAAAATTCAAGCATAGCATAAGGAGTATGAAAGTATCAGGACTGCATAAAGTAAAGCTCACAATGTCTGGTATCTGATAAAAAAAAATTACAAAGCAGACCCAAAAAAAGCAGGAAAATATTAAAGGGAAGTATCAGTCAATAGAAACTGACCTAAAAAGACAGAGATGTTAGAGTTTGTAGGCAAGGACTTTAAAACAGTTATTATAACTATACTCCATATGATCAAGAAGGTCAAGGAAAGCCCAAAAATGTTTTTTCCCCATTAAATTAAAGAGTAGTTAGAAGACATAAAAAAGGATTCAAATAAATCTCAAGATGATAAGCACAGTGTCTAAAAGTAAAAGTGCAACAGATGGAATTATAGCAGATCAGACATTCAGAGGAAGAATGTAATGAAATTGAAGACATAGCTATAGGATCAAAAATGAAACAATAAAAAACATCTGGGGGAAAGAAAAATAAAATAGAGTATCGGTGAGCTGTGAGACTACTTCAAGTCACCTAACACGTTTATGACTAGAATCCCTAAAGGGAGAGGTGGGAGGAGTCAACTGAAATATTTGAAGATAATAATGGACAAAAAATTTCCAAATTTGATGAAACCTATAAAGACCACATATCCAAGAATTTTAAGCAAGTGAAACATGAAGAAAACTAAACCAAAGCACACATAGGCCTACCATAAGAAACAAGAAAAAGCTCAATCTAAATTTATACCTAAAGGAACTAGAAAAAGAAGAAGAAAGCCCAAGATGAGTAGAAGAAAATAAGTAACAAAGAGCAAATATAAATGACATAGACACTAAAAAAATAAAAGAAAATATCAATGAAACCAAAAGCTCGTTCTTTGAAAAGATAAACAAAATTGATAAGACTTTAGCCAGGCTCATCAAGAAAAATAAAGACCTAAATAAATAAAATCAGAATTGAAAGAGAAGTATCAACCTGCAGCATATAAATAAAAAGAATTTGAGACTGCTATGAAAAACTGTATGCCTACAAATTAGACAACCTAAAAGAAATGGATAAATTCCCAGAAACATACAATCTACCAAAACTGAATCAGGAAGATATAAAAAATCTGAACACATCAATTACTAGTAATGAAATTGAATCAATAATGAAAAAACTACCAAAAAAAAAAAAAAAAAAGAAGTCCAGAAACCAGAAACATTCACATGTGAATTCTACCGAACATTTAAAAAAGAGTTAATACCTATTCTTCTAAAACTATTCCAAAAGACAGAAGAGGAAGAAAAGCTTCCAAATGCATTCTATGAGTCTGCTTACCCTGATATCAAAACCAGACAAAGACTACAAAAAAAAGAAAACGACAGGCCAATAAAATATCCCTTATATCTATACATAGATGCAAAAATCCTCAAAAAATATTAGCAAACCATATTCAATAATACACCAAAAGGATTATTCACCACAATCAAGTGGGATCTATCCATAGATACAAGGATGGTTCAAAATTTGCAAATCGATCAACATGATATACCACATTAACAAAACAAAGGATAAAAACCATATGATCATCTCAATATATGCATAAAAAGCATTTGACAAAACACAACATTCATTCATGACAAAAACTCTGAACAAAGTGGGTTTAGAGGTAACATATCTCTACACAATAAAGGACATTATATGAAAAACTCACAGATAGCATAACTCAATGGTGAAAAACAGTTTTTCCTCTAATATCAGGAATAAGACAGGAATGTCCACTTTCACCACTTCTATTCACCTTAGTCCTGTAAGTCCTACCCATAAGACTCAGATAAGAAAAAGAAATAAGAAGCATCCATATTGATGAAGTTAAACTGTCACTATTTGCAGATGATGTACACACACACACACACACACACACACACACACAAAATCCTAAAAACTCCACTAAAAAACTATCAGAATAAATGAATTCAGCAAAGTTGCAGAATATAAAATTAATATCAAGAAATTGAAAGCATTTCTATAACACTGATAACAAAGTAGCAGAGAAATTAAGAAAACAATTCCATTTAAAATTATACTAAAAAAGAATAAAAACACCTCAGGATAAAGTTAACCAACGAGATGAAAGATCTGTATTTGAAAACTATAAACACACAAATAAGAAATTCAAGAACACACAAATAAATGGAAAGATATTCCATTCTCATTGATTGGAATAATGAATATTGTTAAAATGTCTGTTACCCAAAGCAATCTAGATTAATTGCAATCCCTATCAAAATACCATGGCATTTTGCACAAAACTAATAATACCAAAATTTGAATAGCCAGAGCAATCTTGAGAAAGAACAAAACTGTAGGTACCACAACCCCAGGTTTCAAGATATACTACAAAGCTGTCATAACTAGTATGATATGCCACAAAAATAGACACATAGGTCAATGGACTAGAACAGAGAGCCCAGAAATAAAACCACATTTATATGGTCAATTAATTTATAACAAATAAGGCAAGAATACATAGTAAGAAAAAGAAAGTCTCTTCAATAAATGGTGCTAGGAAAACTGGACAGTTACATACAAAAGAATGAAATTGGACCACTTTCTCTTACCATACACAAAAATAAACTCAAAATTAATAAAAATTTTTTAATGTTTTATTTATTTTTGATACAGAGAGAGACAGAGCATGAGAGGGGGGAGGGGCAGAGAGAGGAGGAGACATAGAACCAGAAACAGGCTCCAGGCTCTGAGCTAGCTGTCAGCCCAGAGCCTGATGCGGGGCTCGAACCTACGAATGTGAGATCTGACCTGAGCCGAAGTAGGAGGCCCAACCGACTGAGCCACCCAGGTGCCCCTCAAAATTAATTAAAGACTTAACTGTAAGAGCTGAAACCATAAAACTCTGAGAAGAAAACATAGGCAGTAATTTCTCTGATACTGGCCACTGCAACATTTTTGTAGATATGTCTCCTAAAGCAAGGGAAACAAAGCTAAAATAAATTGTTGTGACTATATCAAAATAAAAAGCTTTTGCACAGAGAAGGAAATCATCATCGATACAAAAAGGCAGGCTGGTAAATGGGAGAAGATATTTGCAAATGACATACTTAATAAGGAGTTAATATTCAAAATATATGAAGACCCCCATATAACTCAACACTAAAAAACAAAAAATCTGATTGAAAAATGGGTAGAGGATTTGAATAGATATTTTTCCAAAGAAGACCAGAGATAGCCAATAGATACATGAAAAGATGGTTCAACCAGTATTCATTGGGGAAATGCAAATCAAAACTACAATGAGATATCACCTCACAACTGTCAGAATGACTAGATTCAAAAAGACAAGAAATAATTGACCAGAGGCCTTATGGATAAGATAAAGTCATTTAACACATATCTTGTATGTTATATATATTATATACTGTTTTCTTACAATAAAGCAAGCTAGAAAAAATGTTATGAAAATTATAAGGATTATAAAATATAGTATCTACAATACTGTTTTTATAGAAAAACATCCAGGTGTAAGTGGACCCATTCAGTTCAAACCTGTTCAAAAGTCAATTCGACTGTATATATTGTCTATAAGAAATCTACTTTAAGTATAAAGACACAAATAGGTTAAAAATAAAAGGATAGGATGAATATGCCAAGCTAATATTAATGAAAAGAAAGCTGGAGTGGTTTTACTAATCAGAGAAAGCAGTTTCAGGTATTACCTGTAGTATTACCAGGGATAAAGTGGGTCATTCCATAATAATTAAGGGGTAGATTTATCAAGAAGGCATTATAATTCTTATTGTTTATGCACCTAAATTCTATATGTAAAACAATAAACTAGGTTTTGTTAAAGAGATGATTTTAAAAAGTAAGACAGGAGCTTTTCATTTTTAGGAACTCTAACCCTCTCCCTCTTCTAGAACCTCTTATCTTAGGGTTACTTCCTTCAAACTTTGAAGACTTTGGTCCCTAGTCCATACTCCTCCTCTCTACCACATGTCCTGGGTGACCACTGCTCACTCAGCCTCTTGGTTCCAATGACCACCTCATTTCTTCATATGCACTCCAGTTTATTCATGCGCTCCCAAGATTATTTCTTAGAATACAGTGAACTATGCAGCAATGTTTTATCTGGAATATGAAGTTGAAATCTCTTACTCTCTATTAAATTTCAGTGAAAGAGGTTTCTTAAAACCTCTACTTTCTCCATCACCCTGCTATCTCTTCTTTGCAACTGAAACTACAAAACTTACCACTTCACCCACTGACCAATTTCCTCACTTTATTTGCCCCATTATCACTCTACCACATCTGTGCTGGTAAAACCCAATATCCTGGGTCAATCTAGCTGCTCGTCTTTTTTAATCCTACATCTGGTTGTTAGGTGATGCTGGAAAAAATAATGCCACCACAAAGAGCTGAGGTGGCACCACAAATTTTAAATTTATACCTTCAAATTTTCCCTCAGCGCTGCAAGGCAATCCTCTTATCTTTCATCACTCACTTCTATTATAGTCCTCAGCAACAATTTCAAATTGTAAGCACTCTCCTCAAACTTCTGACTATACCACTTTGCACTCCCAATCCACCCCATCATCCCACCCTCAGCAAACTTCTCAGCTCTATTTTATATATAAAAACAAAGCCATTAAATGGAAACTTCCTCATTTTCTGCCATGGTACACACATACCAGCCTTACTTGTAACTGCTTCTGTCCTTTCCATTTTGCCATACAATATTTTCCATAAATACATTAAATGTATTTTTGAGAGAGAGAGAGAGAGAGAGAGAGAGAGCGAGCATGCGTGCAAGCATGAGAGCATGCGATCAGGGGAGGAGCAGAGAGGGAGGGAGACACAGAATCTGAAGCAGGCTCTAAGCTCTGAACTGTCAGCACAGAGTCCAGAGCAGGGTTTGAACCCATGAAACATGAGATCATAACCTGAGCTGAAGTCGAACGCTTAACCAACTAAGCCACCAAGCTGTCCACCTTGCCTCTTTTCAAACAAGAGATGACATCTATTCAAGGGGACCCCATGAATTGGGATAGGTCCTGTGATTGCTCTCACCAACAGAATACAGCTTTCAGCTACAGTCCTTTCAGAAGCTTGTTGGAAGCCAGCTGCTCTGTAAGAGACATGGCTACCCTAACCCCAAACTGCTGTAAGATGACAAAGAAAAGGTGACCTTGTACTGAGGGGCAGCCAGGAGCCAGACTTGTGAGTTAAGCACCATGGAAGTGGATCTTGTCCGTGATACCGTAAGTCAGGGATGAACTGCCCAAACTCTTCTCAAATCCCTGAATCATGAGCAAAATAAAACGGATGTTTTTCAGCCACTAATGTGTCATCCAGCAACACAGAACACTCCTAATGGCTCTATTCCATCAACATTTAATCCTAGCTTCCCCATCTTAAAAAATAATCTTTCCTCCGCCTCACACACGTGGCAGCTATATCTTTATTTCCCTTCACAGACAAGACTCTCATAAAAGTTATCTACAATCACGTCTCCACTTTATCTCTCCAATTCACATCTCTTCAAAATTCCATGGCAATCTACTCGTGCCTCTACCACTTCTCTTAACAGTCCTTGTACCAACCATCACCAGTGGCTTCCTTGTTGCTCAAATGAATGAATACTTTTCAGTTCTTACTAGCTGCTCCTATAGTATCTGAAACAGCAAGCATGGACTCAGACCTTGTAATGTCTTTATGACACCACTTATTTTCCTCTCTCATGTCTCTGGCTGTTCTATTTTGATCTCTTTTGTTGTAGGCTTCTGTTTTCTGTCTTGCTCTTAAATGTCAGAGAGCCTCAGGATTCTATCTTTAGCCATATTCTCTTCTTAGACAGCAGTCCCCTTCAACTGCAGTTTTGCTTTCTATGGTTTCAATTGTCCAGGCAACTGTGGTATAGAAACAGAGGATGCTCCTTCTAGGGCATCATCAGATGGTGAGTCGGAACCTAACTTCACCTCACTTCATTTCATCATATAGGCATTTTATCATCTTACATCATCACAAGAAGAGTGACTATAATACAGTAAAATACTTTGAGAGATACAGACGACACAAATTTTATTACAGTATATTGTTATAACTGTTCTATTTTTGTTGTTGTTAATCTCTTACTGTGCTCAATAATAAGTTAACTTTACCGCAGGTATATATGTACAGGAAAAACAGTACATAAGTGTTCAAATACTATTCATGGTTTGAGGCATCCACTGGGGGTCTTGGAACACATCCTCTGTGGATAAGAAGGAACTACTGTACTACAGTCTCCCCTGGGGTGATCTTATCTACTCCCCAAACTTTAGCTACTTGATAAAAACATACAGATTAACAGCTCCACAGCCAGAGAGACCTGCAGTCAAACTATGGGTCTGCCATTTAACTTGTGTTGTCTAGGACAAGTTACTGAAGTTCTCTAAGCATCTATAATACTACCTCACAAATTACCATAAGAATTAAATGATAATAAAAAACTACTCGCAGGGTACCTGGGTGGCTCAGTCAGTTGAGTATCGGACTCTTGGTTTAGGCTGAAGTCATGATCACACATTTCATGGGTTTGAGCCCCATATCAGGCTCTGCACGGTTAGTGTGGAGCCTGCTTGGGATTCTATCTCTTTGCCCCTCCCCCTCACATGCCTGTGGAAGTGTTCTCTCTCTCAAAAGTAAATATTAAGAAAATAAAAGAACTACTCACCACAGTGCCTAGCACAAGATGAACAGACAATAAAGGGTGGAAATTTTTGTTATTACATATGTGCCAGCAACTCTCAGGTTCCTATTCCTAGCCCAGATTTCTTTCCTAAGCTCCAGACACACATAACCAACTGCTACCAAACACATCTACTTGAATGACCTACAATCATTTCAAACTCAACATAATCAAATGAAATTCATCTTTCCAAGGAAATCTCATCCAATTCCAGGTATCTTAGTGAAAGACACTATGTACATGTCATCATTAGGTGACCCCTCTCTATCCTTCACTCCCACTTTTAATTAAATTGTGCATGCATAATGGAATGTTCTGAGTGCTTTATATACAGTAACCCAAATAACATGAGACATGCACATGTAATAAGATATAAAGTTTATAAGTGACTAATAAGTAGTATAAACAAACACTGTAAGGCTGTAAAGGAGGAAAAATGACTACAGACTAGGATGGTCATGAAAGACAAAGTGGAAGTAGACTGAAACTCTGGTAAATAAAAAGGCTGGGGAAAGTATTTTAAATGGGGCCTATGAAGCAAACAAAGATTCAGGGAATGGCAGAAACAAACATGGCTGTGTGAGTTATGAAGTCTGCATAGAGAAGAGAATACAAGGCAGGCATTCTCAAACATTTTGAGACTCATAACTCTTACATTCTTAAAATCATTCAGGATCATTGAAGACCCAAAAGATTTTGTTCACGTGGACTACATCTCTCAATATTTACTCTATTAGTAATTTTTAAGTAAAATTAAATTAAGTTTAATTTAAATTAAAACAGAAAATTTCTAATATAATTTAAAGAAGCAAAATAAACTCCTATGTTAAGCACGAATAGCCATATTTTTCAAAAAATATTAGTGAGCACACTACCACTGTTTCATAATCCTATAAATCTCTTGCTTCAAAGAAGAGACCTGAATTATCATTATCTGTCTCTACATCTACTTTGTTGCATTAACAACAAAGTATTGGTTGTTTGCATAAGAAAACCTGGTCTCATACAATAGCTACTTGGATAAAAGGAGTATTTTAAAGTTTTATCTGATTCTTGATCTGGGTGTTGGCAACATGGGTGTGTTCAATTTGTGAAAAATTCATCAAACTATAAACTTGTAAGATATACTTTTTTGCATATATGTTATACTTGAGTTTAAAAAAAAAACAGTCTGTGAAAGCTGAAATACATCTATGGTGTGTGTACCTTCTCTAAAATGTCAATTATTCTCATGGAAAAAATTCACAGTATTCTATTTGTGTGGCGTGATTTATCTTCATAGTTATCCTATTCCCTTAGTGATTAAAAAAGTAAACGTTTTAAAAGTAAAATATAAGACATACTAAATATTTTACATATTAAAAATATATGACAATAAAATCACCTATAATTTCATCCCCTAGAGATACAAACCACATTTAGAATTTAAATTTAGACCTTTGTAACTTCACGTCATCAGATTAATAAATGATACTCTTTTCCAGGCTTTGGGCATGTCACTTTTTCTCTAAAATTTCTCAAAAATAAAGGAACATTTATTTTAGAAGCCTCAAACACCCGCAGTTGAACTAAACAGGCTTGAGCACAAGCAATTTGTAAACAGTATATTTCTATTTCCTCCATAATTTTCAGAGTCCGTGTCTTTTCTGTGTCTTCACAATGTCTACCCCCAATACAAGGCATGGTGCAGATGCATACTAATGGAGAAAAAACTAATTCTTTAAAAGAAATGAAAATAGTCACTTTCATAGGATACAGTAATATTTTGATTTCAATGTCTAGGATACGGCACATCAGTCTCTGGAAATTACTCATTATGTTTATTTATTTTTGCCATTCTCATTCAATCCCCCAGAAATCCTTTAGATTTCTCCTAACTACTCCTGTTCTTATGAAGTGGAAGCTCCTGTATAACGCAGTTACAAAACTTAATTATAGCAATGCAGTGGCTTTCTATCAACTTTGCATGCTTCTCTCCTGTTCTATCTACTCTGTCCATATAGCAATGCAAGAAAACACTACAAAGTAAGTTATCTTTTAGCCATTAAACCTTTGAAACATCAAAAAATTAAAATTAAGGCTTACATATATATTGGAATTCCAATGTAACTAAAGTATTTTTTCATTGCCACTTCTATATACTAGCATAAATGAAAAATTTTATGCTTAGCATGGAACAAAGTTTCAAAAGAAACCAACTCCATATTAATCTCCAAATCTGATGAGTCACAAAGTATTACCCAACTATGGAGATTTAAAGAGCACAAAACAGAAGAAATTCAAATAAGTATCTTACTATTGCCATCTTTATGAAACAAAAGGCTGATCAATAGCCTATATGCTATAAATAAAATACCTAGAGAATAGATTTGCACTCCTATAATACTATAAACAGTAACTGTAATTGAACAATACTGTAAGGTTTTGGACTATCTTTAATAATAGAACCAAAAAATCCAAATAAACTCAACCAGAAAACTATACTTTTAAATTACCTAAATAGCATCATCTCAATTTTTACCATTTTGCTGGAATTTAGGAGGATTTAAATTTTCAAATATGACACCTCTAAATATATTGCTCAAATATTTTATTCTGCTTTGCTTTAAAGTGCTATGTTTTAATTAAAGCTATTCCTAAATAAATCATTGTATCAGATGGTCTGGGGAGCCCAAGTAAAAGAAAACCTCATACTAATATTCCACTTGATTCTTGGGCTATACACTGAAATTGCAGTGTTCATTAAATTGTGTATTTGCTCTTGAGGTAAATTTTAACAAATACCTCTCACTAACAGATAACTGCTATCTATTTGCATACTAACATTTTTAATTATTTTAGCTAATTACTTACAGAGAGCCATGCAAGGGATTCCATGATTCGATGTTCACATCGTTCTAAATGTTTTATCATTTCTCTGGTCAAGTTGGCTTCTGCTTTGATAAAACTTTCAATCACTTTGTAAAAATCAAAGGCTTTTAAATTAAGTACATTCAGAATCCATGGGAAGGACAAATCTGTTCCAGTATCAAGATTCTGAGATGTACTTCCTAAAAATGAAAGAAAAAATGTAACTTAGGTATGAAATGTTAAGCCTTGAATTATGTATTTTTAGCTTGGAAGGTTTTTATCAAACAAAAACTTAAAACACAGCAGAAAAGTTAAACAAAAACTCCTATTTAGAGCAGATTTCTTTTAATTTTGTTTTTCAAATTTATTTTAAGTAGTCTCCCTGCCCAACACAGGGCTTGAATTCACAATCCCAAAATTGAGAGCTGCATGCTGTACAGATTGAGCCAGTCAGGTGTCTGTAGGACAAAATTTTATTGTGGAGGCCAAGGACTCATAGGAACTAGGCTTCTAAATTTTGAATGTATGTGCACACATGATTTTCCCTAAATAGAGGGCTTATGCTTATATCAGATTTTCAAAGGTTTAAATACCCTACCCTTACATCAGAAACAGGTATCCTATCTAACCAGCACTGCATTAGCATATCCATTTTAACAATCTCATTAATCCCTGATGTTGGAAGAAAAGGATTCTTGAAAATTTTCGTAATTTGGTTAGAAAATGGTAACTCTTTTAAATGTGCATTTTTGGTTATTAATGAGAATTCATAGTTTTCCACATATGTTTACCAGTTTACGTTCCTCTTTTATGATGTATTTGTATCCTTAGGTAAATTTTCTTACATTTTTACAAACAAGACTTCTTAATATCTACAACATTATTTGCAAAACAATACATGTCTAAAATCATATTTTTTAAAAAACACCATCAGTGGCCTCTGTTCTGTTTATCCGGTGAACTGTAGCTCCAATCTTTTGTCTCATTACCATAAAGTCTAATAGCAGTATTTCCATTTGGCAAAGCCTACTTATTTGTTCTCCTTTGGCAATTTGCAATCTCCTGCTTTGAAAGGGATTTCAACAGGTTCATTTCCTAGATTCAGGATAGCCCAGAATAAGAGCCTAGTGAAATACTATTCCCAAGATGACCTGAAATAATTCAGAAAATAACACATTTACATGATTTATGGTGACCACTTACATTCTTCAGTATACACTGATCTACCATATGCATATTATCTCCTTACCTCCACTACCCCCCCAAAAAAACACACCATCCCTTAGATAAGTTTTTTAACCTTTAAATTGAACTAAAATGTTTATTGACTAAAATTTAACTTACTGCTATATGTAGCCATTACAACCTCAAGAGCGCATGCCAACAAAGACATATGAAAGATGTTGTCATTCAGGAGTTTACTAAAGGAAAAGAAAAGAATGATTTTGAAACATTTACTTTTATAAAAAGAATAAATTGCTTCATTAAAACTAAAGAATTTACCTAAAATTTTGAATGGATAATCGTTCTTCTTCCTAAAACAGATTTAAACAATGTTTAGCTGGTGTCTTTTTTGTGTTAGCATTGAATCTTTTTTCTATTATGTTCTTTTTAACTTACTGATTTAAGCATGGATTCCATTACTCGGTAATATAATCGGACTCCAAGTTTGTATCGCTAGAAAGGAAAAAAATTTCCACTACTTTAGAAAATTACAATTATTAACTTTAAAGAAATTTTCTTTGGAAACACATTTCTGATACTTCTTAGGAATACGAATACCAAGAGACCACAAAAGCTAGCTTGTCTAAAACTCAAAACTTCAGTATAAAATGATGTTTAAAATTCCCAATAAATTATCAAGAGGGAAGGTCCAGTACTTGGTATTCCTTCATTCCACTTCAGGCCACATCACTCAATAGACACACACACACACAGTGTGCCATATACATACTATTTTAATTATTTTACATACTAATGTAATACTTCTTGTGTCCTAGGACATGTATTTTCAAAATAGGTCCCCGGGATTGAGAATAGTCTGTCCACAAAACTAGAAAAGGCAATAATCTGACCCAACTGATGTTACCAGCAAAAAATTTTTAACCAAATAGTTCCTAATAGTTCAAAGAGTAACAAAATCTTAGATATATACATACAAACCATAGTCCTTCATTCAAATCATAAGCATAAATTTCATATATAACCAATTTTAAATATAATTTTTAAAAACACTGTTACCATCAAAATAAAACCTCACTACACTGAAATAAATGTATAGATTATAGTTTTCAAACATAGTTTTATATGTTACCTCACTATTTCCACACAATGAAGCAGAGTAAATACTGAAACCTAAATTTCAGAGAAGTTAAATGGCAGTTTATAAATGGCATAACCAGATATAAATCCAGAGTTCTGATTCAGAGCCCATATCTTTACCCAATGTATTGGTTTTGAATTTTTTGAAATAATAATAGTAGTAAAAATAATATCACTCAATATCACTGATAAATTGCAAGTGTATGATCCCGTTCAGAGAAGTATATGCATTCATGAATATTCATATATGTAGAAATCAAAGAATATACACCAAAAATTTAATATCAGATTTAAATTTTTTCTAGTTATATTTTTTAAATTTCTACAATTTATATGAAAATTTCTACATATTTAGTTTTTGTAATTGTCTAAGGTGTTTTCTTATAAAATTTTCCATAAGCAGCATATGCAGGCAGCTAATATACAGAATCTACCAATATAAAACAAACACTATTATAAAATTTTTACAATTTGGAAAGACAGTGCATTTGAAATTATTGCTCTTATAGTGACACAAATCAAAATGAACTCAAGTTACCTGAGATCCAATTTCCATACATCCCTGTCCCACAGCTTTAGCAAATTTCTCTTTAAAGATGTATCCAATATCCTTCACTCTTTTCAGGATACTTTCCTTTGGATTCACTGTGCAGTTCTTTAAGGAGGAAAAACATAAGTCAATGTTGAGGATACTATTCAATCAGAATTAACACATCTGTCCTATAATGTACAACTTTTCACTTTTCGATTGTTTATACTATGGAAATACTTCCATAAGAACTAGGTAAATACAACTACTGAAAATAAAAGGAGCATAAAGAATTTCATTTTAGGATATTAGTAACCAAAAAACACTAAAGCACAAATTTCAAAAACCCTATTATCTACATTTTCTGCTGCTATGCTAAAGAAGAGATCAGTAGCCCCTCCATCCACCAAAAAGAGTCTTAAAGACATTACAAACTGATACCATGGAAATACAAAGATCATAAGGGACTACTATGAACAATTATACACCAGAAACCTGGAAAACCTAAAAGAAAAATTCTTAGAAATATACAACCTACCAAATCTGAACCATGAAGAAACAAAAACTTTGAACCGACTGGTTACTAGTAAGGAGATTATATCAATAATCAAGAAACAAAAGTCAAGATCCAGACAGCTTCACAGGTGAATTTTACCATACATCCAAAAAAAACAAAACAACAACAACAAAAAAAAAACAACAAAAAAAAAACCAATTAATACCAAAACTTCTCAAACCCTTCCAAAAAATAGAAGAGACAACACTTCCAAACACATTTTACAAGGCCACCATTACCCTACACCAAAACCAGACAAGGATACCACATGAAAAGAATTTATAGGCCAATGTCCCTGATGAACATAAATGCAAAAACCCTCAACAAACTATTAGCAAGCCAAATTAAACAATACATTAAAGGGTCATATACCACAAGTCAAGAGATTCTAAGATAGTTCCACATTCACAAGTCAATCAGTATGATACATCAACACAATGAGGGATAAAAATCATATGATCATCTCAACAAATGCCAAATATGCTGACAAAATTCAACATCTATTTACAATATAAACTCTCAACAAAGAACAGAGAAAACATATTTTAACATAATAAAGGCCATATATGACAAGCCCAGAGCTAACATTACACTCAACAGTGAAAAGCTGACAGATTTTCCTGTAAGATCAGAAACAAGAAAAGGATATTCACTATCTCCCCACACACACACACTTTAATTCAACATAATATTGAAAGTCCTAGCCAGAGCAATTTGGCAAGAAGAAGAAAAAAGGCATCCAAACTGGAAAGGAAGAAGTAAAACTATGTCTATTGACACATGATATTTTATATAAAAAAAACCCTAAAGACTACATCAAATTATCGTTAGAACTAATAAATTCAGTAAAGTTGCAGGATACAAAATCATTATATAGAAATCAGGTGTTTCTATGCACTATAATGTATGAACAGAAAAAGAAATTAAGAAAAAAATCCCATTTACAAATCCCATTTACAACTGCATCATAAAGAACAAAATACCTAGGAATAAATTTAAACAAGAGGAGGTGAAAGACCTGTACATGGAAAAACGTAAGAAACTAATGAAAGAAACTGCAGAAGACAAAAATAAATATAAGGATATCCCATGTTCATGGTTGGCAGGGTTAATATTGTTAAAAAGTCCATACTACCCAAAGCAATCTACAGATTCAATGCAATCCCTGTCAAAATTTCAATGCCTTTTACACAGAAATAAGCAAACCAAAAGTTTGTATCCAACAAGACTCCACAAATAGATAAAGTAATCTTGAGAAGGAACAAAGCTGGAAGCATCACACTACCTGATTTCAAACTGTATTACAAAGCTACAGTAATCAAAATAGTATGGTATTAGCACAAAACAGATATGTAGAGCAGTAGAACAGAATAGAGAGCCCAGAAATACACTCATGCATATAGTCAATTTGTGACAGTGGAGGCAAAAACATACAATGGGGAAAAGGGAATCTCTAAGAAACAGTGCTGGGGAAACTAGACAGCCACATGAAAAAGAATAAAACTTGCCAACAAGTTTAACTCAAAGTGGATTAAAAACCTAAATGTAAGACATGAAACCATAAAACTCCTAGAAGAAAACACAGGAGATAAGCGCCTTGACATCAGTCAACAAAACAAAAAGGAAATCAATCTACTGAATGAGAGAAGATATTTGCAAATCATATATTCAACAAGGGGTTAATATTCAAAATATATAAATAACTCATTCAAGTCAACAAATAATCCGATTTTTAAAAATGGGCAGAAGACCTAAATAGATACTGTTCCAAAGAAGACATACAGATGGCCAATCGACACATGAAAAGATGTTCAACATCAATAATCATCAGGGAAATGCAAATCAAAACCACAATGAGATATCACCTTATACCTGACAGAATGGCTACAATGCTAAAGACAAAAACTAGCAAGCATTGACAAGAATGCGGAGAAAAGGGATCCCCATGCACTCTGGGGATGTAAATTGGTACAGCTACCATAGTAAAGAGTATGGAAGTTTCTCATAAAATTAAAAATAGAACTACCACTTCTGGGTATTTATCTACTAACTCAAAAAGATACCTTGTACCCCATCTTCACTGCAGCATTATTTACAGTAGAAAAGACATGGAAACAGCCTAAGTGTCCATGACTCATGAATGGATAAAATATGTATGTATGTATATATGTGTATAAAATGGAATGTTATCATCCACAAAAAAAAATTGAAATCTTCCATCTGTATGTATGTATGGACTTGAGGGCATTATGTATGGACCTTGAAGTCATTATGCTAACTGAAATAAGTTAGACAGAGAAAGACAAATACCATAAGGAGTCACTTATATGTGGACTCTGAAAAAAAACCAAACAAATCAAGCTATATATAGAAAACAAATATGTATTGCCAGTATAGAGGGTGGAGGTGAGCAGAACGGGTGAAGGATATAAAAAGTTACAAGCCTACAGTTATAAAATAAATGTTACAAGGATGTAATGTATAGCATAGTGATTATAGCTAATAAGACTAATATATTTGAAAGTTGCTAAGAGAATAAATCTTAAAAGTCCTTATCACAAGAAAATAAAAATTTCTACTTTCTAACTACTAATGTATGATGCTATGTGAACTAGACTTACTGTGGTGATCATTTTACAATATATAAGAATATCAAATCATTATGTTCATACTTAAAACAAGTGTTACATATGTCTATTATACTCCAATAAAAAATAAACTAAAAGTGAAACAATTATAACACAACTACTAAAATAAAAACAATCTCATGTACTCTCATAAATTGTCTTCAATTAAGAGTTATACTGGGATGTATGTTGCTCTAAAAATGCAAGTAATAAAATGAAAACTATGATTTGAGTTTGGTATCATTTCCTAATTTAAAACTGTTCTTTCAAAGAGTTACTATTAAACCATTTCACCATCTTTTCAGAAACACGTAACAGAGAAATGGTTACAAAAGATATCTTAATATATGCATCATATGGGGTTGGGCTATATTTAATAATTAAAATTTATCACAAGATGATTACTAAAATGCATATTATGATACATTAAAATATTCTGTAATTCATATTGTAATCTATTAAAATATATCAAAAACTTGATTCCCTTCAACTATAAAGACTGACTATATTTTTATAACCTTTATGGATCAAATACCTTAGTACTATAAATTAGAAAATAAACTTTTGGCCTCAGCAATCAGACAACAAAAGAAATAAAAGTCATCCAATGTGGCAAGAAAAAAGTCAAACTTTCACTATTTGCAGATGATGTGATATTCAATATAGAAAACCTAAAAGATTCCTCCAAAAAATTACTATAATACATGAATTCAGCAAAGTAACAGGATATAAAATCAATGTGCAGAAATCTGTTGCATTTCCATATAGCAATAACAAAGCAGAGAAAGAAATCAAGGAATCGATCCCACTTTTTACAACTACACCAAGAACAGTAAGATTCTTAGGAATAAGCCTAATTAAAGAGGTAAAAAATCTCTATTCTGAAAAGTAAAAACACTTATGAAAGAAATAAAAGAGGACACAAAGAAATGGAAAAGCATTCAATGCTCATGGATTAGAAAAACACTGTTAAAATGTCTATACTACAGAAACCAATCCACACATTTAATGCAATCCCTCTCAAAATACCACCAGCATTTTTCACACAGCTAGAATAAACAATCCTCTAATTTTTATGGGACCACAAAAGACCCCGAATTGCCTAAGTAATGTTGGAAGAGAAAATCAAAGCTAGAGGCATCGTCAGTCCAGACTTCAAACTGTATTAAAAGGCTATAATCATCTAGATAGTAGGGTACTGGCATAAAAAACAGACACAGATCAATGAAACAGAATAGAGAACCCAGAAGCGGATCCACAACTAATCTTAATCAAAGAAGGAAAGACTATTCAATGGGGGGGAAAAAACTCTCTTCAACACATAATGTTCAGAAAACTGGATGGCAACATGCAGAAGAATGAAACTGGACCACTTTCTTACACCATACACAAAAATTCAAAATGGATGAAAGACCCAAATGTGAGACAGGAAACCACCAAGATTCCAGAGAACACAGGCAGCAACATCTTTGACCTCGACTGTAGCAACTTCTTACTAGACACATCACCAAAAACAAGGGAAACAAAAGCAAACAGGAACTACTGGGATCTTATCAAGATAAAAAGCTTCTGCACCACAAGGAAAACAATCAATAAAACCAAAAGACAGTCTATGGAATGGATAAGGCATTTTCCACGACATATCTGAATCAAGGCTAGTATCCAAAATCTACAAAGTATTTACCAACTCAGCACCCAGAACAAGGCAGTTAGGAAAAGGGCAGAAGACATTAATACACACTTCTCCAAAGAAAACATCCAGATGGCTAACAGACACATGAAAAGATGCTCAACATCACTCACCATCAGGGAAATAGAAATCAAACCACATTAAGATACCACCTCACACTGGTGAGAATGTTTCCTAACAACAGATGTTGGCAAGTATGTGGAGAAAGGGGAACCCTCTTGCACTGTTGGTGGGAATGCAAACTGGTGCAGCCACTCTGGAAAACAGTGTGGGAGTTCCTCAAAACAGTTTAAAAACAGAACTACCCTACAACCTAGAAATCACACTGTTAGGTATTTACCCAAAGCATACAAAAATATAGATTCAATGGGGTACACACACCCAAATGTTTCTAGCAGCTTTATCAATACCAGCCAAACTACAAAAAGAATCCAATGTCCACTGACTGACGAATGGATAAAGAAGATGTGGTGTGTATGTACACACACACACACACACACACACACACACACACAAAGGAATATTACTCAGCCAAAAAAAAGACTGAAATCTTGCCATTTGCAGCAATGTCAACTGAGCTAGAATGTATTATGTATATGAAAAGGGGTGGGTACAGAAGAGACTGAAACAAACCACAGAAGTCTCTTATTTTTTTATTGATAATGCTTTATTTTTTTAATGTTAATTTCAAGTTAGTTAACCTACAGTGTAGTATCAATTTCAGGTCCAGAATCCAGTGTTTCATCACTTACATAAAACACCCAGGGCTCATCCCAACAAGTGCCCTCCTTAAATGGCCATCACCCATTTAACTCATCTCCCTATCCACCTTCCCTCCAGCAACCTTCAGTTTGTTCTCTGTATTTAAGAATCTCTTATGGTTTGCCTCCCTCTCTGTTTTTCAATTTTATTTTTCCTTCCCTTACTCTATGTTCATCTGTTGTGTATCCTGAATTCCACATAGAGTGAAATTATATGATATTTCTCTTTGACTTATTTCGCTTAGCATTAATACATTCTGGTTCCATGCACACTGCTGCAAATGGCAAGATTTCATTCTTTATTATCACCAAATAGTATCCAATGTATAAATATACTACATCTTCTTTATCCATTCGTCAGTCAATGGACATTTGGGCTCTTTCCACAATCTGGCTATTGTTGCTAGTGCTGCTATAAACGTTGGGATACATGTGCCCCTTCAAGTCAGCTTTTTCATGTTGTTTGGAGAAATATCTAGTAGTGCAACTGCTAGGTCATAGGGTAGTTCTATTTTTAATTTTCTGATGAACCTTCATACTGTTTTCCAGAGTAGCTGCACCAAATCACAAGAGACTTATCACAGAGAACAAACTGTGGGTTGACAGGAAGGTGTAGGAGATGGACTAGGTGGGTAATGGGTACTGAAGAGGGAGCTTCTTGTGATGAGCACTGGGTGTTGTATGTAAGCAATGAATCACTGAATTTACTTCTGAAATCAATACTGCACTGTATGTGGACTAACAAAAATTTATATAAAAAAACAAAATGAAAATAAGCTTTCTAAAACTAAGCTTTACTATAATTTTCTTTGAAATGTGAGCACTGGAGAACCTGGGTAAGTGTCTGACTCTCGATTTCAGCTCAGGTCATGATTTTATGGTAGGTCACAAGATGGAGCTTCTGCATTGGGCTCACACTGGGCATGGAGACTTCTTAAGATTCTCTCTCTCCCAGGGTGCCTCAGTCTGGTAGTGTCTGACTCTTGATTTCAACTCAGGTCATGATCTCATGGTTTGTTAGATCTAGCCCCACCTCAGGCTCGGCACTGACAGCACAGAGCCTGCTTGGGATTCTCTTTCTCTGCTCCTTCTCTGATCATGCTCTCTCTCTCTCTCTCTCTCTCTCTCTCTCTCTCTCTCTCAAAATAAATAAATAAACATTAAAAAAAAAAAGAAGATTCTCCCTCTGCCCCTCCCTACTCACTCACTCTTGACCCCCACCTCTAAAAAAATAAAATGTGCTGTCATTCAAAAATTTCATTCTATAAAATCAGTAATTCTTTGTGAAAAGAGCACACGTATCTACGAAGCCTCTCCTGTCATAAAGTTCCCAAAATTAGGGGAGGAGCCAAGATGGCGGAGAGAAAGGGAGCTCTGTAAACATCGTCTGCCCCATCTATCGAACTGAGAAGGACCTTACTCCCATCTGCAAGAGCGGAAGGAGAAAATACGGACTCCAGAAAGAAGATAACCTCAAAGATACCTGAGTGAGTGTGTGCGAACTGGGGAGATTGGAGAACGGGCCAGCCCGAGATGGGCAGGGGAGGTGGGAGCCCCAGCCCAACACGGGGCAAGTGCTCAGAGCCTGAGAGACAACGGGAAGAGACAGAGAAACTGAACACACTCATAGTACTGTCTCTGGGGAAGAGATAACATTTAACCGCAGTCGGATAACTGCTGGGCAGCGCGAATCCCAAACTCAGGTGGCACAAGGGAAAGAACAGCTTCCAGCCCTGCACCATCCCGGCAGAGTCAGTTGGCGGCCCAGGTGGCGCCCCCAGGGGTGCTCACTTCAACCTCGGCTACGGGAGTGGGAGCATGCACCTCATTTCCACGGCGCATCTCGCCCCCAGCATTGGCTGTGCGAATCCCGAGTCCCGGGTGCCAACAGGGAAAAAATAGCCCCCACCTCAACGCGATCCCGGCAGGAAGTTGGTGGCAGTGGAGGCCAGGACTCACGCTCCGGCTGCAGGAACGCGCAGCTCATTTCCGGCAGCACCAGACGCCTCGGGCAGCAGCAGCACGAATCCCAGCTGGCGCAAAGAGAAACTCATCCCTCCCCCAACACGATGCGATCCCGGCTGGGGGCTGTGAGTCCACAGCAGTGTCTGTGAGGGCATGCACTTCACCTCCTGCTGTGCACCTCGCCTCAGACAGCACACCTTGCCTCAGGCAGTGGCAGCTGAAATCCCGGCCTGAGCCAAAAGAAACTGATCCCTCCCCCTAAGAAGCCAGCCGCCAAAGCAAGTACATCTCATCTGTGGTAGCATAAAAGTGCATGGACTAGGACTCTGAACCGAGGCTGGGTCTCTGTCTGGTTTGGTATCAAGGTGATGCTGGCTTCGTAGAATAAGTTTGGAAGTTTTCCTTCTATTTCTATTTTTTGGAATAGTTTGTGAAGAATGGATATGAGCTCTGCTTTAAATGTCTGGTAGAATTCCCCTGGGAAGCCATCTGGCCCTGAGCTCTTATTCGTTGGGATATTTTTGATAATGGATTCAATTTCTTCACTGGTTATCAGTCTATTCATGCTTTCTATCTCTTCCCGTTTGAATTTTGGCAGTGCATGTACATTTAGGAATTTGTCCATTTCTTCTGGGTTGTCTAGTTTGTTGCCATATAATTTTTCATAGTAATCTCTGATGATTGCTTGTATTTCTAAGGGATTAGTTGTGATAGATCCTTCCCTTATGACCCAGCAATAGCACTGCTAGGGATTTACCCAAGGGATACAGAAGTGCTAATGCATAGGAGCACATGTACCCCAATGTTCATAGCAGCACTGTCAACAATAGCCAAAACATGGAAAGAGCCTAAATGTCCATCACCTGATGAATGGATCAAGAAGATGTGGTATATATTCACAATGGAGTACTACATGGCAGTGAGAAAGAATGAAATGTCGCCATTTGTAGGAAAGTGGATGGACCTCGAGGATGTCATGCTAAGTGAAATAAGTCAGGCAGAGAAGGACAGATACCATATGTTTGCACTCATAGGTCTAACAGGAGAACAGGAGAAACCTAAGGGAAGACCAGGGGGAGGGGAAGAGGAAACAGAGTTGGGGAGAGAGAGGGACTCAAAACCCGAGAGACTATTGAATACTGAAAATGAACTGAGGGTTGAAGGGGGCGGGGGGGAAGAAGTGGTGATGATGGAGGAGGGCACTTGTGGGGAAGAGCACTGGGTGTTGTCTAGAAACCAATTTGACAATAAACTACTTACAAAAAAAAAATAAATAAAATAAAGTTCCCAAATTTGTTGCCACAATGTTCACTTAAGTGCCTACAGCTTCTAAGATTTACTTACAGAAGAAAAGATGGCATTAATTATAAAAATAAAGAAACCAGAACTAAAAAAGACAAACTCAAAGAAAAACTTATTGATCTTCAAGACATGCCCTGAGATAAGCAGTTTGCAGTCTAGATTTGAAAAACTGCAGCTACACTATTAAGCTTCATTTAATGTTACACTTTACATCAAGATGGTCCCAGAGAATGCCTCTGAGTCAGAATATTCTGCCAAACTAAAGTATTTTAAAATTTAAAAAAAAAGAGCTCCTACATACTCAAAATGTTGGAGGAAATATTCAAAATGAATTTGAGAAGAGAAATTAGTGAAGGGGGAAAGGGGAGAGAGAGAAACAGACAGAGAGAGAGGGAGAGAGGGAGTGATGGAGGGAGAGGGAGAGAAGCAACCCATAAGAGTCTCTTAACTATAGAGAACAAACTGAGGGTTGCTGGAGGAGTGTTGGGTGAGGGGACGGGCTACATGGGTGATGGGCATTAAGGAGGGCACTTGTGATGAGCATGGTGTTAAATGTTAGAGATGAATCACTAAGTTCTACACCTGAAACCAATTTTACCAGATATGTTAACTAACCAGGATTTAAATAAAAACTTGAAATAAAAAGGACAGGAGCACCTGGGTGAGGACAGGAGCACCTGGGTGGCTCAATTGGTCAAGCGTCTGACTTTAGCTCAGGTCACAATCTCTTGGCTCATGGGTTCGAGTCCCTCCCTGGGCTCTCTTCTTGTCACCACAGAACCCGCTTCATATCCTCTGTCCCCCATTCTCTCTGTCCCTCCTGCCCCCTCTCAAAAATAGATAAACATTTTTTTAAAAAGAACAGAGATTATCATTCTTTTAACTTCTATCATTTCTTCTAAAAGTTCTAAATAATTGGGTAGCTATATTTGAGAAATATTCTTGTGCTACAGATAATCTAAATAAAAGCAAATTCATTTAATTTGGATAAACAAAATCAGTTCTGAGCCAACAAAATTATGAATATGATCACAAAATACTTTGCTAATTCATGGGGGACATATAAGCAAGAAGATGACAACAGAGTATGACAAAGTCATAGGCAGGTCACAATATTAAATAAAATGTTAACTATACAAAGCACAGAGTTACTGGAGTAAGCCCAAATTCTAATAATTCTCTTGGCCTTATCCATGGATGAGTATTTCTATGAGTCCTAACCGTCATTTAAATTTAAATAAGGAGTGAAGAAGCAAGCAAGCAACACACATTAGTTTTCATTATCTCGTTCTCTCTCTAGTTTTTGCACAGCAAGGTCCCTTCAGATGTCAAACTCAAGTCTATAGGAATTGTAAACTGCAATACACACAAGTCCAGACAAGAAATGTAAATAAAAATGTGCTGAAAATAGGATAAAAAAAGCCTATAGAGATATGGTAAATGTTAAATCCTAATTATCACATTCGAAGAAAAGATGTTAAAAGCAGTCAGAAATAAAAGATACACTACCTATAATGAGACAACAGTCAGATTCACAAATTTTTTAAACAGCAATAAGGAGAGCCAGGAAATAGCAAAGTAATATCTATAAATTTTTAAGAGAAAGTAAATATCAATCTAGAGTTGAAGTTTCAGCTAAACTACCTGACAAAAAAATAAGAGTAAAAATACTTAAGACAAAAAACAAAACAAAAACCTTGTCAGTTCATCCCAAACTAACCCTAACTAAAGGCATTATTAAAATATGTATTTGACACATGGATCAATGGAACAGAATAAAGAACCCAGAAATGGACCCACAAATGTATGGTCAAATAATCTTCAGCAAAGCAGAAAAGAATATCCAATGGAAAAAAGTCCTTCAGCAAATGGTGTTGGAAAACTGGACTGTAACATGCAGAAAAATACACCTGGACCATTTTCTCACATCGTACACAAAAATAAAATCAAAATGGATGAAAGACGTATGTGTGAGACAGAAAACATCAAAATCCTAGAGAAGAAAACGGACAACGAGCTCTTTGATCTTGACCATAGCAACTTCTTAACTTGACTTGATTCCAAAGGCAAGGGAAACAGAAGCAAGCATGAACTATTGGGACCTCATCAAGATGAAAAGCTCCACACAGCAAAGAAAGCAATCATCAAAATTAAAAGGCAACTGAAAGAATGGGAGAAAATACTTGCAAATGACCTATCAGATAAAGGGTTAGTTTCCAAAATCTATTTAAAAAAACTTTCCAAACTTAACACCCAAAAAACAAATAACGCAGGTAACAAATGGGCAGAAGACATGAATAGACACTTCTCCAAAGAAGACATCCATATGGCTAACAGACACATGAAAAGATGCTCAACATCATTCAGCATCAGGGAAATACAAATCAAAACCACAATGAGATACCACCTCACACCTATTGGGATGGCTAACATTAACAACTCAGGAGACACAGATGTTGGACGAGGATGCAAAGAAAGGGGAGCACTTTTGCACTTGGTGGTGGGAATGCAAATTGGCACAGCGACTCTGGAGAACAGTGTAAATGTTCCTCAGAAAATTATAATTAGAGCTATTCTACAACTCAGCAACGGTACTATTTGGTATTTATCCAAAGGATACAAAAATGTGGATTTGAAAGGGCACACGCACCCCAATGTTTATAGCAGAACTATCAAATAGCTGAAGTATGGAAAGAGCCCAAATGTACATATATATATATATGGCAATCAAAAAGAATGAAAACTTGCCATTTGGAACAGAACTAGAATGTATTATGGTAAGCTAAATAAGCCAGAGAAAGATAAGTATCGTATGATTTTACTCATATGTGGAATTTAAGAAACACAAGAGATGAACAGAGGGGAAGGGAAGGAAAAATAAGAAAAACAAAGTGAGGCAAACCATAAAAGACCCTTAAATACAGAGAACAAACTGAGGGCTGCTGGAAAGGAGGAGGGGGATGGGCTAAATGGGTAATGGGTATTAGGAAGGCACTTGTTGGGATGAGTGAGCATTGGGTGTCATACATAAGTGATGAATCACTAAATTCTACTCCTGAAGTCATTATTACACTATATGTTAAATAACATGGATTTAAATACAACAAAAAAAATATGTATCTGAAGAAGAAAGAAAATGAAATCAGTTTCTAAGTTGCAAGAAAGAATCTGTAGATAAGGCAAAGACTAAACATGAAAAAATCCAATACTAAATTAAACAATACTACCAATATCTAATTTGGAGGGTTTAAAAACCACAAAATAATAGACAAAGACATGTTGGTTGGGAGATATTTCAAAAAATATTCAGTATTTTAAATAATTTTTAATAATTTTTCTAATTTCAAGATTCTTTATCAAGATAACAAAGTTTCATTTATTGCTTACATTAAAATAGGAAATCAGATTTTCTGATGGTTGATCACTTGCTGAATTTAAGATCATCATTAATTGTTGGATAGTATTCATAACAGTCCTAGAGGAAAAAAACAGGAAGAAATATTAAGCAATGAAGGAAAGCAAATAAATAAAATATTTATTTCACAAGTTAAATCTTCAAAATATTTCCTGTTTATATTTAAGAAATTCTCTGAAACAAGACTTTACAAAATCTTTAGTTTACTGCTGTTTATAAGAAATTACATTTTACTTAAACCTTCAGGAAAGAACATATTCATAATCACTAACTTTACAATTAAAAAACTGATGCATCTATTTACTACTAAAACTACATTTCAGTAAACTATTAATTGGCCAAATTAATGATATTTTAGGAAAAAACCAAACTCCTATCAAAATGGTAATTTTTTAAGAGAACATTACAGTTAAAGTTTTTCAAATAGAGTAGCATATATCCTAACTCAAATGAAGAAGCACGTGACTTTCCTTTACAGAGATCTTTAAGATGAAAGCAAACATTTAAAAGTCATCAGTCCCTTAAGATTTCTTTAATTCTAGAACTCTGTGTGTGTGTATGTTGTATAATAATGTTCCAATTTTGGAGTGGTAGCACATTGCTACTATAGGTACTGTTGAATAATGCAAAGAACTAAAAAACTATAAAATGTTTATGGCTGAAAGGTTCTTTAAATATTATTAAAGAACATGTTCAGTAAGAATTTTCATCCTTTTTTTTTTTTTTTGTAGCCTCAATAAGAATTACTCAGTTTAGAAACAGAACTTGTCCTTACATCTTCTAACCACTTTTGGTGAAAGCTTCCACTTAGGAAAAAAGACATCAAATCTCCCTGATTTTTGTTAAATCATCTTTATTATTATACCAAACTATTTATTAAACCCTACATTTTTATTTTTTAATGTTTACTTATTTTTGAGAGGGAGAGAGAATGAGCATGCACAAGTGGGGGAGGGGCAGAGAGAGGAAGGCAGAGAATCTAAATGAGGCTCCATTCTCTCAGCACAAAGCCCTGCATGGGGTTCGGACTCATCAACTGTGAGATAATGACCTGAGTTGAAGTCAGACACTTAACCAACTGAGCCACCCCGGTGCCTCTACACCAACCATTATACCTCTCTCAAGTGATAGTTGTACCTCCTCACCTTCCAAATATTATTGCTTTTATGACTTGTATGTCCTCTAATCTACTTAAGCCACAATGACTAAAGCTGCAAATAACTGCTAAAACCAAAAGATCTTTCTCACTTGTTTTGAAACTTGATTTCCTTGAAACACGTGACACTCAAACACCTGCTCTTTCCTGAAATCCCCTCCCTCCCCTGGCTTTTTTGGCTTCATTCTCTGGGGCCCCTTCTCATTCTCTTTAACTTCTTTCTAGTCCTTAAATGCTAGCATTCTTTAGGGTTCAGCCCTTAGCCGGCCATTCTTGCTATTATATACCTTTACTTCAGGCAACCTCATCCTTTTTTATGGTTTTAACTTTCTCTTATGATTATCAAATCTGTAGGAACTTATATCCTTCTACTTACTACTTCTTCACATCCCATAAATGCCTCATAAATAATATTCCAAATACAAATTCATCAAATATTTATCAAACCTGTTCTTGTTCCTTCATTTCAACTGCCTACTCTTAGGTCAATTAAGAAATCGTGAATATCGGAACCACCATAATAGAGCAGTTCAGGGTTTTCAACTCACTATGTGTATGGTAATCAGACCCAGGCATGTGTAGTTTAGAAAGGAAAAAAAAAAAGCCTCCTCAGGTTATTCTGATTTGCACCCTTGGATAAGAACCACTTGACACACTGACAGGTCAATTTCTCACCATGTCCTCCTTAGTCCATCCCTCCCAAACTACTTCCATGTAATTCAGAAGCAAACTAAGAATGAAAAGTTTCAAGAAGAGGGAAGAGCAAGTGTGAGGGTCCTCAAGTATAAAAGAAGAGCTCCGAACATTCAGGAAACTGGCTAGTTCATAATGAACAGGAAAACAAGATGAGGTTAGAGAGGCAACCGAAGCTGGATCTTGTAGGCACTGTGAAGGAATGTGCATTTCAACTGCAAGAAGAAATCAAAAGATTAAATAGGGTGAACATGATCTGACTTACATTTCTAGAATATTATTCTGGGGCTGTCTGGAGAAAGTATTTGATTGTGGGAAGAGAGAAACAGTGAGGAGAGTAGACACAGCAAGATCAGTTAGTAGGCTACTGCAAAAAATCCAAAACAAAAAGAAAGATCTAGGACAAGGGTGGTGAGAGTGCAAGTGGAGAACAGGAGATGGATTGAGGTATTTAAAAGGTAGATTCAACATGACCTGATAAAAGATTAGATGTGGGAAATAAGTGAGGAAAAGGACAGAAAAATGTTTCTAATCCAAGTCTATGCAGAGCAAAGGGTAATATGTCTTTTTCTTCTTTATTTACTAAGATGGAACACATTCCCATTCTATTTTATATTCTTTAAAGACAGACAGAACTAGGTCTAATAATCATATCCTCAGCACCTAGTAAAATACCTGGCATGCAAAGACCACTCAATATGTTCTTTGCGTGTATATACAAATATACAATAGAACAAATGAACAAATCCAAAGTACTGTAAGGCACCGAATAAATAATAACAATGAAAGTCAAAAGTAAGAAAATTCATACCTAACTGGAGTCTGAGGAAGCATCATATTCACTTCTTCATCAGAATTACTTTTTCGTGGTGTTCTCTGCATTTCAAAACTAAATAATGATAAAGTCATTCAGATTGAAAATGTACAATTTGTGCTTTATGAATCAAAGAGCAATATATTACCATCATACAAAATGGTAAGTCAATAACAAGTAATAGGAAACAGATGATCCAAAAGCGGCTTAAATAAATAAAATTTTATTTTTTTCACCATTGTTTTTAAGTTGGGTTTCTTCTACTAGGTTCATGAAAAACACTAATTCATTAACAATTTTTTAAGTGTAAGTTAGATGCTATCTCTTGATGTTAGATGTTGTTACTAACCAAGCTGTTCAGTATTAAAAAATACCAAAGCTGAGGTTTTTCAATCATGATGCCTTCCAAAGACCTAAATTATACATTTTTTCAGTTACATTATTTTAAAAACTTCATGCTAAAGACATAAAATTAAACATATTTATAATCAAATTTCTTGTAATTACTCTCAATCATTCCTATTTTAGGATTCTACATGACAATTCAAGAGAATATACTTTTGTATTAACATTTAAAAAAAAGAACCAAGCAATAATAGTAGATGAAAGGGAGGGAAAAAGGAGAACACTTCTTAAGTAAATTAGTTCTTTTGGTGCACATTTTAAAACTTATATTCAACTTAATAACTATAGACAAAAATTCACATTAAATCTCTAGTTGTTAATATATGTGTAGAATTCTGTTTATCTTACTAGCTGTATACAAAGGCATTTTAAGTAACTTACTGTAAGTAATACTTGAAGATCACAACGTATATCAATATCAACCTATAGCAAAGCATCTCAACAAATAGTCCATGTACAGTACCTGTCTGTAGGATCAGCCTGAAGAGTTTTATCATGATCCAGAAACAATCTTGCATCAAGATCTTTGTTTTTAAGGTAAATTTCTTCATATTGTTTAGAAAGGCTTTCCACCTCAAAAGAAAAAGAGTACTGATAATTACCCTTTTCTTATCATTACCCTCAGTCCACAGAATTACAGATTTAAAGAATATTTGTACAGCATATATTTAATTTTATAATATACAGAGTTCACATGCAATAATAATAGATCATTTCTAAAAGTGGCATTAAAAATTGCTATCTTTTAACCTCTAATTTTAATCTGATTTTATGCCATTTATACACAAAATCTGATTATGCTATTTATACACAAAATATTACTAAGATAGATCTGTAAGACAAATATAAGTATTATATCAACCACTTAATTGCCAAGATGCTCCAAACATTCCATACATCCCTCACTTTTAATCTTCGACTATGCTTATCAATATAAGAATATTTTTCAAACATTATAACAAATCCCCCTATACATTCTGCCTATCTTTTCTAAATTCTTTGGCACATTCCAACTCCCTTCAGTTAAGTGTCTTGGGCAAGAGTATTAACTCAATTAATTAGCCCAATTCATATTTGCACAATGTATTCCTAATATTTTTCATTTCATTTGCTAGAATCTGTAATTCTTTTGTAAGTTCTGATTCATAATTTTCTAATCATAATTTAAAAACCAATGCCCAGTCGACAACTATTTGGCATGACTTCTGCTGTGACTTTTAAAGTCAAAGTATTTCTAACCTGAGAGAACTAAAATTGCATTTTAAAAGGAGTAGTAGGAAGAAATCCAGCTAATGTAAACTTTTTTCTATTTAAGCTTTTTAGGGAGAACAATTACTCATGTTGATTAAGTTCAATCACTGTGCCCTATCTTAGTGAGGCACTAATTATCAATCATTTATTGATTGGCAGCTATTATTGCTATTTGAAAGATGCTGAGGGATGCCTGGACAGCTCAGTCAGTTAAGCATCTGACTCTTAATTTCAGCTCAGGTCATGTTCTCATGGTTTGTGGGTTCAAGCTCCATGTCAGGCTCTGTGTTGGCAACATGGAGCCTGCTAGGAATTTTGATTCCCTCTTTCTCTGACCTGCCCCAATCACATGCAGGTGCACTTGCTCTCTCTCTCTCAAAATAATAAACATTTTTTTTAAAAAGCAAAATTCTCGGGTAAAGTTTAAGATCTCTATTAAAACTGTAATCCTTTCTAATAAAGGAAGAAATATTACTATGAGTGTCCAAAATTCTTTAGAGTTGTGAACAGCTCATTTTCTGGCACATCAGTTGATAAGAAAACTTAGTACTACAACATTTGGCCCCATTTCTTGCTTCTCTAGTGTCTTCTGCCCTGCATCCCAATCTTAATGAATAAGTTGGAGTTCACTGAACAGACCACACTACCACAAATCATTGGCCCTTTGAATCTATTATTTCTAGCACTGGAAATGTCTTTTTTCCTCATAAAACTCATTCAGCTCAGAAATCACATCTCCAAACAATTTTCCTCAAAACCTAACTGCCGCACTTTGGATTATGTGGATGTCACAGCATCCCATGTGGACTTTTATCAGACTCCTGTAGACTCCTCTAGTGTTCTATTTCTCTGTCTTTCTTGCACTATGACCTCAGTGACTGTGACTTAAATTTCTAATGAATAATATCTAGCACAATGCCTGACACACATTAAGCACTCAATAAGTAATTGTTGGATGAGTAAGTTTACTAATCCAAGGACTAGCTACCAATTTGGGGAGCAGAATCAGCAGACTAACTATTGGACTTCATGTCTTTTGGTCTTGATAATTAATACCAGGTGCTTCTAAAACATTGTTTTATCACTGAGGACTTGTTCTTCATCATTTATCTAAGCATCCTTTTCTCCACATTTTTCATTTTACTATGTAAAGTTATCAGCTGTTCTGTTCTCATTGGAAAGAAAGACAGTTGAGGCAAAATATGAAAAGAAACAGATAGATGGATGGCACCCCACTAAGGTAAAACATTTCTGCAATATAATCACAGCTATTTCAACCAAATTTATTTTCAATTAAGTAGTTTAAAGTATTCCAAAGAAATGCTCCATAATATAGTAATGCCAATAATGTTGATTGTATCAATCCATGGATCCTATGCTTAAGGATGCAGAGCAAATTAGGATCAAATTTGATTATGCATATTTAGTTTTACTGTACTTACATATAATGGCCTTCAGAAATCTAAAAGCCCACACTTTGATTTTTGAAAAATTTCAGTACAAATCAATTTCTAGTGCTTATTACAAATGCTGCTTATTTATACATCTGAATATACACTAAAAAGCCTTTTCTGTTACTTATATAAAGTTGGTTCACCACAATTCTACTTAGATTTCTTTCCTTGGGCAAAAAATATTTAATATACAGAAAAGCAATTTTAAGAAATCAGCAATTCCTCCCTCCCTCAAGTCCTAAAACACATTAACTCTTTATTAATTAATTTTTCCTTCAGATTACCTCTGGAAGTCCATTAGAAGCTACAATTCCAAGAGAATTCATAAAAGGTATGAAATTTTTGAAATAAACATTTTTCACCTGAAAAAGATAAAGTTACAACACAGCCATTAAAATTTTAAAAAAGTAATCTCTGTCACTTTTAACACTAGGAAGTGTTAACTGACATTTTGATCACTGACTTACATTCAACCTAATGTGATACTCATTTATAATTCAATTATTTACTTTTTAATTTATGTGAGAAGGATTTCAAGTCTTAGAATGGAAGTGGAGTAGAGAACTATTAATGAAATGGGACTTATAAGAAGAAAACCCATTGAAACCAACTTCAGTATTCTACACTTAACAAATGATGAAAAGATGGCTCAAAAAAATTAAGCAACTTGACCAAAGTTACACAGCTAGGAAGTAGCAGAGTCAGAATTAAAACTAATCTATCATCAAAGCCAATCCTCTTTGCTTCTCTCTACGATCTCTGATTTCTCCCTGAGACATACTGTTAGGCCACTTCACATTCATCATTGGATAGCGAGCTTGGGAAACAGTCAAGAACTTTTGCAGAAATCTAGGAAAATAACCTATTTTTACAATAAAATAATTTCACACACATAAAGAAAACCCAATAATTCAATTCATAATCACATAAAAATATTTTGTAGAATGATGCAGTTTCATACAAAAGCACCCTACATTTATTTAACATAGATAATAAAAGGCTGTAATAGGAAACATGAAGTCATATTCCAGGCTGCTCTGTACTTGCAGTGTTAAAAAATTTTAAACAACTTACTTATTGTCATTTAACTGGAGTATTTATAAAGTGGGTAGTTTTACCTAACCAATTAGTATTAATTAACCAATAATTATACAACCATTAATATAACTAATCAATAGCTATATAACCAAAAACACTACATGTAAATAACTACTGTCAATTAATTCATGTATTACTACCATAGTTTTTAATCACTTACACTTTAAAAATTATTTCTATAAAGATTCTAAATTTAAAAAGTTATTTAAAATGAGAAAAAAATTTAAATGATTTATTCCTGATTTTAGAAATGAAATTTTATAAGTAGCTCTGAAATCCAGAGAATGAACAACCAGGAATTAGCAAACTCCATTTATGTCTATTCATTATCTTAAGGGATTTAGCAATAGACTAGGTTAAAAAATATTTCAACCACATGTGTAAGCTTATTAGCCAAGATTATCTGTGACTCTAGAAAAGTAAAAAATACACACACACACACACACACACACACACACACACACACACACACAAAGTTAATACATCTATATCCACAGGTGTATATCTGGATCTTTGCTAAAATTGACAAAAGCCACAGTACTAAAATTAGGATATCTTGATAAATTATTCCAACACTTCTTAAACTAAATTTTAAGATCACCCTCCATTCCTTCCCAGTTGACAGAGAAATTTCAAAGATGCAACATTTCATACAACTACCTGGCAGTAGTGAACTGTGGACAATATAACAATCTATGAGAGAAACAGCACAGTATACAAAAAGGAGATAATGGCAGCAGATTTCCCAAAGTCTAGACTTTGTTAGTAATTAACTATCAATCTCTAGAAGCTCACTGACTCATTACCAAAAGGAGGCTGAGTAGATTGTTTCTAACATTCCTTCCAATTCCAACACTCCAGATTCTAACAACAAGATAAGCAATTCCAGGGTGTTCATGTATATACCAGCCACTAGCATCTGGTGTAATATTTGGAAAGTGTATATAGGCTCAACATAATGTTGATATTACTTAACACCAGGGTTTTCTTAGCAGGGTATTTTAACACATTAGGAATTATCAGTAACCATAGAAGAATCAAAGAACAAATTCATTTGAAAACTACTGCCTTAATGATGCACCTTTCAGTGATTCCTGAATAAGGGAGTCACCTCTTTAATTAAAATCAAAGTAACCGAATCTGAAAAATAAAGTTTTCCTAAATATTTTTCTGCAAAAGAATTGGCACTAATTACAAAAGCAACTTGTCATGAAAGAAGTATATACTGTTAGGAAGAACTTACATCTAATTCTACTTTAAAGAAATCATGAAGTTAAATTACCTCATCTATATTACATTCATGTTCTTTACAGAGAACTTCAATAAGTCTTGTATCATTTTCTAGTTGTTTTGCTATCCGTGCACTCCTGTTCTGACCTCGCCTTGGTGTTCGAGGTGAACCATTAAAAGGTATTACAGCTGTTTCTGTAAAAATGGTAAATTAGGTAAGAACAATTGCACATTCCACTGTATAAAATAATGAAGTATTTTAACTTGGGGAATCAAATAATCTTGGTAACATTCTGCTACTTTTATTTATTAGGCTTCATTAAAAGGCGAATAGTCTCATCTATTTATTGAATATCTATTTTAAGTTATGTATTGGTAAGCTTTTGCCATCCCTATTCTCTTCTGCCCCCAACTAGCCCAAAAAGAAACTGTACAAATATATAAAGCCCTATAGGTAAATATGGAGAAGACAAGGGAAACGGTGAACTTACTAACTTATTCTAAATGTATCTTACTGAGTCTGCAAGGGAAAGAAATGTTTTCTCCCTTGAAGAGTATTAAAAAGAATAAGCATTTATGGATTCAACTGCTAGGCATAGTATAAAAATTAATAAATTTTTAAAGTTTGAGCAAAACTCATAGTAAATTATGCTCGAAAAATATACATATATTATGTGATAAAGGGTAATTTTTAAAAAATCTCCTGTATTATTTTGAGCATTCCCAATTCAAACTGAAAACAGATCCAGCTATTAAAGAGATTACAAATGACTAAATATAAAACGTATTAACTGCCTCCAGGCCTGACCAACAATTTACAGGAAACTGAGAATACAGGAACATGTTAAACTATACAATACGATGCAGTCAGAAAAAATTAAACCATGTAAAACTCCACAGAATAAACCACCTAATTACTTAATAAATTATAAGGAAAAAAAAGAGAAAGACAGATGGAATGGGAAGTTTTTTTTTAAAGTCTCAAAACCATATCAATCAGTCATAAGGTATAGATCTTATTTAGATTCTGATTTAGTCAACCTGTAAAAAAAAGTTTTAAAATCACTTTTAAAAGGCAACTGAAAATCTGAATACTTACTAGATATTTGGTGGCATTAGGTTACAAATCACTATTGATTTTCAGGTGTGCTAATAACAGTCATTCTGCTTTTTAAAAAGACTACCTTTTAGAGATACATACTACAATTTGTAAGGAGGAAATGTTATGCAAAGATGTACTTCAAAATAATATAACTAATGCAACTGGGCAGCAGATGAAACTCCCAGTTGACCATAAGATGTTGAAGGTACGCAATTAAGTACACAGGGCTTAGTACACTACTGTCTACTTTTGTATTCATCTGGAATTCTCCTAATAAAAAGGTAATTAAAAGTTTACCATACTCAATTTAACACCTCATCCTGGTTTCTTTAACATAGCACTTGGAGAACTAAAATGTACATTTGAATAATCCTAACAAACAAAGCCTGTCAACCTAAAGTAACATTCTACACCAACTTATTAAACTTACAAAAATTGAAAAAAACTGAAGAAAAGACATAAAATCATTACAGATTCAGAAATTGTTAAAATATATTGTTTTGTATTTTTCTCCCATTTTGGTTTTGCTATTAACCTGCATTTTCTGTCAAACCACGTTCAACACATTTTTCCATGAAGTTATTGTTCAAAAAGATGAATTAGGCTTCAACTTTTCAGCTACTTCCAACAACACTTTGGACTTCCATGTTTTGATCTGTCCTCTATTACTTTCAGTATAATCAATACTTTCACTATTTTAGGACCAAGGAATCAGTTTAGACTTAGTTTACATTTTTCTGTGGTATAATAAGTGATTTTGAAATTTTACTCTTGGTGTCACCAAAAGAAGTAATTCCATTCTAAGAGGAATATACTAATCTTTGCTTAATGCTATTTCAACAAATTATTTTCTTTCTTTTTTTTTTAGCAACACTTACTTTCATTTAAAAACACTTCTCACCTCATCACCCAATGAAGTAGATTACAATTCATATGCTAAAAAAAATTAGTCATATAATAATTGTAGCATCCAGTAATACAACTTAGGTACTCTCCCCCTACAGAATGGGCCATTCTCTTTCATGAAGTTTCCATTCAATCTGTCCCTTAACTCTTATTTTCTCTTTACTGGGAATATTCTACCCCAAATTCCCCTAACCCTCAAATGCTATCTACTCTTCAACACTCAGTTCAAATCCATCTCTGTTATATGGTCTTCCTTGGTCTTCCCCCACTTAAAAAAACTTTCTTCTTAACTCTCACAGCATTTACTTTATTTTGGCCCAGACCACTTAGGAAGTGGCCATATATGGATTACTTACTTACTTGTCTTATCTCTACTTGTATACCTTATACTACTTGAGGGCAGAGTCCAGGTCTGATTTCTTTTTTACCATCCCTTCAGCTATAGAACCATGTTTTGGACCTAGTCAACATGAAATAAACAACTGTTGAGTAATGATGTAAGAGGTGCATAAATTATTGAAATACTTACTATATGGTTCTTTGAGCAATGCAGGAGGTGAGAGTTTAATAAAATAATCAAGGACACACAGCATTAACTGAAATGAGATGACGAGATCATCTTCCATTTGTAACACTTCCCCTGAAAATAAAGCAGGTTCACATTAGTAACAGACTATAGACTGAGATTGAGATCTTTAAAACAGGGAAAATTGTGGGTATGGACATATGCATATACTCACTTATTTAAGAATCACTAAAGATATATTAAAGAACTTAAAAATTTTTTGTTCTACAAAAACTCAGATTTGAAATATATAAAATATAAATGACATAAAAAGTTATGAAATTACTAATGAAATATAAATCTACCATGAGAACTTGACATTTATCTATCATAATTCATTCCCTATGTCTAAACTTGTTTTGGGGGCACCTAGGTGGCTCAATTGGTTAAGTGTCCAATTTTAGTGCAGGTCATCTCATGGTTTGTGGATTCGATCCCCACATTGGGCTCTGTGCCGAGAGCCTGGAATCTGCTTCAGATTCTGTGTCTCCCTCTTTCTTTGCCTTTGCCCACCCATGCTCGGTCTCTCTCAAAAATAAATTAAAAAACATTAAATTTTTTTAATAAATTCATTTTTTATTATTCCTTTTAATGTTTATTCATTAAATTTTTGAGATAGAGTTCATGTGCGCATGCACACGTGCAGAAGGGGCAGAGACAGAGAGAGGGAGAGAGGAAGAAACAGAAGCTGACATAGGCCCCAGGCTCTGAGATGTCAGTGCATGGCCCAACACAGGGCTCGAACCCATAAACCATGAGATCATGACCTGAGCCAAATTCAGATGCTTAACTGGCTGAGCCACTCAGGGCCCCTTGTTTTTGCTTTCTTAAGTTTTTGGCAAGAGCTACAGAATTTATTACTTCTGAATATACTTCTGAAGTATAACACATAGAAATCCTTTTATTTATGAAGCCTCATTTATTTCAATTTTGACCTCACTCTAAAATATTACAATAACCAAAGCCATTAATAACAAAATTAGCATATAAATGAAAGTCATCCATAAAGTAATTACCTAGCACAAAATCTTAAAAAGTTAATACAGTAAATACACAACAAGAGAGCTGTGAGAAAATAAATGCATAAAATAAATACCTAAGGGAAAAAATAGTGTAGCTATGCAAATCATGATCAAATATAGCTATGATTTATTTGCTTGTGACTCTATGTTATACATTATTTTTAAAAGAGAAGTTTAGGGGTGCATGGGTGGCTTAGTCAATTAAACATCCAACTTCAGCCCAGGTCCTGATCTCACGGATTGTGGGTTCAAGCCTCACATCGGGCTCTGTGCTGACAGCTCAGAGCCTGGAGCCTGCATCGGATTCTGTGTCTCCCTCTCTCTCTGCCCCTCTCCTGCTTGCACTCTGTCTCTCTCTCGAAAATAAACATTGCAAAAAATTTTTTTAAAAAGTTTAATTTGGCTCACCTTCTATCTTCTTGGTATCTGACTGTTAAATCATTAACAATCCCAACAAATATTAAAGGTACAGAAACTATGTGAAAAAACAGGTAACCCTGCATCAGGCAGGTTTTTTAGATCCACAGGAATAGTGCAAACATATGTTTGTAATATACTTAGAAGTTATTAAGAATTACCAAAGAAGTAAAGAATGATATCAAGGATCTGCAGTTTAAAATAGTAAAGTGGCGCCTGGATAGCTCAGACAGTTAAGCATCCAACTTTGGCTCAGGTCATGATCTCACAGTTCATGAGGTTGAATCCCACATCGGGCTCTGTGCTGACAGCTCAGAGCCTGGAGACTGCTTCAGATTCTGTCTCCCTCTCCCTCCTTCTCTCTCTCTCCCTCTCTCCCTCTCTCCCTCCCTCTCTCTCTCTCTCTGCCCCTTCTCAACTCATGCTCTCTCTGCCCCTCAACTCATGCTCTCTCTTTTCTCAAAAATAAACAAACATTAGAAAATAAATAAATAAACAGTAAAGTGAAGTCAGATCAAAGAATTCTCCTCCAATATGCAATAAAATAAAAGGAAAACATGTACTGGCTAAGTGTCTGTACCAAAATCAAATTTAAGAGATACTGACTCAGAGTATCCTCATCTTTTCTTTCTCTTACTTCGAGGGCATAGAAATTGCTGATGGGAGAGAGAAGGATAAAAGATAGGAAGTAACGATAGCTAACTTTCTGGTAAACACAGAGACTCCAGTATACTGTGCTGAACTGGGGGCCAATCTGAATCCCAACACAATACTGTTATGGAAATAGGATGTAATTATCACTACAAGTGTTCTATTTCAGAGTTCATTCTGACAAGAATCTCAGAACAACAAAGACTCATATCATGCCAGATAAAGTCACTTTTTCCCTTATCCCGACTAAAAGTAGTATAATAAAAAGACTGTAGTCTTATTGTAGCTCTTTTGGGAACACAATGAGCCAAAGATAAAATGCAAAGTAGGTGAAAAGACATTTATTCACACTACATCAGAGAAAACAGACCATCACACACCAACCACATCAGAGAAAGTAGAACATCATGTCAGGGCTACCCATGTAAAGTCCTAGTAACATGGGGTGGGAGAAAGTGTGAGAAGCACAGCAATTATGCAAACATACAAAAGAAAAAAAGAAAAAAATAGAATCACAATGTAAGAAGGGAAAAAAAAACAGAGAACCCAATCTGGAAGATAATATATCAGAAGAAAATGCCCTATAACTCCTTGCACTAAGAAATAAAAACTATATAAAAATAAGGAGCTAGAAAAGTTAAGAAAAAACTGAAGACCAAATAACTCCATTACAAACAAAGTTTATCTCAAAACAGAAGAAACGCTTGAGACAAAAACAGATACTACATTAGAAAAAGACCAAGGATCAGAATAATTTGAGAACAGATACTAAATATGGAAGATAAAAACAATCCAACAGAAGACATTTAAGTTCCTGAAACAACACAGTATAGCACCTAACTGAATAGAATATTTAAAAATATAGGGTGTTAAGGGTGCCTGGGTGGCTCAGTTGGTTAGATAGCTGACTCTTGATTTCAGCCCATGTCATGATCTCATGGTTTGTGGGTTTGAGCCCTGAGCTAGAATATTCATTCATTTCCCCCCACCACCGTCTCTCTCTCAATCTCTCTCTGCCCCTCCCCCACTTGTGCTTTCTCTCTCTCTCTCTCTCTCTTTCAAATAAAGTTTTAAAAAAATGTAGTATGTTAAGATTTCTTTGAAATAAAGACCAGACCTTCAGTTTATAACGAAATACAGTGTTACAAAAAAAAAAAAACTAAATTAATACAGAATAAAAAACAAGAGATATTCTAGTTAAGGTACTGAAGCTCAACTTTAAAAAGAAAAGTCAAGCATTCAGAAAGTAAATAAGGGGACAGAAATTAAGCTAGTCTCCAATTTCTCAACATCAATGTTCAATGCCAGAAAACAATGTCCTGAGGAAAACAAATATGACACAAAAACAGGATAGATGGCCCAGAGGTCCTTCAAGTATAAAGACTATGGACATGACTCATAAACATAATAAACAGAGGGAATATGATGCCAAAAAACCTTTTCTGAAAAACTCCTTCTTGGTAAAATCCACCCAGCTAAAGATGAATCAAAATAAAGAACTAAGAAATGGAGAAGTGACAAGAAACAGAGGAGTGACAATAAACTTAGAATCTACCACAATATAGAAGTGAGACTAAATAATTATAGAACATAATATGTTATAATATTATCTTTGATAATATAATAAAAAAATGAGAAAATCTGAAAGTAGGGAATGGGGAGGTAACAGGAAAAGTGGTAATATTAGTGTTCTTTTCCTTCAAGCAGATTAGTATCTTTAAATCAAAACAGAAAGTCAAGTAAAATAAAGACTATAACCTTAATTTTTAATAATGCTTTTTATAGTCTTAGAGACGTATTTTAGAAACTAAAACTGCTTCAGTGACAAAACATTTATCTAAATTTAAGCAATTCCTTCCATTCTCTTATTTTCTTCCATAAATTTGAGTAAAATTAATTTTTCTGTTTACATGTTGCACTATAATGTGATCTATTGTTTAAAAAAATTAGATTTGTTTGTGAATGCACACATTTCCCATCTCTTTTTTTATCAATTCTATTCACAAAAATATATCTGGAATTACAGTCTAATTTTAATAATTATTTCTAGGTAGGTTTTGGGTAATTTTTTCTACATTTTTCTTTGCATTTGCTGTATTATTTCAATTCCTTATCATGAATATGTATCATTGCTGCATTATTTCAATTTATCATGAATATGTATCATTCTTATAAAAACAGTAACAGTATTCTTCCTTTTTAAAAAAAATTTTTTAATGTTTTATTTATTTTGATACAGAGAGACAGAGCATGAGAGGGGGCGGGGCAGAGAGAGAAGGAGACACAGAACCTGAAGCAGGCTCCAGGCTCTGAGCTGTTAGCACAGAGCCTGACACGGGGCTCGAACCCACAAAGGTGAGACCTGACCTGAGCCGAAGTCGGACACTTACCCGACTGAGCCACCCAGGTGCCCCAAGTAACATTATCCTTAAAAAAGGGGGAGGAAGAAGGATAAAAGGATATTAGAAACAGAAATGAGGTGAGACATTTCCAAAGTCATTTCCAGGGCCATAATGACAAGAACTTGCTAAGAGTTAACAAGCTACAAAGAGAATTGGGAAGTGGGTGGAGGAAGTAACATTAAACTGAATAAAAAACTTTGAGCCCAGTCCAAAAGAATTATCGATTATTGCATTTGAAACATTAACAGGTAACAAAATTAATGACCTTACCTTTAGCTAGTAAAAATGTGATCCAAGAAGCTTTTAGCACCAATAGAGAGTTTATTTCAGTAGATATCCTAGTAAAAAAAATAAAAGCAGAAAAAAATTTTACATTGACAGTCTTCCAACTATTTCTCTTTTCCTTTTATTTATTTATTTAGAGAGAGTGTGTACACACACAAGGGGTGGGTGGAGAGAGGTAGAGAGGGAAGAATACTGAGCAGGCTTCATTAAGTGTGGAGTGACTGAGACACCCAGGCACCCCTTCATTCTTTTTAAATTATGGTCCTAAGTTGATTGCATAAGAGAATACAATCCATTTTAAATGCACAATTTACACATTAACTCAATTTGTCTCACTTTAGTTAGTGTTTTTACCAGGATATTTATATTTATCCCATGTAAAAAATGTACAAGATACATTTTGTAAAAGAAATATTTAATATTTCAATTCTAATCTAAAACTATGCACAAGAAGTGGTATTCTATGATGTACTTGGCTTCCAATTACTTAATACTTTCCTGCTCTTTGCTTTCTAATTAAAATCAACACTTAAGCAGAAAAATAGAGGTTTGGGTGACTCTAGTTCACCAATTTAACACTATGCTTTGATTACTTGTTGGTTTTAACAACTGGAATAGATTAGTATTATTAATAAACATATAATTTCCCTTTATATCAATCATCTTCAAGACCACTAGTCAGTGGGGCAGAAAATCTCATATACTACTCATTCCATTTCCAAAGAAAACCTCTAGAGCTCTTACACGGGTATACTGTTGGAGTATCTGGAGTACTTAAAGATAATTTGGAAATTTTAATATATACTTTGACATTTACTCTTATTAAAAAAAACTATGCTCTTGGTCTTAATAAAGTTAATATAGTGCTTATAGTGGACCCTCAAAAAAGATTTAGCCAGTGAATATGCATTTTTTCCCTAAGCTGGTGATATGTTGCACTGAATGAACTGCCACCCTATTCACCTTGTGGTAAAGGGAACGTATTTCATACCATTTTCTTTGTGAGACGGTAAGTAATGGGCACAGAGTTTAAAACTATGATGTTAATTTATGAATCAGCATGCTATAATCAATCAAACTAACCTGACATTATCAAGTTTGGGATTATTCCAGAAAAATCACTGAAAAAAAAAAAAGAAAAGAAAAGGAGGGGGCACCTGGGTGGCTAGTGGTGTCCAAGTCTTGATTTCAGCTCAGGTCATGATCTCAAGGCGTGTGAGTTCAACCCCCACACTGGGCTCTGTGTTGACAGTGCAGAGCCTGCTTGGGATTCTTTCTCTCTCCTCTCTATACTCCTCTCCTACTCATACTGTCTCTCTCTCTCTCTCTCAAAATAAAGAAATAAACTTTAAAAGTATTTAAAAAATAAAAAAACAAAAAGATAAAAATAACATGCTCTGAGATACTTACAAACTGCCAGGCTGTGTCAAATATATATGTTCACATGTCCTAAAAGGAAAAAATAATTATATTACCATTATGGCTTTTAAAAAGTTACTTTAAATTTTTTTCATCATTTAGAAGTCAATTTTATCATGCTTTATTCATCTTATATCCAAAGTATACATTTTATTTTTTTTCAGAGTATATATTTTAAAGACAAAAAGTGTAGCATTATTAAAAATATTAAAGTAGATTTTTCCAATACATGACATTTTACACATCAGTGTTCATATATAACTACAAAAGGACTAGACTCCATATGTGCATTTGTAACTCAGCATATATTTTGTAATTAAATCTTGATCCAGTTAGAATCCCTGATCAGGTCATAAAAGCGTATTTAACTATTAATCTCACTAAAATAACTCAACTTAAAAGTACTATAAAACCTGTTTGTTTAGGACAATTGTGGAGTAAAAATCTCTACAGACCTGCTCCCCAGTGTGGTAACTATAATTGGTTGAAATTATTTTAAAAATCATCTAAAGTCTCTGGAAGTTCTCCTAAGGGCATACAGCAAAAAAAGGAAACATTTCTTTATGAAAATCTACTAACTCTTGGTAAGAACAAAAATAGAATGTGGAATTCAAAGCAAAACTTCCTCCTCCTCTCTAGCTCAGTATCATAAAGCTCTATCCTGGGCAGGTGCAGCCAAGACACAGGACTCGCTCTCTCTGCAGCTCCCAGCCTAGGACTATCGCTCTGGGAAAGTAAGGTAACCAAAATTTCTAATCATCCCCAGCTTTGTATTGCAGAAAGTCTATTCCAGGCAAGAGAAGCTGGTAGGTCTGGGGCTCCCTTCCTCTATTAGGCCCCACTCATAGGGCAAAAGTTCTATTCCAGGCACAGCAGATCAAGAATACTGGGGCCTTGACTTCTATTACCCCACTTAGTTCACAGTACACAGGTTCCAGATACGAAAGGCAATCTGAGAAGATAAGTGGCTATCACCTTTTCTCAGTGCCCTACTCCTAAAGTAGAAATGACATTCTAAGGGAAGAGGGTCACTGTTCCCATTCTGACCTCCTAGCAGCGGCACAAAAGTGATGTCCAGGAGAGAGGCAAGTCTTAAGAGTTCCAAAGCTCTCTCCAAAGGAATTAACTTCATTTGGAACACAGTGTGGGGGCTTTCAAGGCTTAGTGCCATTGAAAACAATGCACATTTAGGCTCTTTCCATGATTTGGCTATTGTTGACATTGCTGGTATGAACATTGGGGTACGCGTGCATCAGTGCTCCTGTATCCCTTGGGTAAATTCCTAGCAGTGCTATTGCTGGGCTATAGGGGAGTTCTTTGTTAATTTTTTGAGGAACCTCCACACATGCTAAGCGAAATAAGTCAGGCGGAGAAGGACAGATACCATATGTTTGCACTCATAGGTCTAACAGGAGAACAGGAGAAACCTAATGGAGGACCATGGGGAGGGGAAGAGGGAAAGAGTTGAGGAGAGAGAGGGACGCAAAACCTGAGAGACTACTGAATACTGAAAATGAACCCAGGGTTGAGGGAGGAGGGGGAGAGGGAGGGGAAAAGGAGGTGGTGGTGGTGGAGGAGGGCACTTGTGGGGAAGAGCACTGGGTGTTATATGGAAAGAAATTTGACAATAAACTATCAAAAAAAAGAAAAGAAAACAATAGAAATTTTGGTGGTAAGCATGTTAGAGGAGACTGGCAATTCTATGAAAGCAACAAGCTAAATTCTAGACCATTTAGGAGAGAACCAGAGGAAGAAAGAGCTAAAAAGAGGTCTCCTGGAAAAAGAACAAGCCTCAAGGCTGAACTTAAGACCATTCCTGCAAAGGGAGCCAATTTAATCAAATCATACTGTGAAGCAATTTGAGACCCAGACAATGTCAAAAACAGCAAAATAACCGTTTAGCAATTAATAGAAGGTAACAGCTAGGTATCAACAAAGTGGTTACTTAACCAGAGAGATCAGGGGGAAAAAGATTGTCAAAGAGAACCTCTTGAAAATGACTCACCTCAGATCAACTGTGCACATGGCCAATGGCTACACTGAAGAGCAATATCAAAGGCTGCACACAGTGGGACAAATATACTTCACTGAAAAAACACAGCTAGGCCACTGAACAAAGAATGACAACAGAAAGCCACACAAGAAAGGAGCATCAGTACCTAGAGTTAGTGCAATGTTATCAAAATGTTCAGCTTTCAAGAATAAATGAAATATGCAAAGAAGTAGGAAAAGTATGAACTCTACATGGGAAAAAAGCAGGCAAGAGATTGCATTCAAGAGAGCCCATATGTCAGACTTGAGAAAGAAAGGTATTCTGATATTGTCTCATCCAATAGAGAATATCAATCAAGAGATATTATTTTAAAAGAACCAAATGGAAATTTGAGTTGAAATGTACAACCACCAAAATGAAAAGTTCACTACACAACTCAACAGTAGATCTGAGCTGGCATAAGGAAGAAATATTAAACTTGAAGATATGTCAAAAGAGAGAGTGTGTTGTCATAAGAACAAAGAGGGGAGAAAAAGAAGAAAACTGAAGAGGTTCACAGAAATGTGAACACCAAAAAAGATCCAATATATGTGTAATGGGAGTATCAGAATGGGTGGAGATATAGCAAGAAAAAATGAATAGCTGAAAACTTCCTGAATCTGATGAAAAATAATTTACACATCCAAAACACATAAACTCCAAGTAGAATGAATGTAAAGGAATTCATACCCAGCTATATCACAGTAAAAGTGTTAAAAGACAAAGAGGAAAACAGGAAAACAGCAAGAGAAAAATGATACAGCATGTAGTTAGGAACCCAAAAACATTAATAGCTGTCTCCTCATGAAACAATGAAGATGAGAAGGAAGCAAGATTACATATTCAAAGTGCCAAAAGAAAAACCAAGAATCATATCCAGCAAAACTGTCAAGAGTAAAAATAAAATAGACATTACCAAACAATAGAGAATTTGTTGATAGCAGACTCACTAGAAATACTAAATATTTCTCACAAGAAATACTAAAAGAAGTTCTTCATGCTAAAAACAAGTAACCCAAGATGGTAATTCATATCCACATGAAAAAACAAAGCACTGGAAAAGGTAAAATTATGTTATTATAAAAGATGGTATAAATGCATATCTTTCTTTCTTCTCATAACTGATGTGAAAGCAACTGTATAACATACGATGTATATAATTATATTTTAGTACCTATAACATATAGAAACATAATTTATTTGCACAAAAGAGGTGGGTGGGATCAAAGCTGTGTTGGGGTAAACAAATGACCCTAGATGGTAAACCAAATCCATAGGAACAAATGAAGAGAACAAGAAATGGTTTAATAAGACAATCAATGTAACAAACTCTATAAATATACACTTGCTTTTCTCTATGCTCTCAACTACTTTAAAAGACACAATACAAATGTCTGTAAACTGATAAAATGTGGTAAAGCCATACAGTGGAATATGACTCCTTAATAAATGGTAACATAGTACTGAAACATGCTACAACATGGATAATCCATGAAAACATGCTAAGTGAAAGAAGCCAGTCACAAAAAATATTTAAATAAAAAATGTATATAGAGAAAATTACTATGTTATAATAAAAAGCAGTACTGAAGGACTTTTTGTAATTATAGAAAAGATGTTTAATGTCTAATGCATTGTTTTAAACTGTAACTTAATGTAACTCAAAATAAAATGCTATCATACAGTAAAAGATGTAATTGCATTTATTATAAATCTGTGCTAATATGCTAGCCACAAGCACTTATAGCAAGCTACTGAACACCTGAAATGTAGCTAGTGCAAATAAAGTTGTGCTGTAAATGTAAATTACACACCAAAGTGTTCAAAAATACTTAGTATGAGAAAAAGAATGTGAAATATTTCATTAACAGCTTTTATACTGGTTTCACGTTTTCTCATTAAAATGTCTCATATAGGATAAAACTTACAATTTTAAAGTTTATAAAATCAGTAATTTTAGTATATTCACTTTGTTTTGCAACCATCACCACTAATTCCAGAATATTTCCATCACCCCCCAAACAAACTCTATATCTCTTAGCAGTACTTCCCATTCCGTGGCAATCACTAATTTATATTCCATCTGTATGGATATGCCCATTTGGACATTTCATATAATGGAATTACGGTCTTTTGTGTCTGGCTTCTTTCACTTAGCTTAATGTTTTCAAGGTTCATCCATGCTATAGTATCTAAAAGTACTTTATTCCCTTTTATGGCTAAACAATAAAATAATCCACTTTTGGCTATTATGACAATGTTGCTATGAACATTTAGGCACAAATTTTAGTGTGAATTATACATGCGGAAATGAGGTATTCTGAAATATATAGGTTAAAAAATGTTAAAATTAATTTCACTGGTTTCTTTTTATTTTTTGTCACATAGCTACTAAAATATTTAAAATGCATGGCTTACATTATATTTCTCTATGATAGCATTAATGAAGCTAGTAATAACTTTAAAAGCTACCATTTATTATGCACTTAATATGTGCTGGAAAGTGATATAATCAGTAACATGGTCTTATTTAATTCTCACAATTACCCTGTAAGAAAGTATTACTGGCTAAATTTTAGATTGAAATTGATGTTTAGAGAAGTTAAGTAACTTTTCCTAACTCACACAGTCAGTAAATGGCTAAACTAGTATTTGTACTTAGACGTGTTTAGGTTTTTTAAAGTTACCATAATCATATTGCCACATATATTACCATATAGATGCACACATAAAGTCTGCTCTGAAATGAACAAGCTTTGATACTACGGTTAATTTTCCTAATTTCTCCTCAGAAACAGATACAAATAAGATAGAAAAAAACCCTGACAATCCACTTATATCATATAACTAGTTCATAAAAATTCTAAACCCCTTTTTACAAAGGCCCAAGTGATCTTTTACGGCCAGATCTGTCATCTCCAGCTCAAAATCATTCAATGACTTCATCCCCTGCAAGGCAAAGTCCAAGCTCACTATCAGTCTGAACCCTTCCTACCTTTCAGCCATCAGCAAAATCAAAGTATATAATGCTACTGCTTTTCCTTTCTACACATGCGAATCACTCTGCCTGGGAAGCTAAGTCCCAGTCCTACACATTGGTGAATTTATCCTTCATCCTTTTCAGGAACTGTGTTTTACAGTTTTTACTTTTCAAAAGCACCCTGCAATTACCCTTCTCACCCTTGAACATACATGATATTTTGCCCACTATCTATATAATTTCTACTTCTCATATATAATCCTCTGCAAGAGATCATATGCATTATTGCACTTATTTTTATTAAAAAATATACAACTCATTTACTATAAGCCTCTTGATGATCATAGTATCATAGATTTTGTATCGTCAGCATCTAACATAGAACTGAGTACTAAAAGCCACTTAGTTAATGCTTGTAGTTCCTTCATTCATTTGCAATAACATACGCTGATAGCTAAAGATTCTTAAAGTATATTCTACAAAACACTATTTCTAGAAGATTTTAATTGATGTTAAATACTTATAAACAAATAGTAGTAGTCTAATGAATTTAGGAAATGATGAAAACTGTTTTATCATATATAGGACTTTTAAGAATCCTGGGACACCTGGGTGGCTCAGCCAGTTGAGTGTCTCACTTCGGCTCAGGTCATGATCTCACTGTTCATGGGTTGGAGCCCTGCATCAGGCTCTGTGCTAACAGCTCAGAGCCTGGAGCCTGCTTCAGATTCTGTGTCTTCCCCCTCTCTGTCCCTCCCATGCTCATGCTCTGTCTGTGTTTATCAATAATAAATTAATGTTAAAAAAAAAAAAAAGAATCCTGAGTTGCCAGTGTATAGGGTAACTCTTTAAAGGGGGATATAGTATATAAAATTTCCCAAATTGGGCCAGAAATATTTTTTTGTTTTAAAAACATTTATGGAAGGGCGTCTGGGTGGTTCAGTCGGTTAAACATGGAACTTCAGCTCAGGTCATGATCTTGAGGTTCATGAGTTGGGCTCTGTGCTGAGAGCTCAGAGCCTGGAGCCTGTTTCAGATTCTGTGTCTCCCTCTCCCACTCATTCACTCATTCACTCATTCTCTCCCTCTCTCTCAAACATTAAAAAAAAATTTTTTTTAAACATTTATAGAGGGGAACTGGGTGGCTCAGTTGGTTGAGTGGCCGGCTTCGGCTCAGGTCATGATCTCACAGTTCGTGGGTTCAAGCCCCACATCAGACTCTGTGCTGACAGGTAGTTTGGAGCCTGGAGCCTGCTTCAGATTCTGTACTTCCCTCTCTCTCTGGCCCTCCCCTGCTCATGCTGTCTCTCTCTCTCAAAAATAAATTTTAAAAAAAAGATTAAAAAAATTTAAAAAAAAATTTGCAGAGAGGCATCTGGCTGACTCCATCAATAGAGCATGTTACTTTTGCTCTCAGGGTCATGAGTTCAAGCCACATATTGGGCTTAGAACTTAAGGGGAAAAACAAAAACCCAAAATGAAAAAATTCTGTGGAAAGTTTACTATGTTTATTACAGGCACTGGAATCAGCACTGTCTACATTATCTCATTTAGTACATTAAAAAACCTAAGAGGATAGGCACCATTATCAACTCAGTTTACACACTAAAAACTAAGAACTAAAATTAGATAACTCACTTGTCCAACATCACACAGTAGATGTTAGAGCCCAAAGTAGCATACAAATCTGTCTGACTCAAAAAATTCCATTCTCTTCAACATTAAGCTCTACTCGATAGAGTCTCTTTGTTTGGTAGGGCATCATACCAAACTACTATTTTAGGAAAAAATTTTTGGGAACTCTGATCTTGTGCCCTGTTAACTCACTTGAAGAAGCCAGTGCTTACACAGGCCTGAAGAAAAAAACATAAGGCATGGAGGTAGGAAGAACCAAAATTACACAGAATTATCCATGTAATATTCCACTGTGTAACTTTCTTTTCGAACTTTCCCTTAGCACCCACAAAAATCATAAAGAAAATGTATCACTTGAAAGCACAAAGGGTTAAGAGGTAAAACAAATATTCAAAAAGATTTCTGATCTCAGACAGCAGAACAAAAAACCTAGAAGTATCTAATTAAAATTTTATAGCAGAAAAAAAATTAGGACTACATTCCAAATCATTCTCACTAAAATTCTATTAATTACTGTATAATTATAGATTTTGAGGCGCTAGTCTTTACAGAATAGTTTTTTCTTAAATATTGGCTTAGAGAAGTTTTCACTTAATGTATTATATTGGTGACACATCCTCTTTAAAAACATAAGTTATTCTGGGGTGCCGGGTGGCTCGGTTGGTTAAGACACCAATTTCTGCCCAGGTCATAATCTCATGGTTCATGTGTTCAAGCCCAGCATCAGCTCTCTACTGTCAGCACAGTACTCCTCCCCATTCTCTTTGCCCCTCCCCCTGCTTGAGCGCTCTCAAAAAAAAAAAAAGAAGAAGAAGAAATTTACGTCACTCATACAAACCTTGATTAACATTTTGGTATTTCTTTTGCAGTTACTTTATTCAATGCATTAGTGCCTAAGTTTCTTCCTTCTATAATTATAATCACAGTATATCTTGCTTTATTAACATCAGAAGCATTTTCCCATATTGTTATTTTTCATCAAATTTTATTTTATATTTATTTAACGTTAGAAGCATTTTCCCCATATTGTTTCCATCAAATTTTATTTTGCACTTTATAATATTTAGTGTTTAGGTTATATTTATGGTCTTTTACTATTTATTTCAGTCATGCAGAAATAAGTTGTTTCCAGTTTTTTGGTGGCTTAAACAATACTACAATAAAAATCTCTAAAGCTTTTTTGTATTTAAGATAACATTCTTAGGATAAGCTTCAAGATAGGAGCTAAAGTCCATAAACCATTTTAAGGAATGGAAAAGCATTTAGAAAACTCCCAGTTAGGTTAAAAAAGCAAAAAATTATATATACAATATAACCTATTCTATATAAAACAATACCCAAAAGAAAAAAACATTCTAAATATGAAAATATATTATCTCTAGTATTAAAATTTGAGGTGATTCATATTTTCTTATTTGTGCTCTTCTGCATTTTCCAAGTACTTTATAATTAGTCTATATTCCTTGCAAATTAATTTTTATTATAATAAAAAATCTTTTTTTACCCAACAAAGAGCTTTACTCAAGAAAAAAAATGATGGCTACCATATTACAATTAAAAATGAGGAGCAAGAGAAATTCCTTCAACAGCTCTAAGCCAATCTTGATTTTTCTCTCCAGTTTTTTTATCCTTTACCTTACCTTTGAAGTTTTAGTAACATAGCAACCAAAAAGAAGCAAAAGGTAAATAGATGCATCCTTCTGAGAAGATGTTTCTTTCCAGCTCTATATCCATACTCATTCTCCCCAGAATATTTAAGGATATGCCTCTTTTTCCCTCTACCTTTACTACTATTTATTTACCTAAAATATTAACTTTCATGTATTTTTACCCAAGAGAAATGAGTCCCCAAATGGACACAGTAACAGGCACATGCCAGATTTGGGATTGTACCCAGTAGCAGTGGGGACCTAGATGAAAAGTGTATTAAAAACTCAACCCAACTTTGTCTGAATTTCATCTTTCTCGTAGTTGAACAGTAATGAAAAGTCTTCTAACCCAGCACTGAGAATACAAATCGCAGGTTGTAGTATAGGTCAGGTACACTGCATGGACCTGCAGGAACCTGCATGGTCCCTTCCACTGCATTATTTTCTCTTTCTAAACTAAGTGACACAATTAGGAAGAAGTTTAAATTTAAAGATCACTCTTCCATTGAGAACTAGAAGTCTTCCGTCAGAGAAAACTAAAGTGGGAACTAAGCTTAAAGTTTGTTAAAGCAAATGAGAAATATGAAAGGACCATATAACAATTTTGGAGGAAACATTCAGAATGTATATAACTGGATAAAAAAAACAAAGCTAATAACCAAAAAACAAACAAAACAAACAAACAAACAAACAAAAACCCCCCAAAAAACCACTAATAGCAAAGGGGACAAATCTAAGGGGTAATATCCGGTATCATTACTAAACAGAGTTCCCAGATGGAATCATGAACAGTAACATGAAAAACTGAGAGGTAATCCGAGTAATATTTCTACTTTACCTTTCCAATTTGCTGTAGAGTGCACACAATACCTTATACTTCTTCAACAGTCTTGACACAGCATTATCAACTTTGGTGCTTGTATCAATATCTTTTAGTAAGTCAAAGAATTTGTAGACACTGAAAGAAAATAGAGGAAAGTGAATCTAACTAAAAAAATGTTTTATTTCATTTTCAAAGCATAGATATTTCAATTCAAAAGTTTATTAGCTCTACACCAAATCGCTATTATATTCTTTAGAAGGAATTACTTTTTGCATTTTACTAGAATTTGAAAAGTAAAAATCAACTAGCTTCAACTTACACCCCTGTATCTGTATACCTATGCCTACATTTATTTAAACAAAAAAAGTTTTATGATAGATATATACATACATATTTCCATACCTACTCATATATTTTGAAAATCATAACTTTACATCTATTTATCTAATTCCAACATAAAACCACATGTTTCATTCCAGTGTTCCCCTTTCCATATTTATAACTCTTCTTTGACACTAAGAAACCTGGGATCTACTTATCTTTATTTACCCATTTAGTCAACCCCCCCCCCCCGTATGTAATTACCTTCCATCTCCAAAACTATCCTCTCTCATATGGGGACTCTTCTCTCCTGCTCAGACTGACTCCTCAACCTAGACTGCCCTCACCCCTCCACATGGACATCTTCCTCACCCTAGCAGACTTCTGACTCCCCTCCCCACCTCACATGTGCCGTGACTCCCTACAATGGCTGCCTACCCACCCTGCTTGGTCTCTGATGTTACACACCAAGCAGCCCAGATCATAACCCTCACCTACAACCACACCCATGTGAATGCCCTCCTCATCCCATTTGGACTCTAACATCCTTCTTGGACCCCATGGCTCTCCCCTATCATAGATACACATATCTACTTTCTACACACACACACACACACACACACACACACACACCCTCCATGGTTTTAGGATTGAATTGTTGGGGAAGGGAAAAGAAAAATTGATTAAAATGTTTAAGTTGTTGAAATAATCTCTTTAAATCATTTTATTGTTTTCTATAAAAAATTAATCTACATGAAATATTAATACATTTTTCACCAAAGAGAAATAGGGCACTAAAGATAGCAATCATCAACTGCATCTCACACACTCATTTCTAATCAAGCTTGTCGAAGGAATTGTGTATACCAAAACAACTAAATGAACTAAAGGGTAGTCACCAGACCCACCCATAGGCTGTCTAGCAACTAATGAGTTATAGGTTTCATTCCTAAATGAACTGAACCACTCAGACATTTATCTTGAGAACTGTAAAAATAAAAGCTTGAGCTTATCAGCAGAGGGCAAAGAACCCAAAAGAAGGTTATTAAAATCCTCGTGATATAGAAGGGACTGGGGCAGCCATGACAAGCTGTGTGAAACAGCAAATAAAGAAGCAGAAAGATATGGAGTAAATGATCATGATTCTGCTCAGAAAAGAGGGAGTAAATGTGTAGATACCTCCAGAGAAAAAGAAATCAATCTCAGAATATCATTTATTCAAGAACCATTCTCAGCTCCATTATGGAGCACTATGGAAACTGAACTGTTACTAGGGGTAACTTAGTTGAGTATTCCTTTTGTGGAACCTCCTGCAAAGGAAAGGGAAGGGAAGGCTAGAGGGAGGAAAAGCAGGCATAAAAAGCCACAATTAAAACACACAGATCTGTAAAAAAACTATATATTCTAGAGCAGTGCTCCATGAATTGATACTGGTTTGTTATCTGTCCACAATTAAATAAGTACAGAAATTGAGAGTAAGCATATAAAAACTTTTATGGCAATTTAACACTAACTCTATGCCTGCTAACTCTAATAATAAAAAATTGAGGTTTGTGGTTACTATAAGTTTTTTATTTCATTTTTTGGTAATTAATAGATTTTATATATTATTAAATGTCAGTCCAAGATATACTGAAGAAAAAAGTCCCTTACCAAAGTACATTTAAGAAGCAGGTGTCTAAATAACATTCCTGGATAGATATTAGAACAGAGAGATGCCCTAAGAAAAAGTTTTAACAAATCATTACTACATTTACTTTAGGGAAATTATATATGACATGCCCAATTATAAAATAGTGTTACTTATGAATACTCAGGAAAAAAGTATAGGAAAAGCTTTGCCAGGAAAATTCTTTCATCTTAGAGATAAATTAGCTTTTCTCAGTCATATATTTTTAGTCATCTATAAATACCTATATAATACTGTATCACAGCCATGTGTTTAATTTTATCTTCCCCACTGAACTTTCTTGAGGTCACAGATGATTTCCTACCTCTGTATCATTAGAACCAAGCAAAGTGTCAGAGTACCTAACAGTTGTTCCAGTTGTCTTTCTTTCTTCCTTTCTTTCTCTTTTTTTTTTTTTTTTGTAGGAGAAGGGCGTGGAGGGGAGGTCTACAGAAGGAAGGAGCTCAAGACCTCAACAGTATCTATTGTCAAGCTACAAATGCTGACTCTATGAACTGCTTACTTCTCTATTCACTATAAGTTATATAATTCTCATAATTCTATAAAGTAGCTAATAATTTTCACTTGACAGATGAGGAAACTGAGACTTAATAAGGCTGAGCAATCTATTCCAAGTCATACAGCTTGTAGAACAACAGAGACCAGATTAAAACCCACTCGGTCTTAACCAAACATCCATATTACTTTCAATCTTCTAGGCCAGATGAATCGTCGAGGTAGATGAAACATCTACCACGTGAATATACAAATTAATGTAGAAATTTACTTACATATTTTTCAGCTATATAAAAATATTTTGATTTTGTGATTTTATGAATAAATATAAACTGAAATCTCTGAGACATAAGCCAATTCTAATTTAACAGGTTAAATATGATATACAGTATTATTATGCTGAGTGAACTAAGTCAGTCAGAGAAGGATAGATATCCTATGTTTTCACTCATATGTCAATCTTGAGAAACTTAACAGAAGACCATGGGGGAAAGGGTTGGGGGAAGAAACAGTTACAAACAGAGAGGGAGGGAGGCAAACCACCCCTCTTAAATATAGAGAACAAACTGAGGGTGGATGGAAGAGTATAGGAGAGGGGATAATGGATGATGAGCATTGAGGAGGGCACCTGTTGGGATGAGCACTGGGGCTGTTTGTAAGACAACTTGACAATAAATTATTCATAAAAATGATTAAATAAATAAATGGTCTTTGTTTCCACATTTTATTTGGAGTAAATAAAAATGCAGTTCAATTTATCTCATTTAAACACCAATTATGTTTAATTCTAGGTGATTTTATGCAAGAAGATACATACGCTACCACCTTCCTGGTAAACTTATTTACTGTTACATTTTATAAATACACCGCAAATGAAATAACTGGAAGTTCCACAAACTATCTGCTTAGGACAAAATTCAGGAGTTACTAGAAAAAAATTAGTAAATTCTTCTTTTAAGTATAAGGCTTATAAACTCAACAACAAACATTAATTACTAGAGCAACTCTGGACACTCAGCTAAATACACAGTCTCAAAAAGCATAATCATACATGTATTACATGAAGCAATCTTGAATCTCAGAAATACTTTTCTTTAATGGCAGAGGCCTATATTGATGTAAGAAATTTTACCTGGTTTCTATGTTTTTCTGTAGCTCAGTAAAGGTGAATGGCATCTCATCTAGGTCAACTGCTGCAATAAAGATACAGATTCCCCATAGTTCCTTTTTCCTTTGAACATAACCTTCCTGGGTACAAAAATAAAAATAAGATTTAAATATTTCATTAATCACTCACACACTGGTTACTATATTAAAATTGTATTATATGATGATTTTTTTTCTTATGCAATTTAAACTTGCTTTTAAATCCATATGACGGCTTATACTTGCGAGTATTTAATTCTCTGCTAATAAAAAGCCTTTAATTTTATATTATAAGCCAAAAAATATTACAAAGATCAAAAGTTAAATTATAACTTACTGTGAAAAATTGAGGGGTCAGTTCTCTGAAGTGAATATTTTCATTTTTCAATAATGCAATGTCAGCAGAGCCAACTTAAAAGATTTGAGTTCTTTTTTTTTTTTATAGAAAGATTTGAGTTCTTAACATAAATTGTTAAAAAAAAAAACAAGCCTACTTTCTTATTTAATTATCTTCTATTTGCTCTGGTTCACTTTTTTAATCTATTCATTTAAGAATTTTTTAACCTTATGAAATTTATATCCCTCAATGCCATAATTGCCTCCCCTTTGTAAACTGGAAATAACAACACATATCTCACTGAGTAAGAATTAAAATTATATATATAAAGCTCCTAGAATAATATATGGCATATATTTAGTATCAGTGAGTGATGGCTATGATTATAACATTTTTTATCATTAGATCATTAGAATACTTTTTCCCCTAAAATATGTATAATTTTCTGAATGTGTAACTTTTGTAGGTAAAATCTGATTACATTACATTGCAAACAAAAGAAACATGAAATTAACTGATATTTTATTCAACTGGAACAATTTGCTTATTCTTAATTAGAGGTTACAATAGAGCTGAAAAATTTATGGTGTGGTTTTACACTGTTTTGAAATCTCAATTATATATAAACATTAGGAAAAGAATTGTTCTGGATTATCAAATATTACTGATAATAAAAACTATATCATTATTTAACTCTAAACTTTTCCTTGATTTTAGCTACTTGGAAAATAAATATTTTTTAAGTTTTGTTTTAATTCCAGTATAGTTAACATACAGTGTTATATTAGTTTCAGGTGTACAATACAGTGATTCAAAAATTCCATATATCACCCAATGCTCATCAGGACAAGTACAGTCCTTAATCCCAGCCACCTTTTTAACCCATCCCCTCTCCTTCCCTCTGGTAACCATCAGTTTGTTCTCTATAGTTAAGGGTCGATTTCTTAATTTGTCTCTACTTCTTTCCTTTGCCATTTGTTTCTTAAATTCCACAATATGCAGAAACCTGTTGCATTTTTATACAAATATTCTGTACAAATATTTTAAAACTTAAAACTATACACCCACTAGAATCGTTAAATTAAAGAGACTGACAACATAGTTCAGATGACAAATGGTTGATAATGATGTAGAAGAGCAAGGAATACTCAAATACTGCTGGTGAACATATAAATGGTACAACCATTATGAAAAACAAGTTTGGCAAGTTCTTATAAAGTGTATACTTTCTGTAACATTTAGTAATACCACTTCCAGATATTTATACCCAAGAGAAATGGAAACTTTGTACATGAATGTTAATAACAGCTTCAGTCATAAAAACCAAAAGCTAGAAATGCCCCAATATCCAAAAACTGGTGAACAGATAACCTGTTGTATAGCCATACAATGGAATGTTATTCAACAATAAAAAGGAAAAGTCCTAATAAACACAACATAAACCTCAAATGTATTACATGAAAAAAAAAAGAAACCAGAGAAAAAGGGTAAATCCTGTGTACTGTGTTCTTCCTTTCCTATAAAATTCTAGAAAAGGCCAAACTAATCTTTAATGGCATAAAGTAGATCAGTGGCTGCCTGGGGACAGAAGTGGAGGTGTTTGACAACAAAGGAAAGGAGAAAACTTTCTGGACCAAAAAATTCTATACCTTAATCAACAGTGGTAATTACATGCCTGATTTCATTTATGAAAACTTATTGGGGTTCCTGAGTGGCTCAGTCTGTTAAGCATCCAACTTTGGCTCAGATCATGATCTTGCAGTTCATGAGCTCGAGCCCCCAAGATGGACTCTGTGCTGAAAGCTCAGAATCTGAAGCCTGCTTCAGAGTCTATGTCTCCCCCTCTCCTTGCCCTTCCCCTCCCACTGGCACTCTTTCTCAAAATAAGTAAACATTTAAAACATTTTTTTAAATTAAAAAACAACTTAGGAGACAGAGTCAACACGTCAGAGAAGCAGAGGGACCTCAAGTTCCCTCACCCCTCAAACACAGCAGTATTGAGGCCAGAAGACTTGGAATTCCAGGAATCTGGGTTACAGAGTGACAAACATTTCCAGGGGTCCACAAACACAACTTGGCAGGCCACAGGTGCATGATTATGAATTGGAAGAGAAAAACAGATGGCACAGGCATAGGCATGGAGGAGGGGTCCCCTTCTGTGGAAAGACAAAAGAAAGAGAAGGAGAGGCTGAGGAAGATTATATTTGAACAAGAGAAAACCCTTTCCAGACCATGGTCGAGGGAATGGAAAAAACAGAGAAAGAACCAATTTCTAACTTGCCAACAGCCTTAGGAATGACAATCCAGGGTTGCAGGACTTTCTCCGGACTGGAGCCTGCTGCCCTGTACATGTGCCTGGTGGAGAGGGGGAGCTGCCCCAGGCTCAGTAGCGAATTCAGAGGTGCAGTCAGAGAGCAGTCTCCTCCCTTGAGTGTTGGGAGGAAGTATATAGCCACTCCAAGGACAAAAGACCCTGCAGGCACCCACCAGCCAGAGGCCCTTGGTCAGCTGGGTGTAGTGGCACTACCCTGGAATGGGGAGAGGCAGAGCAGGATCCTTTAAGACATCAGGGTTTGAATCCCAGCCAAGTGCGTTGGAGGAACAGAAGACTGTGGAGCACAAGCCAGCCCATTCATGCCTGTGCAGCACTGTGAGGACGGCCTGAACAGAGTGGTATAGGACACCCAATCTGGGGAGGAGAGACTGGGATGTCACCATTTTTCTCCCCAACAAGGTCAGGCTTCAGGCAACAGGGCAGCAGGCTCACAGTGGAGGCAGGACCCACGTATACCACACCACACCCCTCCCACTCTGTGCCTGGTAATTGCTATCTATCTGAGCAAGATTGACACTGATCAAACCAGACAGCCCCTCCTCCAAACCAGCACAGCCACCAGTTCCAGGGCACCATTAGATATTGGTCCAGCAGTTCTGCATTTTCTGACTGGATTCATGGTCAATTGTGTGTGTGTGTGTGTGTGTGTGTGTGTGTGTGTGTGTGTGTGTACACTTTTTAAAAATTTCTTTTCCTCTTATTTCTTCTCTTCTATTCTGGTTATTGGTTTGTTTAAGCAGACATTTTTAATCTATTCTTTTTATACCTCTTCTGTATCTCTTTCTTCTTTATTTTCACCTTTCTCTCTATGGATAAAGCCATACAATTTCTCTGATTTTCTGCCTGGTCAATTATTTTTTCTCTTCTTTTTCCCCAACCCCTGTCACTTCTCTCTTTGTATGGGATAAAGCTTCTTCCACCACCCTCACCTTTTAAAATATTTTCTAGGGTTACTTCACTGAACAAATCAGAGCACACCTGGTGAAAATCCAAATCACCACTCCAGAGCAACAGAATCACAACAGAGAGCACCCAATACACTCCAAAAACACCTCCTGAATGGCCAGGGCCTGGACAGTGTATGACCCCTTTTTAATACAGTAATGCTCACAGATACAGGACACATAACAAGCTATTAAACCACATAAGTGGCAGAAAACTAGCCAAAATGATGAAATGGCAGAATTCTCCTCAAAAGAACTTCCAGGAAGAAATAACCAATAGAAAATTGCTCAAAACAGATATAAACAATATATCTGATCAAGAATTTAAAATAACAGTCATAAGATTAATAGCTGAAAAAAAGCATAGAAGACAGCAGAGAATCTATTCCTGCAGAGATCAAGGAACTAAGAAATAGTCACAATGAATTAAGAAATGCTATATATGAAGTGCACAAAAACTAGATTCTGTGACATCAAGGATAGAGGAAGCAGAGGGGAGAATAAATGAAATAAAAGATAAAATTATAGAAAATGATTAAGCCAAGAAAAAGAGAGATAAGAAAATACTAGATCATGAAGGGAGAATTAGAAAACTAAGTGCTTCAATGAAATGTAATAATATCCATACCATAGAAGTTTCAGAAGAAGAGAGAGAGAAAGGGGCACAAGATTTACTTGAACAAATTATAACTGAGAATTTCCCTGATCTGGGGAAGGAAGCAGATATCCAAATCCAGGAGGCACAGAAAACTCCCTTAATATTCAACAAGAATAGGTCTTCAGCACAGCATAGCATAGTGAAACTGGCAAAATACAAACATCAAGAGAGAATTCTGAAAGCAGCTAGGGACAAACAGGCCTTAACCTACAAGGGTAGACACATAAGGGTAGTAGGAGACCTGTCCACTAAAACTTGGCAGGCCCGAAGGGAGTGGCAGGAAATACTCATTGTGCTTAGTAGTAAAAATATCCAGCCAAGAAGCATTTATCCACAAGGCTTTCATTAAGAACAGAAGAGATAAAGGCTTTCCTAGACAAAAACTGAAGGTATTTGTGACCACTAAACCAACCCTGCAAGAGATCCTAAGGGGGACTCTGTGAATGGAATGCTACAAAGACTACAAAGGACCAGAGCTCTCACCAGAAGCATGAAACCTACAGGTAACACAATGACCTATAATCCGGGTCTTTTGATAACAACTCTGACTATAAATGGATTAAATGCCCCAATCAAAAGACATAGAATTTCCAAATACATAAAAACTAAGATGCACCTATATGCTGTCTACAAGAGACTCATTTTAGACCCAAAGACATCTTCACTTGAACATGAGGGGATGGAGAACCATCTATCATTCTGCTGGAAGTCAAAAGAAAGCTGGAGTAGCCATACTTATAGGAGACAAACTAGGTTTTCACCTAAAGGCTGTAACCAGAGATGAAGAGGCCATTATATCATAATTATAGGGTCTATCCATCAAGAAGAGCTAACAATTGTAAATGTTTATATCCCCAACTTGGCACCACATATATAAACCCATTAATTACAAATATAAACAGTCTTATTGATAAGAATACAGTAATTACAGGGGACTTTAATACTCCACTGACAGCAATGGACAGATCATACAGGCAGAAAAATCAATGAAGAAATAATGGCCTTGAATGATACACTGGACCATATGTACCTTACAGATATATTCAGAACTTCTCATTCAAAAGCAGAAAAATACACATTCTTCTAGAGTGTACATGAAATATTCTCCAAGATAGATCACATACTGAGTCACAAAACAGCCTTCAATAAATACAGAAGAATTGAGAACATAGCATGCATTATTTTCAGATCACAATGCTATGAAACTTGAAATCAACCACAAGAAAAAAATTTGGAAAGCCTCCAAATGCATCCTACTAGAAAATGAACAAGTCAACCAGGCAATTAATGAAAAAATTAAAAAACACATGGAAGCAAATGAAAATTAAAACAAAACAGTCCAATCCCTTTGGAATCCAGCAAAGGCAGTCCTAAGAGGAAAATACATTGCAATCCAGGCCTATCACAACAAACAAGAAAAATGCCAAATACAAAACCTAACTTCACACCTAAAGGAACTAGAAAAAGAACAGCAAAGAAACAACAAAGTGAGAAGAAGAGAAATAATAAAGATTAGAGCAGAAATAAACAAAATAGGAATAAAAAAACCAGAACAATGAATCTAAGAGCTAATATTTTGAAGAATAAATAAAATTGATAAATCCCTATCCAAAACAGACACCCACATAGATACAATCATGAATGAAAGAGGAGATTACAAGCAATACCACAGAAATACAATTATTTGAAAATACTATGAAAAATTATATGCCAACACACTGGACAACCTGGAAGAAATGGACAAATTCCTAGACACCCCCACACTACCAAACTCAAACAGGAAGAAATAGAAAATCTGAACAGACCCATAACCAGTGAAGAAATGGAATCAGTTATCAAAAATCTCCCAACAAATACGAATCCTAGGCCAGATGGCTTCCCAGGGGAATTCTACCAGACATTTAAAGCAGAGTTAATACCTATTCTTCTTGGGGTGCCTGGGTGGCTCAGTTGGTTAAGCCTCCAACTTCGGCTCAGGTCACGATCTCACATTTGTGGGTTTGAGCCCTGCGTCAGGCTCTGTGCTGAGAGCTAGCTCAGAGCCTGGAGCCTGCTTCCAGTTCTCTGTCTCCTTCTCTCTCTGCCCCTCCCCCTCTTGTACTCTGTCTCTCTCTGTATCAAAAATAAATAAAACATTTAAAAAAATTTTTTTAATTAAAAAACCCTATTCTTCTCAAGCTTTTCCATAAAATAGAAACAGGAGTAAAGCTTCCAGACTCATTCTATAAAGCCAGCATTACCTTGATTCCCAAACCAGACAAAGACCCCACAAAAAAGGAGAATTAGAGGCCAATATCCCTGATGGACCTGGAGCAAAAATTCTTAACAAGATACTAGCAAATCAAATTCAAAAATATATTAAAGACATTATCTGGAGGAGGGGCAAGATGACGGAGAAGTAGGGAGCTCTGTAATTTTCGCCAGCCTGCATCTATCAAAATAAGGACTGAAGCCACCACACTCTGATCTGTAAGAGTGGGAGGAAAAGACAGAGTCCACAAAAAAAGACAGCCTCATATGTGCTAAGTGTGAACTGGGAAAGATAAAAATAGGTTGGACCCGGAGGCTCAGAGGGGAGGGAGCCCCCCTCTGCACAGAGCCACAGAGAGAGGAGGAGAAGGAAAAGAGGCTGAAAACACTCATAGAACTGTCTCTAGAGAAAGAAGATCCTTTCTCTAGCTGGCGCGTTTTCCTTGGGCTCACACCCCATCCCACGCGGCACCAGGAGAAACTCCTCCCCTAATCTCCCTACTTGATCCCCCTTAGGAAGCTGCCCGCCTGCTGGAGTACATCTCATCTCAGGCGGTATCATTAAAGTACGTGAGCTAGGATTTGGAAACAAGGCAGAGCTTGGAAAATACAACTTGGCTCACCCATGGCACAGGGAGATCAGAACCAAAAGAATAGATTGCAATGTTTGATCGGAGGAGGGATTGGGGCACTGCCATTCTTCTTCCCACAACCACCAAGGTGGGGCCTCGGAGAACAGCTGCAAGACCACAAAGGAGGTGAGACCTACCTATACCAAACAATGCCCATCTGTTCTGGAGAGGTTTTTTTTTTCTCTCTCTCTCTCTCTCCTTTCTCCCCCAGATTCTGGGAAAGGCCAACATTAATGCTGTGATTAGATCAATTCTTGCTACTCAGATATTTCCCCTTACCTCATTATCATCTCTCCCCTCCAATGGACTGGGCAGCGGGACAATGGTTCGCCTATACAGTCATACTTAATCCATTCTCTTGATGCTACCTTCCTTTCCCTCTCCCTCTAGGATAATCAGACTCTATAGCTTCTTCGTTTTTTTTTTCTCCTCACCTCCTACCATATTCTCCTCTTTCTCTCACTGAATTAAGCTTTTTAGTCTCTATACCTTGTCAACATTCAATTTCACTCCACATCCATCACTTCTCTTTGTAGATACTCTTCCAACAGCACTGCCTCCATTCTACTCTTTATTTGTAGCTGAGATTTCTGGTTTTACACTTTTAGACTGTCTTTTGTTGTTTTTGTCCCCCGCCCCCCCTGCCTTTTTTTTTTCCTTTCCCCTTTTGGTTTGCTTGTTTGTTTGACTTCTCTGTTTGCATGCTTTTCTTCCCTGTGTATTTGTTTGTCTGTTTTCCTTTTCAAGGCTACCTCAAGAAACAAGCCAAAGTAATCATGGTGGAGAGACCCAAATATCACTGAGTAGGTAAATAAAATAACCAAAGTTACAATAAGAGAAATCAAAAGCCATCATTAAAAGAATACTTCCTGAACAGTCAGGCCCTGGACAGTCAATGAGCCTCTCTTAATATAGCAATACTCACAGGTGCAGAGTGCATAACAAGCTTTTAAAACTGATAAGAGACAGAAAGCTAGCCAAAAGGACGAAAGGGAAGAATTCTCCTCTCAAAAAATTCCAGGAAGAAGTCACAGATACAGAACTGCTCAAAACATATATAAACAACATAGTGGAACAAGAATTTAGAACAATTGTCATAAACAACTGGAAGACATCAGAGAGCTAGTGATACAAAGCCTAGGGACCTTCAAAATAGCTGTGAGGAGTTTTTTTAAAAATGCTATAAATGAGGTACATAAAAAAATGGAGGCTGCCGCTGCATGGATTGAAGAGGCAGAGAGGAGAATAGGTAAATTAGAAGACACAGTTATAGAAAAAGAGGAAGCCTAGAAAAAGAGATAAATTGATCCAGCAGCAGGAAAGGAGAATTCAAGGACTGAGTGATATAATCAAATGGAACAATATCCATATCATATGATAGGAATTCCTGAAGAAGAAAGAAAGAAAAAGGTCCTGAAGGGGTGCTTGATCAAATTATAGCCAAGAACTTCCACAATCTGGGGAAGGAAATAGACACCGAAATCCAAGAAGTAAAGAGAATTCCCCTCAGAGAGAACTTGAATCGCCCTTCAGAATAATGTATCATAGTGAAACTGGCAAAATATAAGGATAGAGAATTCTGAAAGCAGCTAGGGATAAAAGGGCCCTAACATACAAAAAAAAAAAAAAAAACCTATCAGAGTGGTTACAGACATATCTACTGAAACTTGGCAGGACAGAAGGGAATGGCAGGAAATCTTCAATGTGATGAACATGAAGAATATGCAGCCAAAAATCCTTTATCCAGCGAGCCTATCATTCAATATAGAAGGAGAGAAAAAAGGTATTCCCAAATAAACAAAAAATGAGAGAATTCATCACCACCAAACCTGCCCTACAAGAGATCCTAAGTGGACTCTATGAGGGAAATGTTGCAAGGAGTACAAGGTACCAGAGACACCACTATAAGCATGAACCTTACTGAGAACAATAAATCTAAACTCACATTTTTCAATAACACTGAATGTAAATGGACTAAATGCTCCAATCAAATGATATAGGGTATCAGAATGGATTAAAAAAAAAACCCCACCTATTTGCTGTCTACAAGAGACTCATTTTAGACCTGAAGACACCTTCAGAATGAAAGTAAGGGGATGGAGAAATATCTATCATTTGACTGTAAGTAAAAAAGAAAAATAAAAAACTCCAGTAGCCATACTCATATCGGATAAACTGGACTTTAAAGTAAAGGCAGTAACAAAACATGAAGGACATTATATAATAATTACAGGGTCTCTCCATCAGGAAGAGCTCTCCATCAGTAAGCACCGAATTCAGGAGCACCCAAACACATAAAACAATCACAAACAGAAACAATCTTATTGATAAGAATTTGCTGATTGCAGGGGACTTTAATACTCCACAGACAGCACGTTAACAAAAGAAAAGATAAAAAACATATGATCCCTTCGATAAATGCAGAAAAAGCATTTGACAAAATACAGCATACTTTCTTAATAAAAATCCTTGAGAAAGCAGGGATAGAAGGACCATACTTAAAAATCATAAAAGCCACTTATGAAAAGCCCACAGCTAATATCATCCTCAATAAGGAAAAACTGAGAGCTTTCCCCCTGAGATCAGGAACAAGACAGGGATGTCTACTCTCACCACTGTTGTTTAATATAGTGCTGGAAGTCCTAGCATTAGCAGTCAGACAACAAAAGGAAATAAAAGGCATCAGAATAGGCAAAGATCAAGTCGAACTTTCATTTTTTGCAGATGACATGATGCTCTACATGGAAAGCCCAACAGACTGCACCAGATGCCTACTAGAACTGATCTATGAATTCAGCAAAGTCACAGGGTACAAAATCAACTACAGAAATCGGTTACATTTTTATGCACCAATAATAAAGCAACCGAAAGAGAAATCAAGAAACTGATCCCATTCACAACTGGATGAAAAACCATAAAAGACCTAGAAATAAACCTAACCAAAGATGTAAAAGACCTGTACGATGAAAACTATAGAAGACTTATGAAGGAAATTGAAGAAGACACCAAGAAATGGAAAAAACATTCCTCGCTCATGGATTGGAAGAATAAACATTGTTAAAATGTCATTATTAACCAAAGCAATCTACACATTCAATGCAATCCCCATCAAAACTGCACTAGCATTCTTCGCAAAACTATCCTAAAATTCATATGGAACCACAAAAGTCCCAGAAGAGCCAAAGTAATATTGAATAAGAAAACCAAAACAGGAGGCATCGCAATCCCAGACTTTAGCCTCTACTACAAAGCTGTCATCATCAAGATAGTATGTTATTGGCACAAAAACAGACACATAGACCAACGGAATAGAGAACCCAGAACTGGACCCACAAATGTATGGCCAATTAATCTTTGACAAAGCAGGGAAGAGAATCCAATGGGAAAAAAGAGCCTCTTTAACAGGTGGTGCTGGGAGAACTGGACAGCAACATGCAGAAGAATGAAACTAGACCACTTTCTTACACCATACACAAAAATAAACTCAAAATGGATGAAGGACCTGTATGTGAGACAGGAAACCATCAACACCCTAGAGGAGAAAGCAGGAAATGACCTACCTGACCTCAACCGCAGCAATTTCCTACTCAACACATCCCCAAAGGCAAGGGAATCAAGAGCAAAAATGAACTATTGGGACCTCATCAAGATAAAAAGCTTCTGCATGGCAAAGCAAACAATCAAGAAAACTAATAGGCAACTGACAGAATGGGAAAAGATAGTTGCAAATGGCATATCAGATAAAGGGCTAATATCCAACATCTACAAAGAACTCACCAAACTTCACACCTGAAAAACAAATAATCCAGTGAAGAAATGGGCAGAAGACATACATAAACACTTCTCCAAAGAGGACATCCAGATGGCCTACATGAACATGAAATGATGCTCAGCATCACTCATTATCAGGGAAATACATATCAAAACCATACTGAGATACCAGCTCATGCCAGTCAGAGTGGCTAAAATGAACAAATCAAGAGACTATAGATGCTGGCAAGGATGTGGAGAAACGGGCACCCTCCTACACTGTTGGTGGGAATGTAAACTGGTGCAGCCCCTCTGGAAAACAGTGTGGAGGTTCCTCAAATAATTAACAATAGTACTCCCCTAGGACCCAGCAATAGCACTGCTAGGAATTTACCCAAGGGATACAGCAGTGCTGATGTATAGGAGCACATATACCCCAAAGTTCATAGAAGCACTTTCAACAATAGCCAAGTCATGGAAAGAGCCTAAATATCTATCAACTGATGAATATATCAAGAAGATGTGGTATATATATATACAATGGAATATTACATGGAAATGAGAAAGAATGAAATATGGCCATTCGTAGCAAAGTGAGTGGACCTCGAGGGTGTCATGCTAAGTGAAGTAAGTCAGGCAGGGAAGGACATATACCATAAGTCAAACAGGAAAAACTTAACAGAGGACCATGGGGAGGAGAAGGGGGGAAAAAGAGTTAGGGAGCGGGAGGGAGGCAAATCATGAGAGATTCTTGAATACTGAAAACTGAGGACTGATGCGTGAGTGGGTAGGAGAAGGGAGATGATAAACATGGAGGAGGGCACTTGTGGGGAAGAGCACTGGGTGTTATATGGAAATCAACTTGACAATAAACTATGAAAAAAATAAACAATAAACAATAAACATAAGTGATGCAATAAAGGAAGGTGTATATACCATGGGTGGGGGGGAGTTTTTTGCCATTATCAAATGGGATTCATTCCTAGGTTGCAGGGCTGGTTCAATATTCACAAATCAATGGGATACATCACATTAATAGAAAAATGGATAAGAACCACATGATCGCATCAATAGATACAGAAAAAGTATCTTTTCTTAATAAATATAGCATCCTTTCTTAATAAAAACCCTCAAGAAATTTTGGATATAAGGAACATCATAAAAGCCATGTATGAAAAGCCCGAAGCTAATATTATCCTTAATTGGGAAAAACTGAGAGCTTTCCTGTTGAGATCAGCAACAAGATAAGGATGTTCACTCTCACCACTGTTATTTAACATGGATTCGGAAGTCCTAGCATCAGCAATCAAAGGCATCAAAATTCGTAAAAAAAAAAAAAAAAGTCAAACTTTCACTATTTGCAGATGACATGATACTCTACATGGAAAACCTGAAAACACCAAAAAACTGTTAGAAGGGATAGATAAATTTAGCAAAAGTCACAGGATATAAAATCAGTGTACAGAAATTGTTTGCATTTCTATACACCAATAATGAAGCAACAGAAAGAGAAATCAAGAAACTGACTCCATTTACAATTGCATCAAGAACCACAAAATACCTAGGAATAAATGTAACCAAAAACGTAAATGATCTGCATGCTGAAAACCATAGAAAAATTATAAAAGAAACTGAAGACTGGAAGAAATGGAAAAAACATTACATGCTCATGGACTGGAAGAGCAAATATTATTAAAATGCCAATACTATCCACAGTCAATACTATCCACAGCCATCTCTACATTCAACGCAATCCCAATCAAAATTGCACCAGCATTCTTCACAGAGCTAGAACAAACAATCTTAAAATTTGTATGTATGTAACCATAAAAGACCCCAAATAGTAATGTAATGTTGAATGACAATGAGAAAGAATGAAATCTGGCCATTTGTAGGAAAGTGGATGGACCTCGAGGGTGTCATGCTAAGTGAAATAAGTCAGGCAGAGAAGGACAGATACCATATGTTTGCACTCATAGGTCTAACAGGATAACAGAAGAAACCTAATGGAGGACCAGGAGGAAAGGAAGGGGGAAAGAGAGTTGGGGAGAGAGAGGGACATAAAACTTGAGACACTACTGAATACTGAAAATGAACTGAGGGTTGAAGGGGGAGGGGGGAAAAGAGGTGGTGGTGATGGAGGAGGGCACTTGTGGGGAAGAGCACTGGGTGTTGTATGGAAACCAATTTGACAATAAACTATTAAAAAAGTTTTTTTAATGAAAGAAAAAAAACAAAGTGAGACTTAAAACAAAAAAAAAAAAGTAATGTTGAAAAAGAACAAAAGGGGGAGGCATCACAATCTCACACTTTAGCCTCTACTATATAGCTGTCATCATCGAGACAGTATGGTATTGGCACATAAACAGACACAGGACCAATGGAATAGAACAGAGAACCCAGAATTGGACCACAGATGTATGGCCAACTAGTTTTTGACAAAGCAAGAAAATATCCAATGGAAAAAAAGTCTCTTTTGTAAATGGTGCTGGGAGAACTGGACAGCAACAGGCAGAAGAATGAAACTAGACCACTTTCTTACACCATACACAAAAATCAACTCAAAATGGATTAAAGACCTAAACGTGAGACAAGAAAGCATCAAAACCCTAGAGGAGAAAACAGGCAACAACCTCTCTGACCTCAGCCACAGCAAGTTCTTATTCAACACTTCTCTGAAGGCAAGAGAAATAAAATCAAAAGGAACTACTGAAACCTATCAAGATAAAAAGCTTCTGCATTGCAAAGGAAACAATCAACAAAACTAAAGGCAACCAACATGGGAGAAGATATTTGTAAACGACCTATCAAGATAAAGGGTTAGTATCCAAAGTCTATAAAGAACTTACCAACCTCAACACCTGAAAAACAAATGATCCAGCGAAGAAATAGGCAGAAGACATAAATAGACACTTTCGCAAAGAAGACCTCCAGATGGCCAACAGACACTTGAAAAGATGCTCAATATTGTTCATCATCAGAGAAATACAAATTGAAGCTACATTGAGATACCACCTCACAAGGGTCAGAATGGCTAAAATTAACAATTCAAGAAACAACAGATGTTGGTGAGAATGTGGAAAAATGGGAACCCTCTTGCATTCTTGCTGGAAATGCAAAATGTTGCAGCCACTCTGAAAAACAGTATGGAGGTTCCTCAAACAACTATCAATAGAACTCCCCTATGACCCAGCAATAGCACTACTAGGAATTTATACAAAGGACACAAGAGTGCTGATACATAGGGGCACATGTACCCCAACGTTTATAGCTAGTGCTATCAACAGTAGCCAAATTATGGAAAGAGACCAAATATCTATCAACTGATGAATGGATAATGAAGATGTGGTTTATATATACGATGGAATATTAGTTGGCAATGAGAAAGAATGAAATCCTGCCACTTGTAGCAACGTGGATGGAACTCAAGGGTGTTTTGCTAAGTGAAATAGGTCAAGCAGAGAAGGACAGATACCGTATAATTTCACACATATGTGGAATCTGAGAAGCTTATCAGACAACCATGAGGGAAGGGAAGGGGAAAAAATAGTTTCAAACAGAGAGGGAGGCAAAGCATATGAGACTCTTCAATATAGAGAACAGACTAAGGATTAGTGGAGGAAGGTGTGGGGGAGAGAAGAAAATGGGTGATGAACATTGAGGAGGGCACTTGTTGGGACTAGCACTGGGTGATGTATGTAAATGATGAATCATGGGAATCTACTCCCAAAGCCAAGAGCACACTATATACACTGTATGTGAGCTAATTTGATAATAAATTCTATTTAAATCAACAAAAATTTTTTTAATTTTTTAATGTTTTATTTATTTTTGATACAGAGAGAGACAGAGCATGAGAGGGGGAGGGGCAGAGAGAGAAGGAGACACAGAACCGGAAGCAGGCTCCAGGCTCTGAGCTGTCAGCACAAAGCCTGACACACGGCTCGAACCCATGAACGTGAGATCTGACCAGAGCAGAAGTCAGAGGCTTAGCCGACTGAGCCACCTAGGTGCCCCTAAATCAACAAAATTTAAAAAACACTTTATGTATGTAGTTTTAAAAAAATGATCTTTTTTAAAAGTTCACTGAAAACTGGTTGACTCTGGAGTATATAAATTATGCCTCAATAAATTTGATCTTTGAAACTATATTACATATTTACCATTCTGAAACAGAACAAAGTATACATAGCTTGACTGTTATGACTATTAAGTATAGCTTAATAAAATAAACAACTTTTGTATATGTGTTTATATAAATATGGTCAATTTTTCACAAACTACTCAAATGTGCTTCTCTGTTCTCAAGCTATCACCTATTGAAACTAAGTGCTCTCAATGTGTCTACTTTTAGCAACCGTAGTCTTTTCTTCGGTTTTAAAGGCTGACAAATCAAATAATTAAAGCTGTTAAAATTGAAAATGTTGTTATTCATTTTTTTAAAAATAACAAATTTTATTAGGACATAGCCAACACAATTCAATACAAGCTCATCTGAAATGATAAAATGTCCACATGAAAAGTTGTATAAATAGGTTCTGGTCTCTTAAGGACCTGAGGAACTTTCCTTATTTCAGATAATTTAGAAAGCTTGTCGTTGTTCTATCTTAAAAAAAAGAGTTAGTTGGAATATAGCTAAAGTGTTTTTTTTCTTCATACATGTTTATCTATGGAAGAAAAATAAATGTTCCTTCTAAACTTCAGACTATTCAATATTAAATATTTCAGCGGGAACTAAATTACAGATGAGATCAACTGGATGATTCATTCACAAGCAAATATTTTTGTGTATCTATGCAAAGGAAATATCAGTTTCCAATGAGGAGAGTCCTAGAGTAGAATTTCTAGATATGCATACACACACACAAGGGTAGGATTTGTACTTCAGTTGTAACCAGTAACACTAACTTAATCTAGTTAGTGTTATACTGATTTTATACCTGGATGTCACCAAGATTTGCTAGAGAGAAACAATTTACAAAGCCAGGAAGATTAGAATCAACTACAAAATCCTACTTTATGATTATTTTGTTCTCTTTTTAAAATAATAGATTTTGTTAGGAAATAGACAACAAAATTTAACACAAAGTCATTAGATACAATCAATACTTAAGTGAAATTTAAATCACCAAAATACACTTTTAAAAATCATATCCTCTATCTTCATATAGGTTTCTTTGTACCTTCCCTTTTATTAGTATCTTCTAAAACTTAAGATCCCCAATAATTCTTTAAGAAACATTCATTATACAACTGCCATGGTTATGACTCTGGAAAAAACAGAGGTGAAAACAAAAACAAAAACAAATTCCAGATCTTTCTGGAACTTACATTCTCTTATCTAATAACATGGATTTTGGTGTCAAACAGTCAACAGTTTAAATATACACTCAAATTGTATAACTGTGGGCTACTTACTTAAATCTAATTAAACCTCAGTTTCTGTAAAAATGGGATGATGATAACAGTGTCTAATTCCAGAATCAGGACAAACATAAACTGTGAGGATGATCTTAAGTAATCAGCATGGTGCCTGGCATTGTACCTACTGAATCAGAATGAACTATCAGCAGCAGCATTACTATTATCAGTGAAACTAACACTTACTCCACTACACCATAGCTGTAACAATACCATCTGACCTTCTCCATACCATAAATAACCACCCTTGAAATAATGGGTTTGTGTGTGTGCATTTAAGCGATCAGGTTTATTGATGCTTTGCCCCCAGCAACCAACAATCTTATTTCAATTCTTTTTCTAGAATGTCCCACAAATGGAATTATATGGTTTGTAGCCTTTTTTTGTAAGGCTCCCTCACTTATAAAGTTTCTAAGGACTCATCTATACTGTTATATCTATTAACATTTATTCCTTTTAATTGCTGAGTATACTCTATTGTATGAATATACCACATTTGTTTATCCATTCTAATAGTTGAATATACTTATAAATAATGCTACTAATCCTAATCTTAAATATCCAACTACAGGTCTTTATATGGACGTATGTTTTCATTTCTTGGGCAAATACCTGGTTGGGGAATAGCTAAATTCTATGTTAAATTTTAGTTTAAGTTTGTAAGAAACTAGCAAACAGTTTTCCAATGTGGCGGTACTGTCTTGCATTGTCACCAGCAACATGAGAGTGCCAGTTGGTTCACATTCTCACTAGAACTTAGTTTCTGTTTGTTGTTGTTTGTTTTCTAATCATCCTAATAGGTATGCAGTGGTACATGTTCCCAAGGACTAACGACACTGTATATTTTTTCAGAACTTATTTAACATCTGTATCTCCTCCTTGGTAAAGGGCCTTTTCCAATCTTTTGTTACTTTTCTATTAGGTGTTAGAATTATTAATACATTCTGGATTCAAATCCTTTAACAGATAGGTGTTTTGAAAAAATTTAACCTAGTCTGTGGCATGTATTTTCATTTTCTCAAATGATATATTTCAAAGAGCGTAAGTTTTTCATTTTAAAGAAGCTCAATTTACTTTTTTTCTTTTATGTACCATGATTTTTAATGGTATTATCAGTGAAATCTCTGCCTAACCAAAGTCACCAAGATTTTCTATGCCATTATCTACAAGTTTAGGTCTAGAATTCAAGTTAATTTTTATTAATGGTTTAAGGTAGGGATCAAAGTTCATTTTTTGTATATGAAAGTCAAGATGCTCCAGCATCTCTTGTTGAGAGGAATATTCTTCTTACACTGAATTACCTTTGAACCTCTGTGTAACAATACATATGGGTGGAACCTCTGTGTACAAAGACAGTATATATAAGTCGATTCTATTTCTGGATTCTCTGATCTGTTCCACTGACCTACCTACTTGTCCTTTTTTTCCACCAATACTACAATGTCTTGATAAATGTACCTTTATGCATTTTGTTCTTCAATTTTCATTTAAAACTTTTTTTAAAAAATTATGTTTTTTATTTAATTTTTGAGAGACAGAGACAGCGCAAGCAGGGGAGGGTCAGAGAGAGAGGGAGGTACAGAATCTGAAGCAGGCCCCAGGCTCTGAGCTAGCTGTCAGCACAGAGCCCGATGCGGGCCTCGAACCCATGAACCATGAGATTGTGACCTGAGCCAAAGCCAGTCACTTAACCAACAGCCTCCCAGGCGCCCCTTTTTTAAAAAAATTTTTTTATGTTTTTTATTTAAATATTTAAGACTTTTTAATATGAAAAGGTTACCTGATTCAACTCTCATTGTGAAGATTAAGAAATTAAAGACTAGAGCTGATACTTGCTCAACACAACCAGTCAGACCTAAAAACCCAAGTTTCCTAATACTCAATTTAGTGTTGCTCCATTTCTAGGAGAATATTTCCTTATTACATTTCTAAATTGATGTTCCTAACATTTTTCAATTGAAACCCTTAATCTTATCACCCTCCCAAGAATTTCATATTCTTAACTGCTTTAATATTCTGTATCCTTAATTTCTATTTTATTGAGGCTAAAGAATCACAATACCTAAACCCTCAACATTCTTCTCCACATCAAATAATTATGTATGATAATTTCTAATTACCATACTGACCAGTCTTCTTCAAAATGTTTCTGCATCTTCATCTCTAAGTTCCTCTTCACCTCTGATATTTACAGACATTCTCCTCCACACTCAAATTAACAATTCTGAATGCCTCGTATCTCCTACTTTGGACCACGCTGCCTCTTATCTCCTTCAAGATCTAGGTTTTCATTATTCCCTCTATATTTTATAATTTCTCTAACAGTTTTCCTCCTAAAAGCTTCTTTCTTTTTTGTTACAAATACGCCTGTATCACCTTCAAAACAACAACAGAATAACCCATCCTTCTATCACTGGACCTTATCAAGCTAGTGTCCTCCCTATACAAACAAACCTTTCACTTTCTCACTATTCATATACACTCTCACCATATACACTCTCAAAGGACACACAGTACATCCACTGAGCACATACACTCAACCAGACAGACATTATTCTACTGAGGCTATTCTCTAGGTCTTCAAAGATCTCTGTCTTTCCAAACTGAGTGGCCATTTTTGGGTTTCATCCACAAAGACCACTAGGTAGCATCTGATACAGTTGCAATAAAACTTTTTCCCCTCAGCTTTTAAAACACCCTAACATCCTCATTCCCACCTCTTTCTGTCTCATAACCTTTTCAGTGTTTCTTAACTTCAAGAACTTTTTTCTACTACATTCTTTTTTTTCTCAGCAATTCATCTACTTCCACAGTACCCCACTCACCTCCATATAAATGAATCGCAAATCTTATCCTGCTTTCCAGCCCTGATTGCTCTCTCAAGATCCAGGGCTTATTTTCCAAAGGCAGTTTACTACCTAAAATCTGTAACCAACATGATTTCATGAAATTTTAGTTGAGAATTATGAAAAGGGCTCAGAACAGCACCTTAAAAATGGTTAAAACAGAGAAAAATTCTTATCCAGCCAAAAGAATTGCCAAAAAGAAATAGTAAAACATGAAGTAGGCAGAGAATAAGTATTCTGCAAAAGAAAAAAAGTGGTACTTTCAGCAAACATACTTTGAAAATACCAAACCTCAGAATAGTATCAAACTGAAGAACATTTTGATAATATGCATCAAGAGCCTTAAGAGTTCAATTTTATATCTAAGAATTTACCCAACAAAAATAATTGTGGAGAGTAGAAACAAGAATTAGCATAAAAGAGTTTAAAGGATTATTTACAATAGCAAAAGTAGGGGGAAAACCTAAATATCTTAAAATTGAATAATTAAACAAATTATGATAGAGCTTTATCATGGAATGATATATTAAAACATTTCAAAGATTTGGGGAGCCTAGGTGGCTCAGTCAGTTAAGTGTCTGACTCTTGATCTCAGCTCAGGTCTCAACCTCAGTCATGAATTCAAGCTCTGCATTGGCCTTTGTGCTGGGTGTGAGCCTACTTAACATAGACAAACTAACAAAACATTTCAAAGATTATAAGGACATAGGAAAACAGCAAAGATATGTTAAGAGGAAAAAAAAGAAACGCCAAAATACAAAATTCTGTGCATATTTTGATGCCATTTTGGTGAAAAACTTTAAAAGGGAAAGCCAAAATATATCAAAATGTTACTTATTATCTCTACGTGGTATAATTGCACATGGTATTCATTTTCTTAATTAATCCTAGACATATTTTCTAAGTTACCTACAATTATAGTAGGAAAGTTTAGTCAATAAGTACCAAATTTATACAAAGTAGGAAAGAGAAAAATTAGAAATACTTAGGAAAAACCATTAAGATATTAAAACTTTAATTACATATATAATTTAACTGAAACTCCACAACCAACACTTGAAGACACTACCTATCAGTAGCATTTAGTTCACCTGAAACACCCAAATGATAACCCCCCTATTGAGGACTTCTACTTGCACTTTAAAATGCACTAACTTACAAAAGAGCTCCACCATGTGGTAACAGAAATTATCTTGGAAGCATCAGAAAATTCTTATTATTCATGCTGTCACAACCTAACATGAATTTAAATTCTATTTTAAAAGTTAAAAATACGATTATCTCTAATTTTCACTTTTTAAAATATTAGCCATGACCAAGATGAAAATAAGCCATAAAAAATATGCTTTTTAACTATGGCTCAAAAGGACAGACACATCCTCACACTTGATTCACAGGACTGAGATGAATGACTACCAACAAGGTTACAAATTAAATGTATTACAGGAATATATTAGAGGAATGGAGGGGATAAATGCTGTCTTTATCTTATACTCTTCGATTTCCTCCTTACCAAGACTGTATGTAGGAACCAAAGGGATAACAGAGTAATATGCCAGAAAATCCCACCTCCCTCACTTGTGTAATACTGGCTCACAGCAGTTAGCATTAAGCACATTCTTCGATATGCTGAGAAGAAGCAAAAGTCAAGAGTGGCACAGCCAAGAAGAGGAATACAAAAGCTAACCTTTCTTGCACTCAATCACATTTTTGATACACACACTTGAATCAGCCATCCAGTTACACAATGCCCTTGTGAGGAGAGAATTGACCCTACTCCTAGAAAAATAAGTACCTAGCAAGTTCAGATTTACCTGGCCCACTGCCCAAGAGAGGGAGCTCTCTCCCTTAAGAACTTCTACAGAACTCAGTGGATGGCACTACCTAAGCACTTAACTGAATTGTGATTTACTCGCTTATTTGTCCATTTTTCAACTAGTCCATAAGCATCTGGAAGGCAAGAGAGTTATACCTAATTAATTGCTGTACCCGCCAAGAGCCTAATACAGTATTCAGCACTAACTTGGTGTTAAATGTGTATTTTTTAAAAAAGTAGCCATACCCCAATATAAGTTTGTTGCCCTTATCTTTTTTTCCCTTAGTATGCTCAGAAAAACAAGCAGCACTTCAATCACCAGTACAAAATGTACGGTACAATGATTGGTTCTACAATAGTTTTCTTCAACTCTCATTCACACATTGATAAGAACTAGTATGAGCAAGAGTAACTCACATAGGGGCACCTGGGTGACTCTCTCAGCTAAACATCTGACTCTTCTTTTCACCTCAGGTCATGATCTCACGGTTTGTGAGTTTGAGCCCTGTATTGGGCTCTCCACTGATGACATGAAGCCTGCTTGGGATTTTTCTCTCCCTTTCTACTCTCCCCAGCTCTGCTCACTCACATGCTCTCTCTCTCTCTCAAAAAATAAATTAACAAACAAAAAAAAGAACAACTGACACAAAGAAAAGATATTACAGACCTCATTTTCTAAACAGGTAATACTAATACTACAGATAACTAATTTGGAACTTAATTTCCAGCCAAGTTCTCTGCTTAGTTTATTGAGTTAAAGGCTCAACAATGATGTACCCAAGGAGATATAATCATACATGAGAAAAAACTGCCACCAAACTCAAATAGTCACTAATTAGTTGGCTTTTCTATAAAAGATCTATGAAACTGTTATCTACTACTCTTAGCAACAAGGTTGAAAAACATTGAAGAAAGAGATCAATTCTTACAACTCAGATTCAATTATATGGATAAAAGTTATCTTCTAAGGTTTGAATGCCAACTCCTTCTACCACTATAGCATATACCACTTGAAAAAAGGAAAACTTCAATAATGAATAAATGAGTTGGCATTAGAATAAAAGAATTCCCAGACACATGAACCAATGAATGGTATAGAATAGAGGGCCCAAAACTGGACCCACAAGAATATGGCCAATTAATCTTTGACAAAGCAGAAAAGAGCATCCAATGGAAAAAAGACAGCCTCTTCAACATATGGTGTTGGGAGAGCAGGACAGCAACATGCAGAAGAATGAAATTAGATCACTTTCTACACCATTCACAAAAATAAACTCCAAATGGATAAAGGACCTAAATGTGAGACAGGAAACCATAAAAACCCTTGAGGAGAAAGCAGGAAATAGCCTCCTTGACCTCAACTGCAGAAATTTCCTACTCGACACATCTCCAAAGGCAAGGGAATCAAGAAAAATGAACTATTGGGACCTCATCAAGATAAAAAGCTTTTCACTGCAAAGGAACTATCAAAAAAACTAATAGGCAACTGACAGAATGGGAAAAGATAGTTGCAAATGGCATATCAGATAAAGGGCTAGTATCCAAAATCTACAAGGAACTCAATAAACTCCATACCCAAAAAATGAATAATCCAGTGAAGAAATGGGCAGAAGACCTGAACGGACACTTCTCCAAAGAGGACATCCAGATGGCCAACAGACACATGAAACGATGCTCAGCATCACTCATCATCAGGGAAATACAAGTCAAAACCACACTGAGATACCACCTCACACCAGTCAGAGTGGCTAAAATGAACAAATCAGGAGACTATAGATGCTGGCGAGGATGTGGAGAAACAGGCACCCTCCTACACTGTTGGTGGGAATGTAAACTGGTGCAGCCCCTCTGGAAAACAGTACGGAGGTTCCTCAAAAAATTATCAATAGAACTCCCCTATGACTCAGCAGTAGCACTGCTAGGGATCTACCCAAAGGATATAGAAGTGCTGATGCATAGGAGCACATGTACCCCAATGTTCATAGTGGCACTTTCAACAATAGCCAAATCGGGGCACCTGGGTAGCTCAGTCGGTTAAGCATCCGGCTTTAGCTCAGGTCATGATCTCATGGTTCGTGGGTTTGAGCCCTACATCGGGCTCCATGCTGACAGCTAGCTCAAAGCCTGG
>NC_043703.1:56594523-56624436 GCF_006229205.1 Suricata suricatta | reverse complement strand
TGTCTCTCAAAAATAAATAAAAAATATTAAAAAAAAATTTTTTTTAAAAACTATAGCCAAATCATGGAAAGAGCCTAAATGTCCATCACCTGATGAATGGATCAACAAGATATGGTATATATATATATATATATATATATATATATATATATATATATACACAATGGAGTACTACGCGGCAATGAGAAAAAATGAAATATGGCCATTTGTAGCAAGGTGGATGGATCTCGAGGGTGTCATGCTAAGCGAAATAAGTCAGGCAGAGAAGGACAGGTACCATATGTTTGCACTCATAGGTCTAACAGGAGAAACCTAACAGAGGTCCATGGGGAGGGGAAGGGGGAAAGAGAGTTGGGGAGAGAGAGGGACACAAATCATGAGAGACTATTGACTACTGAAAACAAACCGAGGGCTGAACAGGGAGGGGGAGGGGAAGAAGAGGGTGATGGTCATGGTGGAGAGCACTTGTGGGGAGAAGCACTGGGTGTTATATGGAAAGCAATGTGACAATAAACTATTATAAATTTTTAAAAAATAATAAAAGAATTCCAAGTAGGAAAGGAACTGAAAGAGATCAGTGATTGTCAAAGTTCTGTGGTCTGGGAGTTTCTAGGGTTCCAAGTCCTAAAATGATAATCTTTGGCAATTTTTCTAATATTTAAAAAACTTAAGAGAACCCATATGTTCACTTTCAATAAAATTCAGTTATTAAATACCCATCCAGTTATACCAATGTCCTTGTGAGAAGGGCACTTGTTAGAATGGGTATTTGTCGCTTCTGTTAGAACTCAATGCAACAAGGTAACACAATTTACCTTTATCTTGATAAAAAAAACATTGACCATCAGCTTTTAGGTCTTGAATAAAACTAGGAAAAATAAACAGACTTAATAAACAAAATTTGATAGACTTTCTGAAACAGAGCCAAGGTCGGCGGGGGGGACTAATAATGAACATATAGTAGTTTTGAGTGTAGTATGATTCTGATTCAACTTACCTTAAAAAATAGTTTGTACTGTGAGAAAATCAAGGCACATATAAAAGAGAGAGATTAAGGCAGAAACAGGATTAAGAATGTTTGATAAAATAATTCACTTAAAAACTCCTAAATATCTAGGTCTCATATAAACTTGATTATCTGTTAACAGTTGAATATAAAACAGACGTAACTACCAATAACCTTGATAATCATGTATATCAGGCTTCTAAAATTACAATGCATACAATTTTTTAAGTTTATTTAATTACTGTGAGAGAGAGAGAGAGGAAGCAAGGTAGGAACAGATAGGAAAGGGAGAGGGGGAATACCAAGCAGGCTCTGCACTGTCAGCACAGAGCCCAGTGTGGGGCTCAAACTCATGAACCATGAGATCATAACCTGAGCCCAAGTTGGACACTTAACCAACTGAGCCACCCAGGTGCCCCTACAATGCATGTAAGTAAGGAAAAATACTAATTTACTGACAGGTCATTTAACCATTTATTTCAAAGCAACATCTGCTGTTAACCTAGCACACTTGGAAGCCCATAACAATCTCAACAGTCAGTTCAATCCTATGGAAGAGTATTTGATGTATTCTTCTTATATCTACTTCTAACAGGGGATAATAATTCAAATTTGGCTCTATGTGTGGAAGGAGGGGGAAGATTTTTTTTTTAAAGGAAATACATTCTGGGTTGGTTTTCAATAATTTATATCCCAAAAAGCACTAGAAATAATTTAAATAATTTTAACAAAACTATAAATAGTAGGATCAAGAAAAAAATTCCAAAATACATGGATAAAGAATCTCAACATTCTGGGAAGGTTAATTTGGGACATTATTCTGTTATTCATTTACTTAATTCAACAATTACTAAAAGCCTACTAATCACCAAGCACTATTTTAACTGCTAAGAATACATCAGTAACAAAATAAAAATTCTTATGTTCTAGAGCTGACATTTTAAAGGGAAGAGAAAGACAATAAAAAAGAATCAGTTTAAATAAGCAAACTATACACTATATTATAAAAAGAACAGAGTAAAGTAGATAGAGAATTTGAGAAAAAAGTGAGAGCAGATTCAACACTATTAAACAGGATGGTAGGTCTCACTAGCAGAGTGAGATGTGAGCAAAGCCTTTCATTCTATGAACAAAGATATAATCTATTAAACTTATCTATTAAATTTTGACCCAGTGATTCCACTTCTAGCAATCTACACTATAGAAGGCATCTTACTTGTTCATTAAATGTGGATACAAGGATACTCATTGCAGTGGTTTGTAGTATCAAATATTTACTAAAAGGGGATTCCATAAATAAATTACATGTCCATACAATGGAAAATACATTTTCTAAAAATATCAAGTTAAACCCAAAGGGCAAGGTGCTCTTCAAGACACACTGCTACATGAAAAAAGCAAGGTGTAGAACAATGCAAAAGCTAGAAACTTTTATTAGTTTCTTCTGAAGGGAAAATGTAAGTGGCTGAGGGATAGGAATGAGAACAATTTATCACTTTTTACATTTTTATTTCTCTTGAATCTTGAAGAACCATGTGAGTCTATTGTCTATTCCAAAAATGATAAATAGTAATGAATTGTTTTAAAAGCGTAAATAAATAATAAAACACCAATTAGGTAAAATAAAAATCCATGGGGTGGGGAGGGGTGAGGTACAAAATGAGGAGGTACAAAGTGAATAAAAAATTTATCAATGGTTCTTTCTACAAAGGTAGGAATAAATATATATATATGTATATATATGTATATACATATATATACATATATATATGTATATATATATATACATATATATACATATATATATGTATATATATATATATATACATATATATATTCACTTTTTACTCTAGTGCTATAAAACCTGATCTCTTAAAAAAAAAAAGTACATTCGAATTTTGAGTATGTGATTTTTTTTCTTTGAAATTTTGAAAGCAAAATATAATGATGACTAAAAATAACAGGAAAGATATTAGTATCTGAAAAACTGCATGCTATAACATCTTGGAAGTTGGCATCCAAAATAGTAAATGATCAGTTACAAGATTCATAGTGACCACAAATAAATTAGTTCTCAGAGGAAGCCAAGCTCTTATTCATTCTCAGATGAGGGTAAAACTCCTTGCATAGGTCTCGTGAAGAAAAAAAAAATACCCTGTAGTAAACAATACTGGCTAACACTGAAAACTTTTAAGAAGGAAAAGCAATTTTGAAAGTAGGCAGCCCAATTATATATTAGTATAATAATTTCATTATATGTAATTATATGTTAGACGTATCTGAGTATTTCATGATGAAAGTACATAATGAACTTTAATAATGTTATCTGCTACACATGTTAAGTATAAAACATTAAATGGTGAAAAAAAAAAGGAAAGAAATGGTTTGGGAAAGAGAATATGAAAGTGGGGGCAGGGGGGAAATCAGCCAGAAACTGTTTTTTAGAGATTACCAAAACAGAGAAACTTTTAATTGATTGACCAAGAAAAAAGAAGGCTCAAACTAGCTAAAACTAGGAATGAAATAAAGATATTAAGACCAACCTTACAGAAATAAAAAGAATTATAATATGAATGCTATAAGTAACTACATGCCATCAAATTAGATAACACAGATGAAACGGACAAATTCCTTGAAAAGGAAAAACTACCAAAATGGACTCAAAACAAACAATCTGAATAGACCTATAGCAAAAGATAGAATAGTAATTTTAGAACTTCCTAGAGAAAAAATTCCAGGCTCAAGATCGCTTCACTGATGAATTCCACCAAACATTTTAAAAGGTATTAATATCAACTCATCAAATTCCCACAAAAACCTCTTGGGAGGGAAGATTCCCCAACTTATTCTGTGAGAGACCAGTATTACCCTTATATTAAAATCAAACAAGGACATTACAAGGAAAGAAAACAGAGATTAAATCTCCTATGAATATAAACCAAAAAGCCTCAACAAAATACTAGCAAACCAAATTCAGAAACCTATAGAAAAGATTATACACCATGACCATGTAGGACTTATCCTAGAAATGCAATGCTGGCTTAAGATCTGAAAATCAATTAATGTAATACCAATAAAAGAATAAAGAACATACCATATTATATCAATAGGCACAGAAAAATCATTTGGCAAATATAAAATCATCTGATGAAACACTCAATGCAAAAGTTAAAAAAGGGAAGTTCCTCAACCTGATGAAAGGCATCAGAAAGATCAGGAAAGACAACAATGCCCCTCTTGCTATTCTATTCACCAATGTGCTGGATTATCTAGCCAGGGCAATTAGTGAAGAAAAACAAAAAGATATCAATAAACAAAAGAAGTAAAACTATCTCTATCTGTAGACAATGTGATCATGTATAAATAAAATCCTAAGGAACGCACTAAAACACTATTTGAACTAATAAACAAATTCATCAAGTTTGTAGGTTACAAAATAAACACAAAAATCAACAGTATTTCTATATACCAACAACAATGAATAAACTGAAAAGGAAATTAAGAAAAACAATTCTATGTATAAAATCATGGACAAGAATAAAACACTTAGGGATAATTTTTTAGGTGTAAGACTTGTACCGTAAACCCCAAATATGTTGTTGAAAGAAATTCAAAGACATCTAAATAAATGGAAAGACATTTCATGGTCACAAATCTGAAGACTTAATATTGTTATGATGGTAATACTCCCCAAATTGATCTACTGATCTGTAATCTACTGAAATACCAACAGCTTTCTAATAGAAATTGACAAATTGATTATAAAATTCATATGGAGGATTCTGAGAAGATTGCAGAATAAGAAGTACCAGAAATCTGTCTCTCCACCTAGATAACAATTATACTGAAAGAATCTCTTTGATGTAACTATTTTGGAACTCTGGAGTCTATTAAAGGCTTGCAATTTCCAGGGAAAGACAAACCATAAATTATGGTTAATTTCACTTGATTTTAGCTCTTAGAACAGTAGCAGCTACTCCTGCCAACCCTCAGCTACACTGTAGGCAGCTGTGCACATGTTCCTGGAATAGCTTGCACACAATCTACAGGAGTCAGGGTGAGCAAAAATGACTCTGTACTCCCATTTTCAGAGATAGATGTTCTGATCACTGACTGCTGCTACTCATCACAGAAGTGCAGAGGTGGGGGGCTACTGTTGTGCCTCTCCCTTTAGTTAAAGTGGCTTCCAAGGGATTTAAAGGATCTGTGCCTTTCTCTTTTTCCATTTTTGAAAGCCAGACATTGGTGACTAGGTAATAGTAAAGCAATCACATAAACAAAGAAAATGAAAAAGACAGTGCATGTTCAGGGAAGTCAAGGGTCAGAAAAGACCTGAGAAGACCTTAATTTTATACCTCACTCTCATCTCTGGCATAAACATACATACAAACATACATAAACTACAACAACCAAAAAAGAAAACAAAAATGAAAAATAAAACCCCAAAATCAGCAAGCCCTGGGAAAAGAGGGAGAATCTGAGTTTAAGACTTACCACATTACTGGATTCAAATGTCCAGTTTTATACACACACACACACACACACACACACAATCACAAAGATATAAATAAAGTATGAGTCACTCAAAGGAAAAAAAAAAAACAGACCAACATAAACTGTTCTTGAAAAGAACTGATGGCAGATATACTAGATGAAGAATTTAAAACAACGATCCTAAAAGTGCTCAAAGAACAAAAGGAAGATATGAACAAAGTCAAGAAAATGACAAACAAAATGTAAATATCAAGAAAGAGAAAGAAAATCTAAAAAGACCAAAAGAAATTCTAGAGCTGAAAAGTATATAACTAAAATAAAAAATTCACCTAGAAAGATTCAAAGGTAGAAGAAAGAAACAGCAAACTTGAAGATTGGATAATTGAAAGTATAGAGTCTGACAAAAGGAAACAAATTGAAGAAAATGAAACAAAGACTAAGGGAACTATAGGACACTATCATATGATTTATAGGAGTTCCCCATGGAAAAGAGAGAGAGAAAAGGGCAGAGAGAAAATTTAAAGAAATAATGGCCCAAAACTTCTAAAATGTGATGAAAGATGAATATAAACATCCAAGAAACTCAAGTAGAATGAACTCAAAGATCCTACTACCAGGACATACTATAATCAAGATGTCAAAAGTTCAAGTCAAAAGCAGAATTTGTAAAGCAGCAAGAAAAAAGCAACTCATCATGTACAAAGAAACTTCAGTGATTATCAACAGATTTCTCATTAGAAATTCTGAAGGCCAGAAGTAGTACACTGATATATTAAAAGTGCTCAAAGGAAATAACTGTCACCCAAGATTGCTATATCCAACAAAACCATCCTTCAAAAATCAAAGAGAAAATAAGATATTCCAACATAAACAAAAGTGGAGGGAGTTCATCACCACTAAACATGCCCTGTGGACAATGCTAATGGGAGTCTTAAAGACTGACATGAAAGAGTAACTCAAAGCCATAAATAAAAAGAAATAAAGATTTCAATAAAAGTAAGCACATGGGCAATAAGAAAAGTTACTATTATTGTAATAATAGTATATAACTCCACTTTTTGTTTTCTATATAATTTAAGACTAATGAATTATAGTTATGCTTTGAATTCAATGTATGAAGATGTAATTTTGTGACATCAGCAACTAAAAGAGTTGGACATAGAGCTGCTGAAGGGGCACAGTATTTATGTCACTGAAGTTAAGCTGAAATAAATTCAAATTACAGTGTTATAACTTTAGGATGTTAAATGTAATCCTAATGGTAACTACAAATAAAATAGCTGAAGAATACATACAACAGGAAATAAGAAAGTAATTTTGATATTTCCCAACCAAAAGCCAACTAAACACAAAAGAATTATTAAAAACAGAAAAACAGGAAAAAAAAAAACAATTCTGAAACCAAAAGTCAACCTCCGAAAAGAATAATAAAACTAATAAGCCCATATTTAGATTAACTGAAAAAAGAGAAGACAAATTACTCCTGTAAGCAATTTAAGAAATCACTACAGATCCCATGGAAATTAAAAGGATAATAGGGTATTCCATTATGAATAGAAAGACAATACTGTCAAGACATTATTTTTCCCAACTTGACCTATAGATCTAACACAACCTCAATCAAAATCCCAGAAAGTTATTTTTTTAATACTGACACAGTGATTCTAAAGTTGATGTGGAGAGGGAAAAGAGCTCAAATGGCCAATATAATTTTGAAAAAGAGTAAAAGTCAGAGGACTAACACTACCCAATCTCAAGATTTATAAAGCTGTAATAATCAAGACACTGATACTGGTGGGAAAAAAACCAGACAAATAGATCATAGAACAGACAGCCCAGAAACAGACCCACACTAATAGAGTCAACTGATTTCTGACAATAATGGAAGGAAAAGATATTTTTCACAAACAGTATTAGAACAACTGGGTATACTCCTGCAAAACAATGAATCTAGACACACAAACCTTATACTCTTCACAAAAATTAACTCAAAATGTATCACAGACCTAAATGTAAAATGCAAAACTATAAAATTCCTAAAAGATAAAATAGGGGAAAATCTGGTTGACTTGCGTTTGGCAATGACATTTAATTTAGATGTGACTGGAGTATAATATATTAGTTTCTGGTGTACAACATTATGTCTGTGGTGTGAAATGATCACAATAAGTCCACTTAACATCCATCATCACACATAATAATTTTTTTCTTATGATGAGAATTTTTAAGGTATACTCTTAGCAACTTTTAAATATAAAATACAGACTTAACTATAATCACCAGGTTTTACATTACTTATTAATTTAATTAGTTATTTATTTAATAAGTCATCTCACGACTTGTTCTGTAACTGGAAGACTATACCTTTGGACCACTTTCATCTATACTGCCCATCCCCTAAAGGTTACCCACCTGTCATAACCACCAATCTGGTCTTGGTATCTCTAAGTTCAATTTTTTTACATTCTACATATAAGTAAGGTCACATGGCATTTGTCCTTCTCTAACTTATTTTCACTTAACATAAGGTCCTCAAGGTCCCACCATGTTGTTGCAATGTTAAGATTTCCTTATTATGTCAGAATTCCATAATATATATTCATATATATACACATATACATATATATATACATGCATATATATATATATATATACACACATTTTCTTTATCCATTCATCCATCAATACTTAGGGTGCTTCCATGTCCTGGCTGTTGTAAATAATGTCACATGAACATAAAGGTGTAGATATCTTTTCAAGTTAGTATTTTTGTTTCCTTCAGATAAATATCCAGAAGTAGAATGCTGGTACTTCTAGTTTCAATTTGTTAAAAAAAAAAAAAAAAAAAAAAAAAAAAAAGCTTCATATTGCTTTGCATATTGCTGCACCAGTTTACATCTTAACCAACTGTGCACAAGAGTCCCTTTTCTCTAAATCTTCACCAACACTGATTGTTTGTCTTTTTTTCATAATTGTTTTGATTTGCATTTCCCTGATGATTAGTGATGCTAACCATCTTTTCATGTACGTGTCAGCCATATGTATGTCTCCTCTGGGGAAAAAAAAAGTCTATTCAAATCCTCTGCCCATTTTTTAACTGGACTGTTGGCTTTTTTGCTATTAAGTCCTTTGAGTTTTTTATGTATCTTGGAAATTAACCCTGATCAGATATATGATTTACAAATACATTCTCCCATCCAGTAGGTTGCCTCTTCATTTTGTTGATGGTTTCCTTTCCTGAGCAGAAGCTTTTTAGTTTGATATATTCCCACTTATTTTCATTTTTGGTGCCTTTGCTTTTGCTATCAATCCCAAAAAAATCATAACCAAAATCAATGTCAAGGAGCTTATCATTTACATTTTCTAATTTTACGTTTGTAGGTCTTATGTTCAAGTCTCCATTTGGAGTTGATATTTATGTATGGTATAAAATAATGGCCCAGTTTCATTCTTTTGCATTTGGCTGTCCAGTTTTCTCAGTACCATCTTTTGAAGAGACTGTCCTATCCCCGTTTTATATTCTTGGCTCCTTTCATGATAAATTAATTGGCCATATATGCATAGATTTATTTCTGGGATATTCTGCAGCATTTATCTCTGAGTCTGTTTTTATTCCAACCCCATACTGTTTTGAAATATAGTTTGAAATAGGAAGCATGATGGCATTGTAATATAGTTTGTAATAGTGTTTGAAATCAGGAAGCATGATGACATGGGCTTTTTAGCTACAACACCAAAGGCATGATTCACAAAAGAAAGAATTGGTAACCTAGACTTCACTAATCATTTCTGCTGCATGAAAGACACTGCCAAGAAAACAAGAAGTCAAGCCCACAGAAGGAGAAAATTTTTGCAAAGATGTATTCAATAAAGAACTGTTACCCAAAAAAACCACAAACTCTTAAAATTCCACAAGAAAATGAACTGATTAAAAAACGGGCACAAGGTCTGAATAGTGAATAGATATCTCACCAAAAAAATATACCAATAGTAAGTAAGCATATGAAAAAATATTCTACATCCTATGCCATTAGAGAACTGCAAATTAAAACAATGAGATACCACACCTATTACAATGACCAAAATCCAAAACACTGACAACACCAAATACATAGAGAACATAGGGCAACAAAAACTCTCATTACCAGTGGGAATGCAAAATGATATAGCCACTTTGGAAAAGTTTGGCACTTTCTTACAAAAATAAACTCTTATCACAAGACCCAGAAATCATGGTCATTGGTACTTACCCAAAGAGCTGAAAACTTATGTTCCTATAAAAACTTATATAGGGGCTTTTAGCGGCTTTATTCCTAACTGCCAAAACTGGGAAGCAACAAAGATGTTCTTCAGTAGATGACTTGATAAATAAAATGTGGTATCTAAATAATGGAATATTATTCAGTGCTAAAAAGAGATGAGCTATCAAACCATTCAAGACATAGAAGACCTTAAATGCACATTATTAAGTGAAAAGAAACCAATCTGAAAAGGCTAGACACTACGTGATTCCAACGATATGACATTCTAAAAAAGACAAAACTATGTAGACAGTAAAAAGATCAGTGGTTGCTGTGGTGGAGGAGGAGAAGAATGAATAGGTAGAGCACAGAGGATTTTCAGGACAGTGAAATTTCAATGATGAGAATGTGCTACTATATACATTTGTCCAAATGTAGAAAATAATATACAACCAAGAGTGTAGCCTAGGGTAAATTATGGACTTTGGGTGATTATGATATGTCAATGCAGGTTCAACTATAATAAATAGACCACTCTACTGCAGGATGTTGAAAGTAGGAAAGGCTGTGAATGATGGTGAAAGGGAATATGTGGAACCTGTGTGCTTTTTGCTCAATTTTACTGTGAACCTAACACTCCAAAGAAAAAAATCTATTAAAAAATAAATTTTGAAAAAGAAGGAAAAAAGTCTTTCCAGCCAATTCAGCACCTTAGATTATATGCACAACTTCCATGTAAGACACAAATTATTAATATACACTCAAGAAGAAATACATAACCTGAATAATACTGTATCTATTACAGAAATTGAATAAAAAGTTTAAAATTTTCCCAAAAAGAAAATTTCAAAGATAACTTCACTAGTGAATTTTACCAAGTGAACACGCATTAGCCAGGACAGAACACAAGATGAGCCATAAAACAAGTCTCAATAAATTTTAAAGGACTGAATAATAATCTAATACAAGGTTTTGACTTACATATTTTTGGAGTAATGTGTATGCCTATGTGTATTAGCAGTATGTGTTTTATTTTATTTAAGAGCAAAAGCAAGAGCGAGAGAGCAAGCAAGCACACAAGCACAAGTGGGGGATGGGGATGGGAGGTGGGGAGAGTGAGTTATTGAGAGAGAATGAATCCCAAGCAGGCTCCATGCTCAGGACAGAGCCCAATGTGGGGCTTGATCGCACAACCCTGGGATCATGACCTGAGCTGAAATCAAGAGTTGGATGCTCAACTGACTCAGCCACCCAGGCACCCCTGGAAGTATGTATTTTAAAAACAAATCTAGGAGTTATCTGAAGTCTCCTTAATATTTGAGAGAACACTAATCTACACATCCAAGAAGATCAATAAACTCCAAATGGGAAAATGCAAAGAGATCTATACCCAGACACATCACAGTAAAAAATTTTAAAAACAAAATACAGAAAATCTTGAAAATATAAAGAGAATAAAGGATTTATCAATACAAATGAAATCACAGTAAGAGTAACAGCTCACTTCTCATCAGCAACAATGGAGTTGAGGAAGAAATTAATAATATATTCAGAAAACTAGAAGAATAAAACCATGAACTAATAATGCTATATCCAGCAAAGCTAGCTTTCAAAAATGAAGGCAAATAAAGTTATTCCCAGATTAACAAAAAAGGAAATAATTAAACCAAGCTTGCCTTACAAGAAATAAAGAATTTTTTCTGGTTGAGAGGAAATGACAATAGACTGTAATTAAAATCTACACAAAGTGTGTAAAGATAAATAATGATAAAAGACAGTAGAGGTGCATATTTCTTTTTTTCAAACTGATTTTTAAAGGCAATTGTATTTTTAAAAATCTAAAATTGTACTGTCAGGCCTGTAACACCGAGATATGTAGTATGTTTGAAAATAACATAGAGCAGAGGTGAGGAAGCTGGGAGTAGTGGACAAACTCTTTTCTCAGCAACCTTGATTCTTACGCACCATGGCGGCTCCCGTCCAGCAGCCTCCTCAGTCTAGCGATGGAAAGCGCAAAGGGAAAGCTCAGTATGTGCAGGCCAAGCGGGCGCAGCGCTGCGACGGCTGTGGGCCACGGCAGCTGGAACCCGGGCTACAGGGCATTCTCATCACCTGCAACATGAACGAGCGCAAGTGCGTGGAGGAGGCCTACAGCCTGCTCAACGAATACGGCGACGACATGTATGGGCCGGAGAAGTTTACATAGATAAACAGCCCTCTGGAAGCGAGGGAGAAGATGATGATGTGGAGGCTGCCTTGAAGAAAGAAGTTGGTGACATTAAAGCATCTACAAAGATGAAGCTAAGAAGATTTCAATCAGTGGAGAGTGGAGCAAATAATGTAGTCTTCATCAGGACACTTGGGATAGAACCTGACAAATTGGTACATCATATTCTCCAAGATATGTATGAAACCAAGAAGAAAAAGACTCGGGTTATTCTACGAATGTTACCCATTTCAGGCACATGCAAGGCTTTCTTAGAAGACATGAAAAAATAGGCAGAAACATTTTTGGAACCCTGGTTTAAACAAACAAAGGGACATTTCAGATTGTATATAAATTTCGAAATAACAGCCACATGAATAGAGAAGAAGTTATCAAAGAATTGGCAGGAATAGTAGGCAGCCTCAATTCAGAAAATAAAGTGGATCTTACCAATCCACAGTACACAGTGGTAGTAGAAATCATTAAAGCTGTCTGTTGCCTGAGTGTTGTGAAAGATTACATGTTGTTCAGAAAGTATAATCTCCAGGAGGTGGTGAAGAGTGCTAAGGACCCATCACAGCTTAACCCAAAGCAGCCAGACCAAGCAGGAAATGGGAAAGAAGCTAAACTGGAATCTGGTGACAAATCAAATCGAAATGACCCAGCAGAAGGAAAAAATAACCAGCAAGTGGTACCAGAAAATAACAAGGAGCGGGGGCAGATGAAACCAAGAGCTGAGACACAGGTGGTGAGTGAGGGAGGAGCTAAACCTGAACTGGAAAGTCAAGTCACAGGAGGATCTGAGTCAAATGAAAATGACCTCTCATAGGGGGGGAAAAAATCTTTTGATGTTGCAGGTGGGTTTCTTTGATGGCATTTGGTGAGATGTTGCTAGAATCCCGTATAAAATTATGACTGAAAATACAGTTTTTGAACTTTGTATGCTGCATAATGCTGTACTCAGAAGAGCGAACAGTGGTTGAGTGGCCCCATTAACAGTTACGTTGTTGATCTTTTCAGCACCATGTGCCAGTGTGCAGTTAGGCGTACATGAGTTTGGTTGAGCGGGGAGAGACTGTGGATGATGGGTGAGCACTTGCATGGAGGGGAGGGGGACGGGAGCATAATGGTGGCCTCTCTTTCATGATTACTTTCCCCAGCCTTCCCTTCTGCACTGCCATCTGACTCACTGGAGCAGATTCTGTAAAAGAGACACTCCTAGGGAAATTTTCATTCTGAGGAAGGAATTTTTACATGTTGCAACTCAGCTGCCTCCTGCCACTTTGTTATAAGCATTGCGAAAACATGGGTCTTCTAGGTTGAAAGTGAATTGTTTTTTGTGAAGTTGCTCGTGTTTTGTTTTTCTTTTTTTTGGTGATTCTTACTTGGAGTTACTTTGTAACTCTTAACTTAGTTATTGTGTTAGATTTTATATTCTGTCACCCTTTGTTAACAAACAAATCTGATATGCCAGTACTGCAGTTTTTGAAGTCATAGTGTAAGCTAAAAGAGGACCATTCTAGGCATAGAAATACAGACATTTCTGTTGAGGTTAGTGATGAAGAATTCGTCTTCTGTGTTACTTCAGTATGCCAGTGCAACAAGGGACACGCATTCTTTCTTTACAGTGAAAGCTTTTCAGTGATCTTACATGGATTTGCAATCGAAGCTATTCTCTTACATTGAACATTGTCTGTGGTATGCAGCTACAAACCTAGCATTTGCTCCAGCAATTGTTACTATAAATTATAGCCATTTGATAAGTAAAGATGTTGATTATTTTAAATGGCATTTGGAATATCAAAATAGTAAACTTTTGTTTAAAAATCACATTTAGTGCACCTGATTGGCTCAGTTGGTAGAGCATGTGATCCTTGATCTCGGGGTTGTAGGTTTGAGCCCCATGTTGGGTGTAGAGATTACTTAAAAATAAGATGTTAAAAAAATCATATTCAGTAAAAGGTTTAGGAAGCAAGATTTTAGTAGCGGCACTATATTAGAAAAGAAAAATTGACATACTTGGTAAAATTCTAATAATACCAATATAACATTAAAATGGGAGGGCAAGAAGCAGTATAAGAAATTGAAAAGCCTTTACTTACAGTTTAATAATTTGACTGATGTCCCCTGATGTTAAAGAGGTTTGTGTAATTAACTGAAAAGCAGTAGCTTCTCTGTCTGGGTTGATGAGTCAACAGATTTTACAAATATTTGTCCTACTGTAGCCTTGGTAAGGTTGGTGAATGATGACAAAATTCAAGAAAGCTTGTTCTGCTACGAGAGCCTCTCAAAGGCAATATAAATTTAATGACTTTTTCTATCTGAAGACTGAAATTCTGTCATCTCTACTCCTGGTGCTCATTCCTGGTTGGCTCCATGACCAATTTTGCCTCATTCTGGCAAAAGAAAATGCTGATATTGATGTTACAGCACACTGCTTTCTTCCCAGAGAGGTGCTGATATAAAACAATTGGAGTTGAAATGAAGAAAGTTCTGGATAATGCTGCAGAAATGGTTAACTTTATTAAAGACCCATTTATGTAAGAATGTTTAAAAATAAATAAAACTCATCTGAACAAAGAGCACATAAATCTATGTACAGAAGTCCAGTGCCTTGTCAGAAGCATTCTTAACTGCATATTTGAGTTGAAAGGTGAATTGCCAGAGTACTTACAAGAAAATGCTAGGCCAGATTTTGCAGGATGCTTTGGAGATGAAAAATAGCTAAGACACTAGTCTATTTAGCAGACATTTTTTTATCATATGAACAAACAAAACAAGTTTCTGCAAAGTCCCGGAGAAAATGTACTTTCTTAAAAGTGATAAGATTCTGAAATCGATAGGAACTGACTCGTTGGAACAGTCACATCGCCAAAGGAACTCTTGAAATGTTCCCGTAGCCACTTGGGCATGAGAGTGAAGAAAAGATAACAACAAGCCTGAGGCCTGAACTAAAACTCTCTGGGAAGAACTGCAAAACCAAATTAAATAGCCTTTCCCCTCCTCTTCTCAGCATCTGTATATGACTGGGTGAGAAATCCCTTCTCTGAATCTCAGCCTGAGATTTTGTCAGGAGAAGAGAAAGAACTCTGAGTCACAGTCTAATAGTTCAGGGTTTCTGTGAATTAAGAGTATCCTTAACTTAGTGCTCACCCTCACATGCCATGAAACTTAATTTGAAAGTTTTTTCAAGGTCTTCTCCAGGGTAAAACTACTGAAAAAAGCTGAAAGAGACTCACCAAAGAGGGCTGCATATAAGTCCATGTTGAAAATATTGAGAGGCTGTGAAATTCACTTTTCAATGGGTTTACTTAAGTTTTTAAAAAAGTTCATAAGTATTATAAATGTTGAGTCTTCCTGCACCAATGTCTATGTCTGTTTAATGGCCAGGGAATGTGGGACCGCGTTTTTATCCTTCTAAACTAGTAGTCCTGCTAGGTAAACCAGACTAGAAGGATTAGGGAGGGGTAAAGACTATAGATTGGACCTTGGTAATGCAGATGAGGCTGCAGCTTCCTTCTAGATCTTTAGGTATTTAGAGTGTTAACTCTTAATAGGTTGAGGTCATCTCCAAAGGATGATCAGAATATTGTAACTATCATTTGCCTGGACACGGAGGATAGGATTTTGGTGCCTTCATCAGACTTGCTCCAAGACAAAGATACTTTTATTTTGATAGTGCAAGACTCTGGGAAAAAATTGGTCATATGCTTACAGAACATCCAAGTGTGTGGAACTGGGTTCCTTTTACCTTGTGAAAGCTGCTACTCTACAGAAAGATTTTGATTTAGTAGTTTGTTTTTAATCCTTTTGTATTTATTTTTATTTGTATATGTGCTGCCGAAGAGAGCACTGTATTTATTTTTATTTGGTAAGACCAGCGACAAAAGCTATTCTTTCCAGCTGTAAAGCACTGTGTTCTGTTGGAAGTGGATTTCATTCATTGATGCATTTTCAGGTTTCCTAATTTTATTGTCACTGACATTTGAGCATGTTGCTTGTTATAAGTGACAAGATTCCAGAGTGGGAATTGAGTGTTCTTTTCTTTCATTTATTTTTTTTAAGTTATGTCAGTTAAAAAAACTCAAGTGTTATAGTAAATTTGTCTTGCTTTATGGAGATAGGGTGTTGAACTTGGTATTTTGAGATGTGTTTGTCTAAGGTTAAACATGATTTCTAAATGTTATTTTTATTTATATTTTGCTTTTGGTAGGCCAGATATTTAGCTTGTTTTTCATAGTTCCTGATATTTTCAGAAAAATCAAAATAAATTTGTTCCCCCCCAAAAAAAAACCATAAAAAAATATAGTGGGAAAGAAGCTACATTGGAATAAGAAAATGATACCAGATAATAACTTGGAACCACAGTTAAGATGGAGGAGGGGAGTACATTTTAAAATAAGAGGGCATGGGGAGGAAGAGAAGAAAGAGGAGGAACAGAAAAAGGAAGAAAAGAGAACCAGAAATGGTGAGTTTTTAAAATATATGAATTTTTGGAAAACCTCTATAAATAAATTTATCCTCTGCTTACTTCTCTTACATTCTCAGGTTTCTAAGATATACAAACATAGCTCATATAAAAAAATACCATAAAAAAGGAAGGAGAGATTAGAACTGTTTAATATTAAAGTTTCTGTATCAACAGAATTAAATCAGTAAAATCTGGTAAGATGTATACTGCAAGCCATAGAGTAACCACTAAGAAAATTTTTTTTAAATGTGAAAAATATTTTACTGAGGATTTCTGCTCCAACATTTTTTTTAATGTTTTATTTATTTTTGAGAGAGAGTGTGAGCAGGCGAGGGGCAGAGAGCCAGAGGTACAGAGGATCCAAAGTGAGCTCTACACTGGCAGCAGCAAGCCTGATGGAGGGCTCAAACCCATGAACCACAGGATCAGGACCAGAGCCAAAGTCACACGCTCAACCATCTGAGCCACCTGAGTGGCCCTCTGCTCCAACTTTTGATGGAGTAACAAGAGCCAAATTTATGGTTCTGCCCAAAATAAACAAAAAGAAAAGAAGAAGAAAATGGAAAAAATACATAAAATAACACAAGGCTCTAGACCTTAGGCAATAAAGGAGAATAATCTCTAAGACTAAGGGAATATACAAGGTGAGCCCTATAAATGATTAAACTACTTCCTGGTGAACAATTCCAGACAGCAGTGCAAGGAGGGGAAAACCAAGGACAGCCCAATGGTCTCCTTGAACTGGCTGAACAGAGCTAGGAGTCTGAGGAAGTCCAATCTAGAATTCTAGAATTCGCAGTGCAGAGTACGAAAGAGAAGAGAGCTACAGAGAAAGAACTCCAGAGATCACAAATGATTAGCACATGCAGGTGAGGAACATTTATGGCTCACACTGGCTGGGAAAGTGCCTATTCCCAATGGTCAGAGGAGGAACCTCACAGTAATACAAGGGGTATACATTAAAGAGGCTTACCTCAAAAAAGAGTATTTAATGGTGGACAAGTGGTTGTTAACCAGTGATGTTTTTACTTCCCACTGGACATATGGCAGTATCTGGATACAATTTCAGTCATCACAACTGGGCAGGGTGTACTACAGGCATCTAGTAGATTGAAGCCAGGGATCATGCCCCTAAATATTCATTTTTAATTTTTTTAATGTTTACTTATTATTGAGAGACAGAGACAGAACACAAGCATGGGAGGGGCAGAGAGAGGGGAAGACAGAATCTGAAGCAGGCTCCAGGATCTGAGCTGTCAGCACAGAGCCCAATGCAGAGTTCGAACCCACAAGCTGCAAGATCATGACCTGAGCCAAAGTCGGACACTTAACCATCTAAGCATCCTGCCCCTAAACTTTCTAAAATGCACAAGATAGCTCCTGCAACAAAGTTGCAGCCCAAAATGTCAATAGTGGCAAAGTTGAGAATCCAAGCTCTAGCCTAAATCCATTATCTAATGTCACCTAATAAATCTTAAAGTAAAACCTGAAAGGATCAACCTGTGTCCAAAAAACTTAAGCCAGAAGAAAGATCAAGAGTATTATCAGGAACACAAAAATAAGTGAAATATCTAATACACAAATTTGCAATGTCTAACAGTCAAAGAAAAGAAAGAAAATTATCAGATATACAAAAAACATGAAATTAACCGCAAAAAGGATAAAAATCCATTAAAATTTTAAAACTCAGATATATAATTACTAGATACAGACATTAAACAGTTATTTTAGCAGTACCTCATATTTTCAAGAAACTTTCCCAGAGATCAGCAAACTACAATCAAATCCAGCCTGCCCATTTTTATAAAAGTTTTTGGAATACAGCTACACTTATTCATTATACTTTGTTTATGACTGTTTTCATGCTACAATGACAGAGGATTACATCACCTAAAATTTCTATTATCTGACCTTTACAGAAAAAGTTTGCCAAACTTTGAGCTACGGCAAAGATGTATTAAGCAGAGACATAGAATATATATATTTTTTTTCATTTAACATTTATTTAATTTTGAGACAGAGAGAGACAGAGCATGAGCAGGCAAGGAGCAGAGAGAGAGAGAGAAAGACACAGACTCTGAAGCAGGCTCCAGGCTCTGCGCTGTCAACAGAGAGCCCAATGCGGGGCTCGAACCCACAAACTGTGAAATCATGACCTGAGCCGAAGTCTCGAAGTCGAAAGCTTAACTGACAAGAGTCATCCAGGCACCCCTAGATTACATACTTTTAAAAAGCACCTAAATTGAACTTCTAAATATGAACATTTAAAAATCTGAGGTGAAAAGTACACTGAATGGGATTAAAGGCAGGTAAATTTAAGGACAAAGCAAAAGGAATCATCCAAAATGCAATGCACAGCAAAGTAAACTGAAGACCAAAACTCTGAATAGAGAATCAATGAAGTGTGAACAAATTTCATGTAGTTATATAGAGAGAAACCATGAAGGAGAGGAGAGAAAGAAAAAGGACCAAAAGAAAGCTTTATTTGAAGACATAATGACCAAACTTTTTCCAAATTTCATGAAAACTATAAACCTACACATCAAGAAGTAAAATAAACCCCAAACATGAAAATCTTAAAAACTACACCATTAAAGATCATGATCAAATTGCTTAAACTCCGGGGCGCCTTAGTGGCTCAGTCAGTTAAGTGTCCAACTTTGGCTCAGGTCATGATCTCAGGGTTTGTGAATTCCAGTCCCCAGGCTCTGTTGCTGAAAGCTTGGAGTCTGAGCCTGCTTCGAATTCTGTGTCTCCATCTCTTTCTGCCCCTCCCATGCTCGTGCTTGCTCTTTCTCTCTCTCAAAAATAAATAAATGTTAAAAAAAAAATTGCTTAAACTCCCTAGGGAGAAAGAAAAGATTATAAAATACAACATTGCACATCTAGCGGGTGCCTGGGTGGCTCAGTCGGTTAACCATCCCACTCTTGATTTTCACTCAGTTCATAAACTCTCAGTTAGTGAGACTGAGCACTGCATTGGGCTCCCTGCAGAGTGTGAAGCCTGCTTAGGATTCTCTCTCTTCCTCTCTCTCTGCCTATCCCCCGCCCTCCCCCCACCCGCATCCTGCTCTCTCTCAAAAGTACATAAACATACACACAAAAAAAGAATAAACAGGGGCTCCTGGGTGGCTCAGTCAGTTCCCCATCCAACTTCAGCTCGGGTCTCAATGGTTCACAAGTTCAAGCCCCTTGAGCCGTGCTGACCTCAGAGCCTGGAGCCTGCTTCAGATTCTGTGTCTTCCTCTCTCTTTGCTCTCTCCCTCACTTGCCCACTGTTTCTCTCAAAAATAAATAAACACTTAAAAAAACATATACAGAGAAACAAAGAGTTGGATGACAGCAGATTTCTCTTTGGAAACAATGCAAGCTAGAACACAGCAAGATAGTATCTTAAAAGTACTGGAGGGGAAAAGTCAAACTACAATTTTTTAGCCAGTGAAAATCTATTTTAAAAACTAAGGCAAAACATAGATTTTTCAGATGCACAAATGCTGACAAATCATCCTGTCTGGTGTCTATAGAAAATGTTAAGTAAAACCCTTCAAGAAGAAGGAAAATGATGCCAGATGGAAATCTGGACCTTTACAAAAGAATGACAAGCACTTTTAGAAATGGTAGCTATGTGGCTATTATAATGATTCCTTTTAAAATTATCATTTCAATTTCTTTAAAAAGTAATTGTTTAAAGCAAAAATAATAGCATCATATTACGGGGTTTTACATGTGTAAGTAAAACGTATGACAATAGGACAAAGACCATGAGGGAAAAAATGAAAGTACACAGACATCGTTTTTGTAATATACATTCAGTAGTAAAAATCATTTGAAAATAGACTATGCTGCAACTATATGGTCAACTAATCTTCAACAAAGAAAGAACATCCAATGGAAAAAAGACAGTCTCTTCAACAGTGAAATGGACAGTGACATATAGAAGAATGAAACTGGACCACTTTCTTACACCAAAAACAAATTCAAAATGGATGAAAGACCTAAATGTGAGATAAGAAACCATCAAAATCCTAGTGGTAAACTCAGGCAGCAACCTCTTTGACCTCAGCTGCGGCAACTTCTTAGCAGACACGTCACTGAAGGCAAGGGAAGTAAAAGCAAACCTGAACTACTGGGACTTCATCAAGATAAAAAGCTGCACAGCAAAGGTGCCAATCACCAAAACTAAAAGGCAACATACAGAATAGGAGAAGATATTTGCAAACATGTCTGATGAATGGTTAGTATCCAAAATCTATAAAGAACTTACCAAACTCAATACCCAAAAAACAAATAACCCAGTTAACAAAGGGCAGGAGACATGAATAAATACGTTTCCAAAGAAAACATTCATATGGCTAAAGACATCTGAAAAGATGTTCAACATCACTCATAATCAGGGAAATACAAATCAAAACCACAATTAGATACCACCTAAGAATGGCTAAAATCAACAACACAAGAAACAACAGGCATTTGCAAGAATGTGGACAAAGGGGAACCCTTTATAGCAGCATTATCAACAACAGCCAAACTATGGAGGGAGCCCAATGTCCATCAACTGATGGATTTAAAAAAATGTGGTATATGTACATACATACATACACACACAGACACTGGAATATTGCTCAGCCATCAAAAAGAATGAAATCTTAACATTCGCAATGACATGGATAGAGCTAGAGAGTATTACGCTAAGCAAAATAAATCAGAAAGACAAATACCATATGATTTCACTCATATGTAGAATTTAAGAAACAAAACACATGAACGTATAGGAAGGCAGGGGGAAGAGAGGGAAACAAACCACAAGAAACTCTTAGTGACAGAACAAATTGTGAGTTAATGGAGGGAGGTAAGTGGGAGATGGGCTATACGGGTGATGGGTACTAAGGAGGGCGTTTGTTGTGATGAGCACTGGGCGTTGTATGTAAGTTATAAATCTCTGAATTCTACTCCTGAAACCAATACTATACCATATGTTAACTAATTAAAATTTAAACTTAAAAAAAGAGAAAGCAGAGAAAGTGGGTGACAGGTGTAAGGATAAATGCAAATTAAAAATAGAGAAATGACTCTCCCCCCTTTTCTTAGAGCATTTCCTTTAGAAAACTTATAAGGCACCTGGGTGGCTTTGTCAGTTAAACATCTGACTTTGACTCACATCATGATCTCATGGTTCATGAATTTGAGCTTGCTTCAGATCCTGTCTACCTCTGTCTCTGCCCCTCCCCAGATCATTCTCTCTCTCTCTCTCAAAAATAAATATTTAAAGAATAAAACAGGAATAAAAAAGAAAAACTTTAATTGTAAGCTCCTTGTTTCTGCTATGTATTTAAACCTTTTAAAAGCTAAGTAAGATTCCTGCCAGCTTTCTGACCCAAGGATGTCTTTCAAGGACCTAGGATCCATCTTTGTGAAATGTAACCATCAAGGAAAGTAGCACCACTATCTCCCAGGCTCTGTAGGAGAGTAGAACCCTAACTTGAGCAGGCACTGTGCTCTATCTGGCAAAATTACCTCTGTCATGAAATGTGAGGTTTGTTTTTCCTTTGGATAAAGCCAATTAATTAACACAGATTGTCACCCCATTACCCAGTGAATCTAAAGTGAACTGGATGTGACAAATGGTACTGTCAAGTCCTCTTCTTTTAAGACTGGTTCTAGTTTATTCAGAAGCATGTATGTAATGGTCTGTCACTACCTGTCTATAAAAGGGTGAGATTCCTTCTGTTTTGAAGTCTCTCAGCAGATTATTTATGATGGGCATCACATTTTGGTTTAATGCCTGTTCAAAAATAAAACTGTTTTCTTTCTCCTCAGAAAAAAAAAATGAAAATAGGCTATGAAAAGTTTCAAATATATACTATAAACCCTGAAATGATGAATAAAATAACACAAAAGAGAGTTATGGCTAACAAGCCAACAAATGACAAAAAAGCAATCATAAAAAAAAAGCTAATCCAAACAAAGGCATAAAAAAAGGGAAAAGGAACAAAGATGAGACAAGTAGAAACAAATAGGAAGGTGACAGATTTAAACCCAACTATTTCAAAATCACATTAAATGTCAATGGTCTGAAAACCCAAATTAGGCAAAGACTGACTCAACTATATGCTGCCTATAAGAAACCCACCCACATTAAATACAGTTGACCCTTGAACAATATGGGAGTTAAGGCTGCTGACCTCTGTGCAGTTGAACATCCAAGTATAATTTTGACTTCCCCAAAACTTAACTACTAATAGCCTACTGTTGACCAGAAGCCTTACTGACAATATATACAGCCGACTAACACATTATTTGTTACATGTATTACATACTAGAGAAAATAAAGTGTTATTAAGAAAATCAAAAGGAACAGAAAATACATTTATAGTACCATACTGTATTTACTGAAAAAAAAATCCATGTATAGTGGACCCACCTACTTCAAACCCATGTTGTGCAAGGGTCAAATGAATAAAGATACAAAGGGGTTAAAAGTAAAAGAATGTTTCTAAAAAGGTATACAATACTAAATACTTATCAAATGACAGCGTGTCTATATTAATATTAGAAAAAGATTTCAGAGCAAAAAACATGAGGGATCAAGAGAATAATTTCATTGTGCATTAAAAAAATGATACACACCATGTAAGATATATTAATAGTAAAATTTATTAATATTAAGATGTAATAAAGTACAATAAAACAACATTATAAACAACTTTATGCCAATTCAACAAGTTAGATGGACACATTCCTTTAAAAACATACACTGCCCACACTCATTAAAATAGTAACAAAACTGAATTGCCCATATCTATTTAAAGAAATTGAATTTAGGGGCACCTGGGTGGCTCAGTTGGTTAAGTGTCTGACTTCAACTCAGATCATGATCTCGCAGTTCAAGCCCCATGTCTGAGCTTCCAGCACAGAGCCTGGAGACTGCGTCTGATTCTTTATCACCTTCTCTCTCTCTCTGTGCCTCCCCCTCATCATGTTCAGTGTCTCTCTCTCAAAAATAAACATTAAAAATTTTAATAAAAATAAAAAATAAGAAATTAAATTTGTAGTTAAAAACCTTCCCACAAAAAAAAAAAAAACCCGAGACCTATATGGTTTTACCAAACATTTAACAAAATAATATCAATTTTATACAATCTCTACAAAAAAATGAAAAAGAATAAAATATTTCCCAATCCATTCTATAAGGCCAGCATTCTGTCTTAACATCTAACAAAACTTAAAGAAAAAAAAGCTAGGGGAAAAAACCCACAACCAAAAAGAATATCCCCCGTGAATATATAATACAAAAGTTCTTTAAAATTTAGCAAATCAAGTCCAACAATATATGAAAGGGATATTATATCATGATCAAGTGGAATTTATCCAGGAATGGAAAGTTGTTTTAATAGTCAAAATTACTCATCTGATAGTCCAATAAAGGAAAAATATCATCATCACAATAGATGCAGAAAAAAACTGACAAAATCCAACATTTATTTCTGATATAAAAAAAAATCTGCCAAACTGGAGATAAAATGAAAATTCCTTAATCTGATAAAGGACACCTAAGAAAAACCTATTCCTAGCCTTATACTTAATGGTAAAAGACAGAATGATTTCTAAGAGCAGGAACTCTTAACACTTCTATTCAATGTTGTATTGATATCTTAGCCAGTGCAACAGGCAAGAAAAAAAAAAGAGCAAAAAGATTAGAAAGGAAGAAATAAAGCTGTCATTATTCACACATGACATAGTTGTGAACGTAGAAAATCTATGGAAACTCAAAATGAGCAAAAAACATAAAGAGGCATTTCACTGATGATGATAAAACAAATGGCAAATAAGCACATTTAGAAGACTTTCAGGAACTATGGACTTTGGATGATAATGATGTGTCATTATTAGTTCACCAATCGTAACAAATGTAGCACTCTTGTGGGGATGGTAACAGTGGAAAAGGTTAAGGTTGTGGGGGCAGGGAGAACATGGGGAAATCTCTGTACCTCTTGCCCAATTTTGTTGTGAACCTAAAACTATTCTAAAAAGAAAAGCCTTTTTAAAAATATTTCATATCATTAGTCATCAGAAAAATGTAAATGAAAACCACAATGAGATATCACTATATGCCAATAAAAATGGCTAATAAAAAAAAGGAAAACCACTGAATGTTGGCAAAAATGCAAAGTGGTACAACCGCTTTGGAACAAAGTTTGGCAGCTCTTACACAATTAAGCATATATGACCATACCACATGACCAGCAATTGCACTCTTGGTATTTACCTCCCGGGAAAATGAAAACTGCTATCTATACAAAAATCTATACATACATGTTCACTGAAGCTATATTCACAACTGCTAAAACCTACAAATAGAGCAGGTATCTTTCAATGAGTGAATGGTTAAACAAACTGTGTTCCAGCTATACCATGGATCACTATTAAACAACAATAAATTGCAATGAGCCGACTTGTGCTCTCCACCCCACTCCCAGACCTCTTATGTTGAAGTCCTAACCCTAAGTGCCAAGAATGTGACCGGTTTTGAAGACAGGGCTTCAGGGAGGCACAGTAAATGAAAATTAGGACGTTCGGTGAGTTCTAAACCAACCTGATTAGTGTCCTTCTAAGAACAGAAAATCTGGACACACAAAAACACACCAGAGACGTGTACACATAGAAAAACCATTCTAGAACACAAGGAGAAGACAGCCATCTCCAGGACAAAGAGAGACGTCCCAGAAGAAACAAAACCTGCAGACACCTTAACTTGGAGCTCTAGTCTCCAGAAACATGACTGATTCTCCAGGGAATTATGCTGACTGAAAAAAGCCAATCCCAAAGTTTAAATTACGCATGATCCCATTTATATAACATTATCACATTATAAAATATAAGAAAAAAATGGAAGAAATATATCAGATTTATCAAAGATTCTAAATTCTAACAAAATTAATTCTGAAACATCATCAGGAAATTTAAACACAGCATATTATAAAATATTAAAGATTATAAGGTATGGCTTTCCTTTTCAATAACTTTGTATCAAAGTGAAGTATGTATGAATGAAATATAATATCTGATATTTGCATTAAAATACTTTGGAGGAGTTTATACAGGGACATTTAAAAAAATTTTTAATGCTAAAAAATTTTTTAAATGCTATCAAAATATCATTATTACTGGATAAAAGAATTATTACTAGCTTTCCTTTTCCTTATATTTTTCTATTTTCCAAAATTATTTTTTAAATGAGAAATTTTTTTTCAAAATATGTTAAGGGAATCCTTACCAACACTCCATCCACAGATGAAACTTTGTCCCAAGTTAACCAAGCTCTTTTTCTGACATGATCTGGTATCTTTAATTTCTGACATAATGCAGTAAAATCAGGTTCTTCAGTTTCTTCAAATACAAGCCTGCCAGGTAAAAACAGATATATAATAGGCATATACTTACAAATCAAACTAATTAAATATTTATTTCAATGGTTTGCATATAACAGCACTGTTTTGAAAAAAAAAAGCATTATTAACTACTTGAAAATCTTATTTATCTTTGAAAAAAACTACAGGTAGAATTTTAAACATTTTTTTCATAGTCTTTCCAACAAAAATACCACACAATGAAGGATGTTTGCTGGTCTAATGAATCACATACACTTCAAAGCAGAGAAACAGCTTTGTAAAAGTAAGCAAGCATGATAGCTAAAGCTGTACGGGAAAATCGGGATGACAGTAACAGCAAAAAGAGGAAAGCCCATATATAATATTTCAGAATTAATTTAGTATCAGCGACTTTGCTAAAATGCAGTCCACACTCACCAATGTCTCACATAATCTCTCTCTCTACTAAGTACCAAATCAGAGAAGTTAGAGTACTCAACTAGGTAATGGCCAGTAAGTAGGAAATCCAACAGTTTAACTCCAGGATCCATGCCCTTGACCACTATTCTAGACTGCCAACCCTCCTTCAAAACATAAAATTAACTTTTGATTAAGTCACTGGTGGGAGTGACGTCCTATTCCTAGTAAAGGTTCCCTTCTAACTTCACCACTTAGGCCAGATAAAATGCAGCAGAAAAGAAGATCTCAACTGTCAAGGTAGAAAGAGACTCTTTCGCTGAAAAGTAGAGGTGGAATGAGCCCTGAATCCGTCCCTAAGCAAATTGCTAGGCTTCAGACTGCCAGCCAGTAGTTGTACTCTTGCTAAGCAACTAATCAGCAGAGTTGAACTGCCCATACTAATAAAAACTTTTGTGGATAAGGATAATCAAGCGTACAGTGTATTTTGTATGGTTTTGACGTACAGGAGAATTTTTGAGTTTCATTATTTAACGATATATAATATAATGCTGGGTTAGGGAAGAAAGGCCTTCTTTTCCCAAGTGATGGCCACAATTTCAATATTTCTGGTTACCCTGCAATAATTGAGAATGCCTCCAAAGCTCTGTGGATACTAGGGAATTCTTTAAAGTATATTTATTGCTTTTTCCAAATGTTAACTTTCAAGTATTAGATACATCAGAGCTTAATCAGAAATTAAACTTGTGTCTTCTCTCAGTACCGTCTCAGGCTTTTTTTTTTTTAAATAGGGAGTATGATTTTTAACTGACCCATAAGACAATCCACTTAGATATATTTTTAATAGCCTTTCACAAGCCATCCCAAAAACCCATTCCAATCTTTTACAACATGCTTGAACTCTGTGTTTGGGAAGTTGAAAGAATAGGACTTGGTCATGGACAAGAACGGGAGTGGAAGTGGTGAGGGCAGAAAGGAGTTCCATTTCCCTGCAATGTATATGTAGTCTCAAAGGAGGACAACTACTGACAATAATAAAGGCAATCATACTCTTTCAATCTTAGCTTTTTAACCATAAAGCATCACAATCAAGAAAAATAAGATGTCGCAACACAATAAATATCTCCCTGTCTTGTTCTACTGCATTATCAGGGGCTCGCCTAAATTTCGATTCCACTTGGGGGGGGAGGTGGTTAATGTGAGCACATGATCACTAATTTTGTACCCAAACACACACAGAACACAAGGATGTTGTCTGGCTCAAAGGCAAAACGTAAGAAACAATGAAAAATGCTGAAGCTTAACACAGAAGAGTTTTATGCGACAGGAATAAAAAGTTCAGAAACTTTTAAGCACTGAAACTAAACGTCTTTTAAACCTTGTGCCCATACAGCAGTTCCTCTCAAGTATTATGATCCTCCAGTCACCACCGATGGCTCTGAACCCCCAAGACCCCAAAGCAATGTTAAAAGGAAACCTCAGCCGAGTACCCCGGGGGCAACTGACATGCAGGACCCTGCACTTCACGTCCGATGGCTTTCCGGGTTCGCCTTTCCCAGGACTGGGCTTCGGATGCAGTGCACGCCCAGAGGAAAACACTTTCAGCTGTTGCGTCGCAGGAGCCCAAAACAGAAAGTCAAACGCGACCACCAAAATGCGACAAATCTCAACAGGGGACAAACTCTCCACCAGACACTAGTCAGTCACTTTTCTTCCTTGCGTCCGATGGCGCCTCGAAAACACCCGCCGCCGGCGAGCCTTTCCGCCCAGAGGAGGAAAGGCGGCACCTGTCACTTTGCTCAAGGACCCGAGCCCCACCCGCCCGACACCTGTCAAGCTGAAGCGGAGACCCTTCCCGGATTCCCTCCCCTCACTCCCGATCCCAGACCCTTGTCACCCTCCTCCAGGCGCTCCGCTGTGGTGGGGGACAGGGGAGAATTCTCCTCCCGCCGGGACGCGGCAGCCGGCGGAGACGCGCCCCCGCCTAAACGCTGGGGTGCCCGCCCGGACGCACTCTCGAGGCGCCCTTCTCTCATGCCGGCCGCCGCGGCTCTGCTCGCTCACCTGGGCAAGGGCAAGTCCTCGGGGCCGCTGTCCTGCTCAGGGTCTTCTTCAGGAGGGGGCGGCGGCGGCGGCGCCGGGGGTTCGGCGGCGGCAGCGGCTGCTGCTGCTGCTGCTGCTCTCCGGGGGGTTTTAGGCGGCATGACTCTCCCAAAGGCAGGAGCCAGTGAGTAGTGGCGAAGAGCCGGGGAAGGAGGACGCGCGCACTTCTGGGCACGCCCCGTCCTCTCCCGACTCCCGTTACAAAAATAATTTGAACGTCCCCTGAGAGAAACCGGACAAGCCCTCCCCCGCCCGGCAACCGAGCGCCGCGTCCAACCGCGGGAAAACGTCACTTCCGCCCGCGGCGTCACGTCCGCGAGGCTCCCGGGCCCGCCGGCGTCTGGAGGGAACCGGGGCGCCCAGCGGTGTGCTGGGTGGGGGTGTGAGGCCCGGCGGGCTGGGCGTGGGTCCCCCGGCCTGGGCCGACGCACTCTCGCTGGGGCAGCCGCCGCTGCCCGGACCTGTCTCTACTCGAAACTCTCCCCTCCAGGCCTGGGTGCCGGCACCGCACAGTTTGGTGCGTGAGATTGGGCCCCATTTTTATCTGTGGGTTGATCTGGGGCTGCAGCTCTGGCCCCGCGGGGAATATCAAGCGTGCGCACCCAGGGCGGGCACGCCCCTCTCGCTCGATGGGCGGTGCCGCCCCTCTGTACCGCTCTCCTCCCGCCCAATCCGTTACGCAGAATCGGCCAAAACAAAAACAAACCTTTGTGGAACCCCTGATACAAACAGAACTTTGACTATCACTGGGAGATGGATAGTGTAGAACAATTACTGGCCTTTTAGGATCGCTGTTTAGGGAAGGAAAGAGCGGGAGTAGGTAAAGAACAGATTGTAGTGTGGAAAATGTTTTAAAAGCGGTGTGAAAACGAGGCAGCATCGAAATGTCTATGGGACATCTTCAGAGAAGCGGTGGCAGCTGAATCAAAGTTTGCCAGGCAGACCTAACTTGTAAGGAGGGCTTACTTGCTGGCCATTTTAACTAATTACCTTCTCAAAAACAACCCTTTGAAATGAGTAGTAGTATCACTTGTTTCCAGATGGGGAAACACGCTCAGAGGAGTTAATTTGCCCAGCCTTGCAGAGCTGATGGGTTGCGGAGGATTTGAACCCGGATATGTTTGACTCTGCTTAACCATTACACTGTATTGATAAGGAATGTACCCAGAAGAAACGAGCACGTTTGCACGTTGTGCAAAAGCACAAAGACATCAGAGAAGAGCTTGCTAGAAGAGCTTACACCATCAGACTGGTTTAGAAGCTATGTCTCTTGATATTTATTGCAATAATAGATAATAATAATAATAATAATAATAAGTGAATACACGTTTTTCTCTCTTTGGCAGATCCAGTGGATTGCCCAGTCAGAACTTCCCAACTGAGGCACTGTGAATAAAATATAGTTGTGTTTAATAATAATATGTAGTAGTATTATTATAGTTGTCTATAGGCACCTGGGTGGCTCAGTCAGTTAATTGTCTGACTTTGGCTTAGGTCATGACCTCAAGGTTTGTGAGTTCCAGCCCCATGTCAGGCTGTATGCTGATGGTTCAGTCTGGAGGCTGTTTCAGATTCTGTGTGTCTCTCAAAATTAAATAAATATTCAA
>NC_043703.1:56590916-56594423 GCF_006229205.1 Suricata suricatta | reverse complement strand
TAGTTGTGTTCTGATGTGAATTCCCTCATCCTTGGAACAGCTAAACAGGGTTGAGGCAGGGGTAGCCTTCAAGCAAGTCGTGACTGCAAGCCATGGGTTTATCTTAGCAAGTTGTACAATGGGTTACTATCTTCTGTATATACCATGATAATATGTCAGGATGTGAAAAGTGTTGGCAATCATTGGCCTACTCAACAGCCAATCTGGCCCAAGTTCAGGAACAATCTCACTGGGGCCAAAAGCTTATCAGAAGTAGGGCTCATACCCAGCCTCAGCTACAGAGAATGAGTATCATCAAAGTGGTAATACTATTCACCTTGCCCAGGGTTAGTGATGACAGGAGCTCAGGATGCAGTTTTGGTCTTTGCAGGATCAGAGGTTGTCTGCTGGCAGCCTGACAAAATGACATACAGAGATGACGCAGCTCTCCTGCCCTTAACTATGATCATGAGAATGTGACATTTAAACTGTTGCTGCAGCTATTGTGACTTAAGGCAAGCTGACCTGAGGATAAGGCAGAAATGTTAATGATGTTACAGTAATAGTATCAAAAAAAATCCACCTCCTCAGTGACAAGTAAGTCTGCTTGGACCAACCCTGGGACTGACCTCAACTGAGCTGGGGTTTTCAGAAAACATTATGAATGCTAACATTTGTCCTATGAGACCCTTCAGGGTAGAGACCAAATTGTAGGCATCATTGTAGCTTTATAGTAGCCAACATAGTGTTAAGCACACAGTAAATGCTTGTTTGCTAAAAGTACAGAGGCCAAGAGAGCAGAGGAAATTTCTGGGAACTAAAGTAAACTCTGTATGTAGATGTGACTTACTTTATTTAATCACAGTTTATCAACCTCTGGATTTACCACAACTGTGAAAAATCAGAGATTTTTCAATGTGCAAAAATGATTTGTATCTCTACCACGGATTAATCTAACTATGTTCCCCACTACATTTAAAATCCTTACACACCAGGCACCTGGGCAGCTCAGTCAGTTAAGCATCTGATTTTAAAGTCATGATACCATGGTTCGTGGGTTAGAGGCGTGCATCAGGCTCTGCATTGACAGTGTGAAACCTGCCTGGGATTCTCTCTCTCTGCCCCTCCACGACTCACACCTCCTCTCTCTCTAAGTTAATAAATAAACTTATAAAATTAAAGTAAAATAAAATCCTTACACACAACTCAAAATAAAATAAAATCCTTACATAGAACTAAGAAATAATTGGATGGGTCAAAAGTTTTATATCCCCCAGAGCTTTCTGTTACACAACCAAAGAAATATTAGAAATTCTGCGGATTCGGGGTGCCTAGGTGGCTCAGTTGGTTGAGCACCCAACTTCAGCTCAGGTCACGACCTCGTGGTTTGTGAGTTCAAGTCTCACAACAGTCTCTGTGCTGACAGCTCAGAGCCTGGAGCCTGCTTCGGATTCTGTGTCTTCCTCTGTGTTCCTCACCTGCCCGCTCTCTGTCTCTCTCTGTCTCAAAAATAAACATTTTTAAAAATTTAGAAATTCCACAGATTCTTCAAAGAAGCTTTTCCTAATCCTCCTTCATCACCAGCTCTCCACTGAAATCACTCTTTCAAAGGTTACAAGTGTCCTACTTGCCAATTCAATGGCTTCTTTCTGGTTTTCACTCTACCTGACTATCTTGCAGTTGACACAATTAACCTCCTCTTCTTTCGTAAAACTTCCCTAGTCTTCCACAAATCCAGGGTCTCCTTTTTCTCTTCCTCATTTCCGTTCCTTTATAAACTCCCAATCCTTCTTTTCCTTGTCTTCAGTGCAGTTTCCCTAGAGCAGCATTACTCAAAATGTGTTCCTTGGACCACTGCCAGTTTGCTTATATCTAGTCCACAGGAGATAAGCACAGAAATTAAAAGTGCTTAGTATTTACAGCAATTCAATATTTCAGCTATATCCAAGTACATGATCATTGGATACCTCTCACTGAACAAAATATGGGTGTCCTGCAACTCATTTGGTTTTTATTAAAGTTTTTATTAAAATTCAGGTTAATTAACATATAGTGTAGTATTGGTTTCAGGAATAGAATTTAGTGATTCATCACTTACATACAACACCCAGTACTCATCCCAACAAGTGCCCTCCTTAATGCCATTTGTAGCAAAGTGGATGGACCTCGAGGGTGTCATGCTAAGTGAAATAAGTCAGGCAGAGAAGGACAGATACCATATGTTTGCACTCATAGGTCTAACAGGAGAACAGGAGAAACATAATGGAGGGCCAGAGGGAGGGGAAGAAGGAAAGAGAGTTGGGGAGAGAGAGGGATGCAAAACTTGAGAGACTATTGAATACTGAAAACAAACTGAGGGTTGAAGGGGGCGGGGGGAAAAGAGATGGTGCTGATGGAAGAGGGCATTTGTGGGCAAGAGCACTGGGTGTTGTATGGAAACCAATTTGACAAACTATTTAAATAAATAAATAAATAAATAAAATGTAAAAATATAAAATAAAAAATAAAATTGGGCTATCTTTTTTGCCTCTCAAATAGTTTTTATTTTAGTTGAGTTTTTTTCCATTTATAGTTTTTATTTAAATTTCACTTAGTTAACATACAGTGTAATATTAGTTTCAGGTATACAATGTAGTGGCTCAGCTCTTACACACACCTGGTGCTCATCACAACAAATGCTCTCCTTAATCCCCATCACCTATTTCATGCATCCCTCCACCAACTTCCCTTCTGCTAACCATCAGTTTCTTCTCAATAGTTGAGAGTCTGTTTCTTGGTTTTTCTCTCTTTTTTTCCCCTATAATCATTTGTTTTGTTTCTTAAATTCTCCTTATGAAATCAAGAACAAAAATGAACTACTGGGACCTCATTAAGATAAAAAGCTTCTGCAAGGCAAATGAAACAATCAAAAAAACTAACAGGCAACCGACAGAATGGGAAAAGATAGTGGCAAATGGAATATCAGATAAAGGGCTAGTATCCAAAATATACAAGAAGCTCACTAAACTCCATACACGAAAAATCAATGATCCGGTGAAGAAATGGGCAGAAGACCTGAACAGACACTCCTCCAAAGAGGACATCCAGATGGCCAACAGGCACATGAAACGACGCTCAGTGTCACTCATCATCAGGGAAATTCAAATCAAAACCACACTGAGATACCACCTCACACCAGTCAGAGTCGCTAAAATGAACAAATCAAGAGAATATAGATGCTGGCGAGGATGTGGAGAAACAGGCACCCTCCTACACTGTTGGTGGGAATGTAAACTGGTGCAGCCCCTCTGGAAAACAGTGTGGAGGCTCCTCAAAAAACTATCGATAGAACTCCCTTTTGACTCAGCAATAGCACTGCTAGGGATTTACCCAGGGGATACAGAAGTGCTGATGCATAGGAGCACATGTACCCCAATGTTCATAGCAGCACTTTCTACAATAGTCAAATCATGGAAAGGGCCTAAATGTCCATCACCTGATGAATGGATCAAGAAGATGTGGTATATATATATACAATGGAGTACTATA
>NC_043703.1:56504779-56590816 GCF_006229205.1 Suricata suricatta | reverse complement strand
GGGGGGCACTTGTGGGGAGAAGCACTGGGTGTTATATGGAAACCAATTTGACAATAAACTATTAAAAAAATTCTCCCTATGAGTGAAATCATGCACTATTTGTCTTTCTCCGACTTATTTACTTTGCTTAGCATAATACTCTCTAGCTCTATCCACATTGTTTCAAATGGTAAGATTTCATTCTTTTTATGGCTGAGTAATACTCCAGTGTGTGTGTGTGTGTGTGTGTGTGTGTGTGTGCGCACGCGCCTACGCACACATGCACACCTCTATCTCTTCTTTATGTATTCATCAGTGGATGGACATTTGTGGTCTTCTTATAATTTGTCTATTGATAACACTGTTATAAACATCAGGGTGCATATATCCCTTTGAATCAGTATTTTTGTATCCTTTGGGTACAAAAGAATCTAGTAGTAAAATTGCTGGGTCATAGGGTAGTTCTATTTTTAACTTTTTGAGGAACCTCCATACTGTTTCCCAGAGTGGCTATACCAGTTTGCATTCCCACCAATAGTTCAAGAGAACCCCCTCTTTTTCCAAATCCTTGCCAATACCTATTGTTTCTCGTGTTGTTAATTTTAGCCATTCATACAGGTGTGAGATGATATATCATTGTAGTTTTGATTTGTATTTAGTTGATGACGAGTAATGTTGAGCATTTTTTCATTTGTCTGTTGGCTATCTGTATTTCTTTAGAAAAATGTCTATTCATGTTGTCTGCCCACTTTTTAATTGGATTATTCATTTTTGGGGTGTTGAGTTTTATATGTTCTTCATACATCTTGGATACTAACCCTTTATCAGATATGTCATTTGGAATGTCTTCTCCCATTCCTGTGGTCTATTTTTGGTTTTGTTGATTGTTTCCTTTGCTTTGCAGAAGCTTTTTTATCTTGAAGAGGTTCCAATAGTTCATGATTGCTTTTCTTTCCCTTGCCTCAAGAGACATAATGAGAAAGAAGTTGCTATGGCCAATGTCAAAGTGATTATTTTCTGTGTTCTCTTCTAAGATTTTGATGGTTTCCTATTTCACATATAGCTCTTTTATCCATTTTAAATTTATTCTTTTGTTTAGGGTAAGAAAGTGGTCCAGTTTCATTCTTTTGCATGTTGCTGTCCAGTTTTCCCAACACCATTTGTTGAAGAGACAGGTTTTTTTCCATTGGATATTTTCTCCTGCTTTGTCAAAGATGAATTCGCCATATAGTTGTAGGTTCATTTCTGTGTTTTCTATTCTGTTCTGTTCTATTTTGTAATATACCTTAAAGTCCAGAATTGTGATGCCTCCAGCTTTGCTTTGCTTTTTCAAGATTGCTTTGGCTATTCATGGTCTTTCTTGGTTCCATACAAATTTTAGGATTGTTTGTTCAAGCTCTGGTATTATTTTGATAGGAATTGCATTGAATGGTGTAGATTGCTTTTTGGGACTATAGACATGTTAAAAATATTTGTTCTTTCAATACATTAGCTTGGAATTTTTTCCATTTTGTTGTGTTTTCAATTTCTTCAGTTTCTTTTTTCAGTGTTTCATAGTTTTCAGAGTACAGATCTTTTACCTCTTTGCTTAGATTTATTCCTAGGTATCTTTTGGTTTTTGGTGTGATTGTAAATGGGATTGATTCCTTAACTTCTCTTTCTGCTGCTTTATTATTGATGTATAGATATGTAACAGATTTCTGTATGTTAATTTTGTATCCTAAGACTTTACTGAATTTGTTTATCAGTTCTAGCTGTTAGCATCTTTTGAGTTTTCTATATAGAGTATCATGTTATCTGTGAATAGTGAGAGTTGACTTCTTCCTTGATGATTTGGATGCCTTTTATTTCTTTTTGTTGTCTGATTGTGGCTAGGATGTCCAGTGCCATGTTAAATAACAAAGGTGAGAGTGGACATCCCTGTCTTGTTCCTGACTATAGAGGGAAAGCTCTCAGTTTTCCCCCATTGAGGATGCTATTAGCTGTGGGTTTTTTAATGTATGGCCTTTATTATGTTGAGGTATACTACTTTATTGAGGGTTTGGGGGGGTTGTGAATGGTTGTTGTACTTTGTCAAATGCTTTTTCTGCATCTATTGAAAGGATCATGTGGTTCCTATCCCTTCTTTTATTAATGTGGTGTATCAAGTTGATTGATTTGTGAATATTGAACCAATGAACCCAAGGAATAAGTTCCACTTGATCATGATGAATGATTCTTTTAATGTACTGTAGGATTCAATTTGCTGGTATTTAACTGAGAATTTTTGCATCCATGTCCATCAGGAATATTGGCCTGTAGTTCTCTTTTTTAGTGGAATCTTTATCTGGTTTTGATCTCAAGATAATGCTGGCCTCATAGAATGAATTTGAAAGTTTTCCTCCATTTTCTATTTTGTGGAATAGTTCGAGAAGAATAGGTATTAACTCTTCTTTAAATGTGTGGTAGAAATCACCTGTGAAGCCATAGGGCCCAAAACTTTTGCTTATGGGAGATTTTTTATTATTGATTCAGTTTATTTGCTGGTTATCAGTCCATTCAAGTTTTTTTTTATTTCTTACTTGAATTGTAAGTGTTCTTTATGTGTTCTAGATACAAGTCCCTTATTAGATACACGATTTGCAAACATTTTTTACCATTCTATAAATTGTCTCTCCACTCTCTTGACTGTATTGTTTACAGCATAAATGTTTTATTAAGCCAAATGTATCTATTTTTTTGTTTTGTTGCTTGTGTTTGTGGTGGCATAGCTAAGAAACCAATCAATGCCTAATGCAATGTCATAAAGTTTTGTACTATGTTTTCCTCTGAGAGTTTTGTAGTTTAGCTCTTACACTAAGGTCTTTCATTTATATTGAGCTAATAAATAAGGGAGGGATCCAACTTCATTTTTTCATATGTGGATACCAACTGTCACAGCACCATTTTCTGTATTGAATTGTCTTGGCACCCTTACTGAAAATCAATTGACAAGAAATGTGAGGGATTATTTCAGGACTCTCAATTCTGTTCCATTGAGCTATATGTTTACTCTGATTGTCAGTACCACTTAGTCTTATATTAAGTTTTAAAATAGGGAAGTGTGAGTGCTCCAAATTTATTCTTTTTTTCCCAAGAATTCTTTAATGATTCTGAAACTTCATTTACATATGAATTTTAGATCTGCCTCTCAATTTCTGCAAGAAGCCAGTTGAGATATTAATAGGGATTTCTTTGAAATTTAGGTCAATTTGGGGAATGTTTGTATCTTCACTTTGCCATACTAAGTCATATGATGCATAAACATGAAATGCCTTTCCATTTAATGAGACTTCTTTATTTTCTTAAGCAATGTTTTACAGTTTTCAAAATACAAATATTACATTTATTTAGTTAAATTTATTTATAAGTATTTTATTCTTTTTGGTATTATTGCAAGCGGATTTGTTTTCCTTATTTTATTTTTAGATTGTTCATTATTTTTAAGGAATTTTCTAGGGCTTTTTTCTTTCATATACACAAGATCATACTATTTGAAAATAGAGACCATTTAATTTTTTCCTTTCCCAATCTGGATGCCTTTTATTTTATTTTCTTGCCTAACTTCCCAGGTTAGAACCTTCAATACAATGTTGAATAGAAGTGGTGAGAACAAACACCATTGTCTTGTTTCTGTTCCTTACTAGAACACATTCAGTCTTTTACCATTAAGTATCATATATCCTAGAGGGATTTTCCTAGAAGCCCTTTATCAGGTTGAGGAATTTTCTTTCTATTCCCAATATATTGAGTATTTTTGTCATGTAAGTGAGATAGATTTAGTCAAATGCTTTTTCTGTATCTATTGAGATGATGTGGTTTTTGTCCTCTATTCTACAATGTGTTATGTTAATTTTTAACTGATTTAAAATTTTATTTTATTAATTTTTTGGTTTTTAATTGATTTTTTTTTCTTGATCAGTCTAAGTAGAGCTTTACTGCCTCCACTGTTCTTTTATAAGAACCCAATTTTCATTAAACTGATTTTCACTGAACTAACTGGTTAATTAATTTTCTGTTTCATTGGTTTTCCTTACATTTACTGTTTCCTTTTTTAAGCTTCCTTTGGGCTAATTTACACTTCTTCTTTTTCTTTTGCTTTAAGATGGAAACTTCAATAATCTAATTTAAATTGTAACTGTTTTAGACTATAAATTCTTCTAGGCAATGATTCAACAGCTGTATATCACAAATATGAGATGGTTTAAAATAATTATATTTTTATTAACATTCAATTGAAAATATTTTATTTCCCTCGTGATTTCTTCTCTGGATCGTGAGTTATTTTAAAATTTACCATTTACTTGTTTTATCAATTATTGAGAGAGGAATGTTCTTACCAGGGCAGCACTAAACATCACAGAAAAATTGGTGAATTAAACTTCATCAAAGTTAAAATTATCTGCTCATAAAATGTACTGCTAAGAAAAAACCCAGGCCAGATCTAAACAGAGAGAAAATATTTGTATCTATCAAAGGATCTTTATCCAGGGGCGCCTGGGTGGCTAAACAGAGAGAAAATATTTGTATCTATCAAAGGATCTTTATCCAGGGGCGCCTGGGTGGCTCAGTCGGTTAAGCCTCCGACTTCCGCTCAGGTCAGATCTCACGTTTGTGAGTTCGAGCCCCGCATCGGGCTCTGTGCTGACAGCTAGCTCAGAGCCTGGAGCCTGCTTCTAGTTCTGTGTCTCCTTCTCTCTCTGCCCCTCCCCCTCTCATGCTCTGCCTCTCTCTCTGTATCAAAAATAAATAAAACATAAAAAAAAAAACAAAGGATCTTTATCCAGAATATATAAGGAAGAGCTCCAACTCAACAATAAAACAACACAATATTTTAAATTGGCAAAATACAAGAAAATATGTTTCCTGAAAGAAGACATGTAATCAGCCAATAAGCACATGAAGAAATGTTTAGTATCATTAGACATTAGAGAAGTACAAATTAAAACCACAATGGGAATAAAAGGCACAGCATAGGGAATATAGTCAGTGATATTTTAATAGCTTTTTATGGTGACAGATGGTAGCTACACTTGTGGTAAGCATAGCAAAACGTATAAACTTGTCAAATCACTGTGTTTTATGCCTGAAACTATTTTAACATTGTGTTAACATACTCACAAAAATTTAATTTAATTTAAAAATAAGATTAAATTAAATTAAATTAAAATAAACCACAGTGGCATACTTTATAACAACTATAATGGCTAAAATGAAACAAATGGCAACACCAAATGTTGGCAAAGATGTGAAGCAACCAAAACTCTCATTCATTTGTGGTGAGGGTATGTGATACACATACTCTTTTTTTCTTTTAATTTATTTTATGTTTTTTATTTATTTTTGAGAGACAGCACGAACAGGGGAGGGTCAGAGAGAGAGGGAGATACAGAATCTGAAGCAGGCTCCAGGCTCTAAGCTAGCTGTCAGCACAGAGCCCCACGCGGGGCTCGAACCCATGAACTGTGAGATCATGACTTAAGCCAAAGCTGGACGCTTAACTGACTGAGCCACCCAGGCGCCCCGCACATACTCTTAAGTTTGTCTCCTTTGATCCGCATCTCCTAGTATTCATGCCCTACATGATCCCTTCCCTTGAGCATAACTCTGACTTGTAATAGAATATGGCAAAGATAATGGGATGCATATGACTGAATATATTTGATTACATGGTTACATTTTATAAGATTATAGCACTCACCTATCTGGATCTCTTGCTTCTTTGATGGCTTTGAGGAAGCAACTCAAATTGCCCATGTTGAAGAACCCCATATGCTGGCAAAATGCTGGCAGCCTCTAGCAGCTGAGAACAGCACCTGCCGACAGCCAGCAAGAAACTGAAGTCCTCAATCACACAACACAAGGAAGTGAATTCTGGCTACAGAATTCTTCCTTCCCCATTAAGCCTCCATGGAGAACCCAGTTTTGGTCAACACTTGGATTACAGCCTTGCAAAGGATCAGCTAAGGTGTGCCCAGTCTCCTGATCCAAACTGGGAGATAATTAATGTGTGTTGATTTAAGCTGTTAAATTGTTATGCAGCAATAGATAATTAACACAGACTGTTAAATGTCACAAACTCTTGGGAAATGGTTTGACATTTTCTTATAACATTAAACATACTCCAACCACATAACGCAGAAATTCCACACTCAAGAGAAACATAAAGTCCACAAAAAAGACCTAAACTAGAATATTCACAGTAGCTTCATTCAAAATAGCAAAAATCAGAAAAAAAACAAATTCCCACCAAGAAAAAAGTAGATAAAGAAATTGTGGTATATTGATACAATACAATGAATACTACTCAGCAATAAAATGAATCTCACAAACATTATGCTAACCTAAAGAAACCCACACACAAAAGAGCACAAAATATATGATCCCATTTATATGAAGTCCTAGGACAAGCAAACCTAATCTATGGTGAAAGAAACTGAACCAGTGGTTGCCTCTGGGGATTAAGGACACGCATTTACTTGGAAAGGGCATGGGATAACTTTCTGTGGTGATGAACATGTTCTCTCTCTTGATAAGGTGTGGATTACACAGGTGAATGCATTTGTCAGAAAACCTCAACTGTGTACATAAGAACTGTGCTTATCACTATTTGTAAATTGTACTTTTCATCTAAAAAAATTTAAAAGGACAAGAGAAATACTTGCTTGGTAAAGCATAGTAGCATGTCTCAAGCCAAACTACCTCCAAGGTTCTTGCAAAGATAAAGAGAAAAGCATAAAACATCTGCCTTGTTTAGCCTGTGAGGCCCCAAGGCCCCAGAGGAAAAGGCACCCTCTGAGCGGTTTTCTCTCAGTGGATCTTTGTGCCTGGGGCTTCAGGGACTCAATCCACCCAAAGAAGACTACGCCATCCAACGAATGCTGTGAACTCCATATCCCATGTATAATCAATAAGTAGTCATAATATGACCTAATACAAGCAAGGCTGCTAAAATAACCTTATCACTCTTATCAGGCAGCTACTTGAAACAGGATTTGATTTTCACCAATTATCAAAGGTTTTACTTAATTCAAAATAATATTTGTTGTGGTGCTCTGCCAAGCAATGCATGGAGATTAAATTAACAAAAGACCTATGAGTTCAAAACTGTCAAGGACATGGAAAACAAGAAAATTCTAAGAAACTGTCACAGTCTAAGGAGTCTAAGAAGAAATAACAACTAAATGTAATTCTGATTCCTGGTGGGATCTTGGAACAGAAAGGACATTAGGGTAAAAACTATAGAAATCTGAATACGGATCTCATCAATAATAATTTGTGAATATAGGTTCATCAGTTGTAACCAATACACTGTACTAACATAAGATGTTAATAGGGGAAATTGTGTGTACCATTTCCTCATTGTTTTCCCTGTAAACATAAAACTGCTCTAAACATAGGATCTATTCTTTTTTTATAAAAGATCTATGAGATAAAGCTGAATGTATCATGGTAAGATCTGGGAAGCAAGTACTGTTAAGACACTTACCACATACTAAGAGAGAACAGATTTAAAACATGGGTAGGAAGAAAAGGGACAGCACACAAGGAACTGAATGGGTGGTTTTAAATCTGTCTCCATTACTTACTGTCTCTACAAAGCTCCTCTCCCCCAAATAGTTGCTTCAAATGTGATCAGTGTCAACCAATCTCTCTTCTGGCAGCTGCTATTATTTCTATTTTCACTCATTGCCAATCTGGATGTGGGACATCTACAAGTTCTCCCATAGAATAGAAATTACTGGCAAAAAAGATTAATGAGAAATGTAGTTGCTTTTGATGATTTTGTTGGGAAAATGGACAAGGCATTTATGTTGAATATGGCAAGCAATTTTAAAATCCTCTTTATGTTGGAGATTTATAAGGATGTTATTGAGACAATGGGGGAAATTTGAATATGTACTAAATATTAGACATTGTATTGTATCAATTTAAGTTCCTGAGTGGGGAAATTGTATTGTGATCATAAACGAGAATGGCCTTGTTCTCAGAAGACACATACTGAAGTATTTAGTGGTGAAGTGTCATGTCTACAAATAACTTTTACGTAGTTCAGAAAACACACACACACACACACACACACACACACACACACACACCTCTCTCTGTATCTACTTTTTTAAAGTGTATTTGTTTTTGAGAGAGAGAGATGAAGGGAGAGAGAAGAGAGGAGGTGGAGAGGCAGAGAGAGAAGAGAGGCGCCACACATTAAGTGCAATGCGGGGCTGGAACTTGCCAATTGTAAGATCATGATCTGAGCTGAAATCAAGAATCAGACACTTAACCAATTGAGCCACCTGGGGACCCCTCTCTGTATCTACTTTTTTACCTGCCTACCTATACATAAAACATGAATCCACATTTATAAAAGTATATTCTCTGCCCTTCTATATACATGTACATGTATATATAAGAGGTATACTAGTGCTTATTACACTATTCTTCCAACTTTCCTAAAGTTTTGGTATTTTTCAAAATAAAACATTTGTGGGAATCCCCTTAGTATATTTGTTCTTTGACATCCACCTTCAGCTCCCCAGTACCAGCGATTTCTCTTTAATTTTCCTTCGTCAATGCTGCCCTACTTTGTTGGTTCTGTAGTTTAATATAAGATATCTCTTTCCCACTTCAAGTATGTCTGCTCTCTATTGACACAAAACATTTACCTCTTGTTCGTTTCTACACCCAAATTCACAATCATAAACACATAAAAATTTTCTGTGAAACCCAGAGGGCTCTACTTGGCCAGGCCTACACTCCTGAGAAGACAGTCTAGTGACCATTACGTGCTAGTTATCTTTTTGAGATATCATCCCCATCCTATGTAGCGTAACAAAATATTCCTACCAAACACTACTTCAAAAGAATTCTGAGGAATGGGATTTTCACTTCATTTCACAACTAAAGGATGCCGGCACTGTACTAAATCAATCAGGAAGATTGCTATTTCAGACTTTTCTGCATGTCATCTGAAGCTAGATTTAAAGCCTACTTTCTAATTCCCAGTTTTCAAAGAGTACTGACAAAGATTTTTGCACAGAAGTGTGAAACTTCTAGAGATGTCAGGAAAAAAAAGAACTAGTTGAATTAGTATCCAGAGGTTTTCATGGTAAGGACAACTAAGAAGGATTTCTAGCAATTGAAAGGTTAATTATCAGTTCCTAAAGCCCCAATTACTATTGTTCTCTCTCTCTCTCTCCCTCTCTCTCTCTCTCTCTCTTTAATTGAAGTGTAGTTAACACACAGTGTTACATTAGTTTCAATTGTACAACGCTGTGATCTGATGAGCTCACACATTATGCTCTGTTCACAGGAGTAGCTACCATCTGTCGACCTACAACACTATTACAATGCCATTGACTGTATTCCCTGTGCTGTACCCTTTATCTCTCTGACTTATTCATTCTGTAACTGGAAGTCTGTATCTCCCCTTCACCCATTTTGCCCATCCCCTCACATACCTCCCAATTTCCACTGACTTCCTGTATTGAAGGTGTGAGTAGTGATTGTCCTGTTCTGGAACTCTAAGTACAGCACAAGATACCTAATGCTAATTGTAAGCAGATCTGTAAGGTAAATGAGCAAGAGACTCTACAGCTAAGCATAAATAAACAGTTTGATATTGTAATTACTAGACTTCCAATCAGGATACCTGGATCTGTCTTTAATGCCCATAAAACTCCTTTCTTCCTTTTTCTCTTCTGGACCACTTTCTTCCAGTAAGCCTGATGCCCTTGTCTTGAACGGTTTGTTCAAAGACTCCAGAATAGCACCTTTCACTACCATGTGCCTTCTCTACCTGTACCACCTCTCCCCATCGTCTCCTTTACCATAAAATGATACCCAAGATTGTGCAGGGTTTTTTTTTATACCATTTTTTAATCTCTTTCATGTACACTGACTCAATTCTCTCAGTGATTCAATGGGATGTGTTAATCCTTTTTTACAGTTGAAGAAACTGAAGTTCAGATAGGTTAAAGTATTGTCCAAAGTCACACCTATATGAAATGGCAAAGCCAGAAATTAAACCTGAGCTATTAAACTTAGCATTGTTTTTCTACACCTCAAATAACACTACAACTTCAGTGGTCTAGGTTAAAGTATCCTTCAGGAATATGCTAGAAAAACAGAAAGTCCTATTAATTCAGTATGAATATTGAAGTGAGAATAAAGGAGATATTGGATATTAATCTGTCTATTTTCTTTTCTGTCTTTTTCTCCTAATGTTCTCCTCCTTCTCTTCCCATTAGAAAAAGAATCCTTTGACAAGGACCCTCCTACCTCCTTTCCTCTTCACCCAGGTAAATTATATTCTCGTGCTAGTCCAAAAGTAGGTGAAGGGATGGTATTAATCAAAGAAATATCTTGTTCACAAAACAATATGTGAATGCAGGACATTAACATTTGAAAAGAGATTTGTGTATTGGTTTCACTTTCAGCTCAACAACTCATCTGTGTAAGGAATAGTAACTTTATTTTCCTCTAATTTTCTATGTAGAGCCCCTGGCCTCTAAGTGGTAAAAATTTAAATTTAGTCAACATATACCAAAGGGATACATTTAATTTCTGAGGTGCTTGTGGAGTATTGAGCATTGGAGGATGTAGTGTCTGGTCCTTAGCTGTCTGTTTTCACCTTAGTTTTCACTGAGCTACCCATCATCCTGTGTCATGTGTGTTCACTGCACACACAGGTAACTGCTGCACCAGCCTCATTATTCCCTTAAAAGGGTCCCTGCAGGTTTGACAACTACCCTTCCAACTTCTATACAGACTCTGGGATACACAAAAATTTATTCCACTGCCAGGCTGAGAAACCGGCAGGATCAAAAACTGGGGTGCTACCTAAGGCCCCATCTACTCCTGGAGCAGTCAGGCCACAGAACCATCGGCTGCTTGCAGGCCACACTGTGACACATGAGACTCCGTAAGCTACCTTGGACTCATATCTGCCACACAGCCCTTTTAATCTCTGAGAGCTTGCGTTTCCTTGAGCTTCTATTTAAGAAAACATTGAGATTGTTTCTCTTCTCAGTTCTTACAAACTTATGTGGTGCTTCAGTTAGTTTGCTCCTCTCCAGTGGGGCAAGACCAGTTCCTTCTTCAGTGACCCACTGAGGTTAGCTCTCCTCTTGTTCATTTGCCATCTGGACTTGCCCTTTCCTCTCAGCCCAGAGAATCTATAGTCTGAAGCCAGGAAGCTTTTCTGACTCATGTGACATTCTTCTTGATGACTGCTTATGCTCTGAATCTTCTTCACCGGGTTTATGAAATTCAGTGGGATAATAAAAAAAAGTGTTAATCATATATGAGAGTTAAAGTTGGCCATAATAGAATGTTTAAACCACAAGAACTTGCTAATCGAGAGCAGTTTGTGATAATAATTTATCATGAAAATGATGATTTGTGAATTTGTCTTCTTTCAGGTTATAAACAGTAACTTACGTTCACAGTTACCATGGCTTTTACCTCAACTAGCTAGAATACAGATTTACCTTTTTGCCTACAGTCTTCATTTTCCTTTGTGAAATATAATTACAGAATGTACAATTTTGTAATAACTTCTTCTAAGGGTTATTTCATTTTCTTTTCCTTTTCAACTTAATTTCTCTTTCCGGAAACAATTGGGAGAAATTTGTTTAGTACTTTTTATACACAGATATACGTTGAGGGGAGTATAAAGTAAAAGAGCCATAAACTCTACCCTCAAGTAGCTTATGATCTTTTTAGAAAACAAAATCTAGGCAGAAGTAAAAAAGTTAAATTACCAGAAAAAAGTCTGAGTGACAAAAAGTGCTGTTAGGAAATAATTCCAAGTGGTTTGAAGTTTTTATTAAGGTCTCTAAGAAATGAAATTTTTGAGAAAAATGTGATCTTAAAGAAGGGTTATGTTATTTTCTGACTAATATTATTTTTTAACAGAACAAAGCCAACTAACAGATCTCACTAAATAAATAGGCGAAAAAAATTTTTTTTAGAATTCAAGAAGCCATAGTTCTAAACTTACCTTTGCCACTTTTGTGCTATGGTAAAATTGCGTGTGTATGTGCGTGCATGTGTGTGTGTCCACACTTGTCTAGTGTGTATTTTGGGTGAGCTAGAGGGGAGAAGGGAGAGACTAAGGGAGAAGAAACTGGAGGAGAATCCAGGCACCCCTCCAACAGCTGTCATATACAATTTCTGCATGTCACATAGATGGAAAAATTTCTTACCTTAGACAGAACCACTGAAAGTACATGAAGTCACAGTACTACATTTACTCACCAGCTGGTAGAGCCTGTGATAGTAACTTTCCATGTTTATTTCTTTTTTTTTTAATGCTTTTTATTTATTTTTGAGAGAGAGAGAGAGAGAGACAGTGCGCTCAGGGGAAGGTTAGAAAAAGAGGGAGACACAGAATCCGAAACAGGCTCCAGGCTCTGTACTAGCTGTCAGCACAGAGCCCGACGTGGGGCTCGAACCCACAAACCGCGAGATCATGACCTGAGCCGAAGCCAGACGCTTAACCAACTGAGTCACCCAGGTGCCTCCCATGTTAATTTCTATTAATTTATTCATCTACTAAATATTTATCAAGCCTCTACCATGTGGGTGGGTACTCAGGATCCAGGGGAAACTTTTATAGAAATAGATTCTGCCTTCATGAAGCTTACAAGTTGATTGGGAGGAGTCATGAATGATTACTCAGGTATAAAATTACAAAGTCGGAAGGAATGAATGTAGAGCTATAAAGAGAGTAATGGGGACTCAAGGACAGCTTCCCTGAAGAGGTGACATTTGAACTGAGCTCAAAATGATAAGTGGGAATTAATATAGCTAAGAGTCAAAGAGAATGGCATGTGGAAAAGCTCAAGGCAAGAGGAAGCACTGAATTTGAGGAACTAAAAAAAAAAAATTGGAACACAGCACAGGAGGAAGGTGGCACGAGGTGGGACTGGAGAGGCTGGCAGGGACAAGGGCATACAGGTGAGACAAGAAAGGGCTTTATTTTTTTTTCTTTTTTAAAATTTTTTTAATGTTTATTTAATTTGAGAGAGAGAGAGAGAGACAGAGCATGAACAGGGGAGGAGCAGAGAGAGAGGGAGACACAGAATCCGAAGCAGGTTCCAGGCTCTGAGCTGTTTACAGCCTGATGTGGGTCTCGAACTCAAACCGTGAGATCATGACCTGAGCCGAAGTCAGATGCTTAAGTGACTGAGCCACCCAGCACCCCCCACTTTTTTTTTAAAGAAGAGTTAATACTTATTCTTTTCTTTTTTTTTTAACATTTATTTTTAAGAGACAGAGAGAGATAGAGCACAAGCAGGGGAGGCACAGAGAGAGAAGGAGACACAGAATTTGAAGCAGGCTCCAGGCTCTGGACTGTCAGCAAAGACCCTGATGTGAACCACGAGATCATGTCCTGAGCTGAAGTTGGACGTTCAACTGACTGAGCCACCCAGGTGTCCCAAGAAAGGGCTTTAAATGAAAGAAAGACACCATGAGTTTTCCTGAATGCCATGTGGAGTATTGAAAAGAGGGAAACATGCACAGGAGGAGACCAGTTAGGAGGCCGTTGTGTGTCTGCATAATGTGGTAAGAATATTCTCATGTTCTTTCATCTGGACCTCCAACCCCAAGATCTGGAGGATGGGCCTGACCAGGAGAAAGCCCTTCGGGAGAGCCCCCTGCCACCAGGTCAGCCCTTGTACACCATAGCAGGGGGTCTTTCAGGACAACGACATCCATCCACTGCTGCACCCAAATCTCTGATGAACTGTGTGGGGAGCGAGAGTTCTGGTTATGGATTGTAGTGAACACAGTGCTTAAGATCAAATGGCCAGAAATAAGACAGAGACCCTTGCAGGTGGAGCTGAGACGATCTGATAGAGACAAAGCTGGGCCTCCGGTGAGTGATGATGCTGGGCTGCACTGATTCACTCAGGTTGGAGATGGAGGAGTAGGGATGTCAGTCTTGAGTACCTGGGATCCAAAAATAAAGGAAACTTGAACTGATGTCAAACTTTCACTCTAGGTGGTTTCATTGCTTGGTTAAGTTTGGGGAGTTACTGCCACTGCTGTGGATGGGATCCATGAGTTACTCCTGAAATTAGTCACATGGTAAGTTTGTGTCAACCTCTGTTTGGGTGCAGGAGATGGAAGTTATAGAATACTGGTGAATGGAACTATGCTGTTTATCATTTCTGGTGGATCACTGAACTCCTGAGAAACCTAAGTAAAGGGTCCCATCAGGGGCTCTAGTTATGTCCACAGGAAGCCAACAATGTTCCTTTCACTCCAACAGAAGATTGATTGTATGTGAGACTCTGGCCACAGCTGTAAGATACAGGGCCACCTGTTAGCTAAATAAAGGAATCTGGGAGTATCCAACTGCTCAGGGCTCTCTCTAGAGTTTAGCTCTTGGCAGATCAGGCAGGAAGCCTTGTGTCAAAACTATGGAGCCTGTGGACAAGTCTCTTCTTGTGCCAGCAGAGTTTTTCCAGCATATAGGGTACCTAGATATGTGATTAGATTCTCCACAGTTTTATCCAGGAGAAATCTAGGAGACGGCAGATAGCATAAGTCCTAGCAAGAAGAAAGCGCCGACAGCATGGAAAGCAGGTATCACAGACAGAAGCAAGTGGCAAATGCAATCTGTTGTCCAAGAAGGAGAAGAGAGGAGTACTACAGAACGTTCTGAGCAAAGGTCAATAATTAACACAATACCATTTCAATTCTCCATAGCCTACCCTCGAGATTCAACTGAATTAGCCACTTTTAACATCAGGTGTTTTGAAAAATAAAAGAGATTTAGTAGGTATTTGGATAAAACCCAGTATCTAGAAAAGGGACCAACGCCTTTCTAACATCCAACTTGTTACTGAGGGCTCAATCAGATTTAAAACCAAGAAAGGGGATAGAGTATCGAGACAATGACTTCCTCTGTCCAATTTTCTTCCCTGGGAGCCTGCAAGGTTCTTTAGAATCCCCTACTATGTACCACATTTAATCAGCTTTTATATTTATGTATTTAAATGGCTTTCCATTAAGATTTCAACTCCATAAGTCAGTGCTAAATTTTAAGAATCTCTGTAATTGCTTTTTATTTGGGCAGATGTACAGCCTGGAAAATTTTAATTCAAGGATCTTTAAATTTTCCCTTCCACAAAGACCATAAATTGATTTGCAGCTACATGATAAGTACATGCATTATAGGATGAAACATCTATCAATTGTATATTTCTATGTTTGACTTTAAGATTACACATGTCTTATTTAAAATATATCTTATTACAACTAAACTAATAGCACAGGCTCGATTAGTTTTTAATTTGATAAAAATTACACAATGTGAAGGGTGCCTAGGTGGCTCAGTTGGGTAAGTATCCAACTCTTAATTTTGGCTCAGGTCATGATCTCACAGTTTGTAAGTTCAAGCCCCATGTTGGGCTCTCTGCTGACAGTGTCAAGCCTGCTGCTATTCTCTCTCCCCCTCTCTTTCTGCCCCCCACCCACTTGCTCTCTCTCTCTCTCTCCCACTCACTCAAAATAAATAAACAATTTACCAAATTTTCCTAAATCTTCAAAGCTATATGGCAGTATTTTTCAAAGTATAGTTCTGAATTAATAGCATCAGCATTACTTGGGGATTACTAGAAATGCAAATTCTCTGCTGAATCTAAACTCTGGGGGTAGTCTGTGTTTTAACAACTTTTCCAGAATAAACTCTAGTAGGATAAATGCAAAGAGACCCACACATCCAGACACATCAAAATGCTGAAAGCCAAAAACAGAGAAAATCTGGAAGGTAGCAAGAAAAAAATGACTCAGCACATATAAGAGAATCTCAATAAGATTTACAGCTGATTAAAAGCCAAAGAGTAGTGGGATGACATAAAGTACTAAAAGACAAAAATGTCAACCTAGGATCTTATATCCAGCAAAATTATCTTTCAAATATGGAGATGGGTTAGTGGCATTTCTAGAGAAATAACAGAGAGAATTCCTTGCTAACAGACCACCATACAAGAAATACTAAGGATTGTCTTCAGGCTGAAAGCAAGTGACAACAGACTGAAATTAAAATCCACACAGAAAAACAAAAAGTACCAATAAACATAATTATCTCCTTTCCCTTTTTCTCTTAACTGAGTTAAAAGTAATGTCATAAAACAATATGTATGTAAATATACTGTTGTGTATGTAACATACAGGAATATAATAAACTTGACAGTAACATCACAGAGGAGGTGGGCAGGAGCAAAGCTGTATGAGAGTAAAGAAATGACACTAGCTGGAACTTGAATCCACAGGAACAAATGAAAAGAACCAGAAACAGTAAGAGAGATTCTCTAAGAGACATAAAACTATATACAAAGTAATGATTGTAACAATGCACCATTGAATTTGTAACATACATAATAAATGTTTAATAATAATGCACAGCACAGATGGAAAAACAAATCAAACTTTATAGGAGTAATGTTTTATATTTTTATTTGCTTTCTAGAACTAGAGTAGAGCTAGCATATATTTGAAATGGATTCTAACAAGATGTATAAACACTAGAGTTACTACTGAAAAAATAATGCAAAAAAAGTGAAAAAAATTAGAGGCATTAAAATGTTACACTAGAAAATATCCAATTAATGCAAAAGACAGCAATAAAAAAGGAACAGAGGAAGAAAAAAGACACAAGATGTATGGAAACCAAAAATAAAATGGCAGATATAAATCCAATGACACTGATAATGATACTGTGAATGGATTAAACTAGTCAAAGGCAGAGACTGTCAGATCAGATAAAAAATCAAAATTTAACAATTCCCTATCCACAAGACACTTTCAGTTCAAGATACAAATAGGCTGAAAGTAAAAGGATGGAAAAAGATATATCATACAAACCATAACCATAGGAAAACTGGAGTGTCTATATTCATATCAGACAAAAGAGATTTTAACCAAAATTACTTACTATTGGTAAAAAGGATAATGTTGTAATGATAAAAGGGTCAATGTATTAGGAAGATTTATTAATTATAAACCTACATGTTTCAAATAGTAGAGTCCCAAAATTCATGAAGCAAAAAATGACAGAATTATAGGTGAAAATAGTCAGTTCAATAATAGTTGGAATCTTCAATAGCCCACTTTTCAGTATAAACTGAACAACTAGGTAGCATGGAAATAGAAGACTTGAAGAATTCTATAAAACAACTAATTTTTCTTTTTTAGAGAGAGAGAGAGAGCGAGAGCATGTGCATGCTCAGAAGCAGGGGAGGGGCATAAGAAAAGGGAGAGAGAGAATCTTAGCAGCTCCATGTTCAGCGCAAAGCCCAATGCAGGGCTCAAACCCACAATCCTGGGATCATGACCTGAGTTGAAATCAGAGTCGGACACTCAACTGACTGAGCTACCCAGGTGCCCCTAAACCAACTAGTTCTAACACATCTATAGATCATTCCGTCTCAGCAAAAGAATGCATATTCTTCTCTGGATCACACAGAACATTCTTTAGAACAGATCATATTCTAGGCCACAATACAAACTCATTAAATTTAGAATGCATTGTGTGAAATCACACAAACTATGTTCTCCAATCATAATGGAATGGAAATAGAAATCAGTACAGAAAGAAATTGAAGATATTAAAATTAAATATTTATCAAAGAAATCATATATATGTAACATATATACGTATATAATCTATATATAAACCAGTCAAAGAAGAAATCATAGGAAAATCAGAAAATACTTAAAATGAACGAAAATGAAAAATCATACCAAAATTTATGGGATGCATCAGAAGCTACGATTAGAGGGAATTTATCATTTTAAATGCCTATATTTTGAAAAAAAGAAAAATCTGAAATCACAACCTAAACTTCCACTTTCAGATATTGGCAAAAGAGCACATGAAATCTAAAGCATGCATTAGCCACAAGGGAAATACAAATCAAAACCAGAATAAGATTATCACTAAGATGGCTATAATCAAAAAGCAGAAAATAACAAGTGTTAGGGAGGGTGTAGAGAAATTGGAACCCATTACAATGCTGGTGGAAATATAAAATGGTACAGCTGCTTTGGATAACATTCTGGTAGTTCTCAGAAAGTTAAGCATAGTTACCCTATGCCCAGAAATTCAACTCCTAGGTATATACCCAAGGGAAATGGAAACATATGTTTATGCAAAACCTTATACCCCAGGGAAATGAAAACATATGTTTATGTAAAACTGTATACACAAATGCTCATAGAAGCATTATTCATCAAAGGCAAAAGTGGAAACAACCCAAATGATTTTCAACTGATGAATGGATACATAAAATCTTGTATAACCATACAATAGAGTAGTACTGAGTAACAAAAAGGAATGAATAGATACAACATGGATGAACTTTGAAAACATTATGCTAAGAAGCCAGAAACAAAATGACACGTATTATATGATTCCGTTTATGTAAAATATATAGATTAGGCAAATCCATAGAGATGGAAAGTAGATTGTGTTTTCCTAGGGCTGGGAAGGCAGTTGGGGAAAAATGAGACTGACCGCTAATATGTACAGAATTTCTTTAAGGCATAATGAAAATGTTTTTAAAGTGGATTGTTTTGCCACAATGGTTACACAACTGTGAATATGCTAAAAACCACTGAATTTTATGATGTGTGTGAACTGTATGATTTATGAATTACATCTCAACAAAGCCGTTACTTAAAAGTTAGACAAATTCAGCAATTTAACTGTACATACCTAGTAAGATACACTTTAAGGACAATTGAACTAAGCAAATATTTTGTAAACTGTGTTCAATAATCATATTGTAGATAGTAGTGTTGCTATTGTTATGCTGAGGTGTGTACACATTGTGACAATAAAGCAAAGTACAGGAGAAAGGTCTACAGATGTAAGACCAATTAAGTTAAATAAAACTGTATGGGTTGTGTCAAAATGAATTAATGTTTTACCTTTTATATTATATTGATTATATACACATTTATGCATATTGATACACATACAGCATGTGTATATATACACACATATAGTTCATATATATATGTGCATACATATGGTCTATATATGATCTATATCATATATATGCCAGTCCATTGAAAAAGTCTAGAAATAATGGCAAACCTAATAACAATGAATATATATTATGTCCCAAGTTGTAATCACTACATATCATTTCTCAGGAAAATGAATCAGAGCTCCTCAAAAATTGGCTGATTCCTTTTCTGGAGAAGAAAATGTTAAAAACAAGCCTGGAATAGTTTGTCAGTTCTGATTGCAAGAAGGCTATCAAAGATTAATGATTATTTCAAAAGGAGTCAAGAGTTAAACTGAAGAGGTTCCCATGGAGAAGATGGGACAACATGAGCACATAGGAAATTAGTAACTAAAATGAACTGAAGTGCATAAAACATTTTTTCATAATGAGTTCATTATAGGTTTTAATAAGATGGAAAAAAAGGTACATTTGTCACTATTGCAGAATACTTGGGAGCCAACTCGTATTTTGAAAATTGTTAAATGAAGAGAAAAAATCTAATATTTTCTTATATGAACTTATAAACTAAGATATTAATTAGTTGATAACAAAAAGTTTCTCTATTCAGAATTTTTTCAGTAAATAAGTGAAGAGGGAATGAGTGAATTAGGATATCACCTTTTAATAACCGTCATGAATGGATGCAGGTAATTATTGTTCAGTGATGGTTAACATCAACAACAAAAAGACAACCAGATATGTACTTCCTGATGTGCCTATGAAGTTTGTTGCCAAAAACAAACTACACCTTTAGAGTCAGCTACCCATTTAGAGAAAATGGAAGGAAGAAAAACAGAAGAATCTGTTAAATGAAACCACAAGGATGGATTCAACAAAAGCCAGTCTGCAGGACAAACAACTCAGTTTCTTTAATATATAAACGATAAGGAAAAAGTAAGTGGGTGGGGGAGAGAGAGAGAAAAAGGGAAGAACTTACAGATTAAAACATGTTAAAGTCTGACTTTACACCATATACAAAAATTAACTAAAGATGGTTCAAACACCAAACATAAGAGCTCAAAGTATAAAATGCTTAGAAAAGGGGTGCATGGGTGGCTCTGTCAGTTAAGGGTCCAACTTTTCATTTCAGCTCAGGTGATATTCACAGGGTTGTGAGATCAAGCCCCCCACTGGGGTCTGTGCTGAATGTGGAGACTGTTCAAGATTTCTTTCTCTCTGTCTCTCTCTCTTCCTCTACCCCACTTCCCAGCTCGTGTATGTGCTCTCTCTCCAAAATAATAATAATAAATAAATTTTTTTAAAGGCTTAGAAGAAAACATATGGGAAAAGCTTCACGACATTGGATTTGGCAGTGATATGTTGGATGTAATACCAAAAGCACAGACCACAAAAGTAAAAATAGGAAATTGGATCACATAAAAATTTAAAACAGTGCAAGACATAATTAGATTGAGAAGTTAGTCTACGGAATGGGAGAAAAATTTGCAGATCATTATATGACAAAAGGTTAATGTTAAGAACATATAAAGAACTCCTATAACCTGAAAAACAAAAACAACCTGTTTTAAAAAAGACAAAAGGACTTGAATAGACATCTCTCCAAAAAAGATATACAAATGGCCAACAAACACATGAAAAGATGCTCATCATTAGTCATTAGGGAAACACAAATCAAAGTTACAATGAGTTACCACCTCATACCCATTAGTATGGCTACTACTAAAACAAACAGAGAAAAACCCATAAATAACAGAAAATAACAAGAGTTGGCAAAGATGTGGAGAAATTGGAACTCCTGTACACTGTTGCTGGGAATGTAAAATAGCACATCCTTACGGAAAACGGTGTGGTGTTTCCTTAAAAAAGTAAAATAAAAATAGAATTTCCATAGAATACACATTTCTGGGTATACATCCAGAAAAATTGAAAGCAGGTCTCAAAAATAAAATTGTATATCCACGTTATAACATATTACTCAAAGCAGCCAAGAGGTGGAAGGAACCCAAGTGTCCAACAAGAGATGACTGGATAAACAAAATGTGGTACACACATACAATAGAATATTATTCAGCCTTAAAAGGGAATGAAATTCTAACACATGCTACAACATGGATAAATCTTGAGAACGTTATTGCTGAGTACAATAAGCCAGCCACAAAAGGATATATACTGTATGTATGATTGCACTAATTTGAATTACCTAGAGTGACCAAATTCAAGGAGACAAAGTACAATGGTAGTTGCCAAGGGTCTAGAGAATGGGGGATGGGAAATTGTTGTTTAATGGACATAAGGTTTCAGTTTTGTAAGATACAAAGAGTTGTAGCGATAGGTGGTGGTGATGATCATACAACAGTGTGAAGGTACCTAGCACTACTGAACTATACATGTAAAAATGGTTAAGACAGTAAGCTTTGTTATATGTATTTTACCACAATTAAATTAAACAATTTTTTTAATTTAAAAAAAGATTTAACAAACAACCAATTGCAATGTGTGGATACTGATCCAGACATACAAACTTAAAAATTAAAGAAACAAGCATTTATGAGTCCTCAGGAAATTTCAATAGCAAGTGTGTTTAATGAATTGTTATTTTTGTCCATTTTTCAGGTATGATATGGTAGCGTGGTTGTCTTTTTAAAAAAGTCCCTGTCTCTTAGAGATAAATATTAAAATATTTGTGATAAAATAATTTGATGTCTGGAATTTGCTTTAATATAGTCAGGGTTGGAAAGTAGCTGGATTGGCTATGGGTTGATAATTGTGAAGTTAGCTGATGGGTACTTCAGAGTTCCCTTTCCTCCACTGTGTATTTTTTAAAAACTTCTTTGGCTTGAATGTGAATGGTATCTGATACTATTCTTTACTAGTGGCTATGTATATAGGAAAGATACTACATTTATGCCAATTTATTCTCAGCCACAATGACATGCTTGTTTTCAACCTTGTCTAGCAAATCTGTTCCCTTCTGTCAAGTACCATGGAACTAAATAGTTCCCTGCATTCCAATTGCTTAAAAGCCAGAATAAATAGCAATATACCACATGGCACCATCAGTCCCTGTATGCAGTCCAGAAATATCATCAGAGAATGGATGACTAATGCACATGTCTGTCTGCTGAAGGATATCCTGTTAGCCACAAACTGTCAAAAACCTGTGGACTGATTATTGCCCTACAAACAGGACAGCACTGGAGACACTGAGACTGATTTTTAGGTTAAATTTATCCACAAAGGAAATGGGGAGGCAATGTTTATACAAAATGGTAGGAAACTGGATACTAAACACATGATCTAGTTGCTTCAAACCATTGTCCCAAGGGCTTATTAGTCAGCGAACAAGTAGCTCTTTCCTGCCATTTATTTCTAACTTTTATGTTTGCATTTTAAGTTAGCATGATGAAAGATTTTGCTTCAATTTTCCCAAACGTTTTGTACTTTTCCCTATGTAAATATTTCTACTTTTCAAAAAGCATGATCAGTAATATTACAAACAAGCTTTTTCAAATAATTTTTCAAATAATTTATTTCAAATAAATTTATTTCAAATAAAATTGTTTTCAAATAATTTTTCAAATTATTCTACCTTTATTTTGGAATTAAACTATTCAGTGATTCTAAAAGACATATTTATTTAAACCTTTCTTGAAGAGGATTAAAGGAAGTCTAGAAAATATAATCACTGCTTATTTCAAATGTATTTTCTCTCCCTGTCTGCAGACGCTCTTTGTATCCTGGCCCTCAGCTTTCATAATATTAGGAAGCCATTCTTGGCATATGTTTTACAACTGTAGGACATGCTTCTGAGTCTGAGAAAATTAGTACCCACCCTAAGTGTAATGAAATGATTAAACATTTCCTTCTGTTCATAGAAGGAAAATTCTTAAAATGATTAATCTCACACAAGGCAATATACAAATGAAGGTCAAAGATGTTGAGTTCAATTCATGCCATGATGTCAAAGTAGTTGAGTTACCTGAGGAAAGGCACTGAACCCACTGGGGCTTTAGACTCTTAATTATATATTGAAAATGTTCCAGAAGATGATCTTTAAGATACCTTCCAGTTCTAAAATACTGTTTCCCTCAATATTTATTGCAACACTATCAACAATAGCCAAATTATGGAAAGAACCCAAATATCCATCAATCTGAATAGATAAAGAAGATGTGGTACATATAAACAATGGAATATTACTCAGCAAGTCAAAAGAATGAAACCCTGCCATTTGCAAAAATGTAGATGGAACTTGAATATAGTTTTAAGCAAAATCAATCAAAGAAAGACAAATATATGATTTCACTCACATGTGGCATTTATGAAACAAAACAGATGAACATGGGGAAAGAGAAGGAAAACTAAGATAAAAACAGAGAGAGAGGCAAACCATGAGACTATTAAATACAGAGAATAAACAGAATTGCTGGCAAGGTGTTAGGTGGGGTGGATGGGCTAAACGGGCAATGGGAATTAAGGAAGGCATTTGTTGGAATGAGCACTGGGTGTTATATGTAAATGATGAATCACTAAATTCTACTCCTGAAACCATTTTTACACCAAATGTTAACTTGGATTTAAAGTTAAAAATTAAAAATAAATAAAAATAAATAAAAGTCTGCTTCTTGAAATTAACTTATGCAATTAAAAATTGATATGACAAAGGATTTATAGATAACCCCAAATCCAAACTCTTCCATATCAGATTTTTATCCTCCTTTTGATTCCTTTACTTACTTTAAGATCAACTGCCAGTACTGTAAGAAAAGAGAAACAGTAAAGATGAAGTAGGACATAGAAAATATGCAAAACATTTTTTAATCTCTGAAAAATGGAGAAATTTCTGTACTTTATTTTCATATACCTAAATGAGTTTGCCTTGCTACTTATCAAATAAAATCTCTCAAGCCTTTTAAGCAACTATAAAGTTTTTTCATGACCATCAAGTACATTCTTAACTGACTGGATAGAATGGTCCTGTTTGATCAGTACCCCCAAAATTAAGGAAGAAAAAATGCAAATCTGTCAGACTGGTAATCAAAAGACTTCCAGACTATTTGAACTCAGAGTTAAGGACTCCAAGAGGTCTGAGTCTTGATTTCGTCTTTCATAAAATGGAAATATAATACCACTCTGACAAGATCATTGTGAAGATAAGTTAAAAAAAATAATATAATAGCAATGGCTACATAGCAGAGGCTCAAATTGCACCCTTCCTCCTTTTCTTCTTTCATCACAAAAATATAATAGGCACCCCAAAATATTTATTAATGAAAGGGCTTACTGGATTATATTTTTAAATGCAGCATAAATCCAACTAGGGAGCAAAAGCAGAAAGTTTCAAGATAAGTTTCAACCAAAACAGAAACTGGGAAAGATGTACAACCAATATAAACAGTGTTATCCTTTGGAATGTAGGCATACTCCTTTTTATTTTCATCTTGATTGCAATCTGTATTTTTTATCTTTTCCATAGTGAATGTTATATTCGTAATTAAGAACTTTAAATGATATAAACCTAGCTGTAACCATTAATCAATCTTAATACCACTTTCTATTAATGTGATGCAAAAGAAAGTTTACATGAGTATTCTTGCCAAATCAGTCAATCAAACAATCACCTAAATTGAATTCCTTCTCCAGATCTATCAGTTTACAAAAAATCCAGGGGATAGAAGAAAATTTTAAATGACAGCATGGAAACTCAATCAGCAAAATCCAAAATTTGGGAAATTCTACAAGACACATGACCCAACTTTTCAATCAGTAAATGGTAGGAAGGTAGAAAGGGGGAAATGAACTCATAAATTAAAATAGACTTAAGGTATAGCAACCAAATGCAAAGTATGAACCTTGCTCGAGTCTCAATTCAAACAAACCAAATATACTAAAGCCATTTTGAGGAAATATGAACATGGATTTAGAGGTCTGTTAGATAATGAAAGGAATTAATGTTAATTTTGTTTAGGATGGGGATAACAATATTGTGATTTTGCTTTAAAAAGAGAGATGTGTACTTCACTAAGGGTGAAATGATATAACGTTTGAGATGTTAAATGTTTAAAATATTCCATCAGAAATAAAAATAAAATAAATAATAAAATAAAAAAACAAAAAGGTGATGGATACAATGAGAAAGACAAAATCAGGTAAAGCTCACTGACGGAATCATGTGCATTTAAGTACTGTTCTACTTTTGTGTCTATATTCAAAATTTTCCATAATAAAAATTCAAAGATGCATGTGACTTTTAAAACACAAAAAGGTAGTAGTCAATGAGTAAAAGTGTCTCTTCTGTTCCTGTTCTCCTTGCTGTGCTCTCTGCCTGGTCCTCTGTTCTGGACACACACCATGTGACCATATAATCTGTACATCCAGGAATGGCTGGGTGGGTCAATAATATTGAAAATTGTGTATCAAGTCATTGCCATATCTGAGATTTCGAAGTCATTCCAGGAAGACTTCCGGTAGGTAAAACTCACAGAAGGGTCCTTATATTTTTTGGCTGAGAATTGATTATTTATGAGAAATAGGTCAATAGGCTGCACTTTGTCTTAGACTGTTTTATTGACAAGAGGCATCAATGCTTAAACTAGGAAGTTTCTGTCAATTACTTTGACTTTGCAGATTGTTTTTATGTATACATGTCTAATTTAAAAGATGATTACTATGTTTTCCTTATTATTCCTAGCCAGAATGTGCTGTGGAATGCCCTTGTTCTTGCAAAAGCCATCTTCTTTGGTCTTTGGATATTTGGGGAGGATGATAGAAGATTCACAACCCTCCCAGGTATAAGCCCCACCCTCCACATACAGACATAATATCAGTTCAGAATTATGTCAGTATCAAATATCTTCTCAAAAAATGCCAAACAAATTTTAGTTGTTTCCATACTACAAAAAGAGGTAACATAAAAGTTTTATTAGTCAACATTCTTTCTTCCACTGGAAGTAAGGAGTCTTATAAAAAGTCAAGCTTATGTATTATTCTCATTTCAACCACCCCCTTGGGAAGACAGCAATTGCAAACTTCTTTAGGATAGAGGCTAATGCTGTAATCTGCACATGTGGGCATTCAATGAAATTACTTACTGACAACCAGGGAGTTGGAATTTCTGGATCATCTAGCAGAAAATATCTTACTATAGAAACAATGTTGACTTCTTGAAAAAATAGATCACAATTAGGATTATATATTTGAGCTGATATTCTAAACATTTGATAAAATATTTATTGGAATGAATCAATGAGAAGCTATAATTTCCATTTTTAATTTTTTTAAGTTTATTTTTATTTATTTTTTTCAGAGAGAGAGAGCACATGTGGGGCAGGGGCAGAGAAAGAAGGAGTCAGAATCCCAAGCAGGCTCCACTCAGTCAGCACAGAGCCTAAAAAGGGGCTTGAACCTATGAACTGTGAGATCAGGACCTGAGCCTAAGTCAAGAGTCGGATGCTTAACCAAGGAAGCTATCAGGCACCTCTACAATTTCTATTTCAAGTCTCTGTACCACTCACGCCATCCAGACCCCAAAATTTGCAGATTTTTAAACATAAAGGACCCTTCTCCAAATGTTATTTCCCAGGTCTTTACTTGTGAATCAGTATGAATTCCAAGTCTTTGCCATCTTTTATTCTCCAATGTGATTCAACATTATCACAATCAAGGTATCTCTATATTAGAGGGAATTTAAACTTCAAATATTAAAACAATAGATTTTCTTCTACTCTGGCTCCTGAAGACACAATTCCCAGCTTCCTTTAAAACGGCAACAAAATTAATACTAAACCTGGGGTATATGCAACTTGTATTCCCGTGGTCATTTCAACCCCTAAATAAAACTCTGAAAAGAGAAAAGCAAAAAGTGAGGTTTGGAGTGGTTTGACATTAGAAGCCACTGAAATCTATATAATGATGCCTATTTTTTTAGAAGGAACTATATAAAACCATGTTAAATATATTGAATAAAATTAATTCAGTATATATTTACTGTTTATTATATGTCAGGAGCTATTCCACATACTAGGATACAGCATGAACAGAAAGAGTAAAGTCTATGTACTCAGGGAACTTAAATTTTACTTGGAGAGACAGACAATAAACAAGTACAAAAAATAAATATACAATAAGTCAAATGATAAGCGCCATATAAACAATAAGACATTGTGATAAGCTCTGGCCAAGAAGGCCTGTAAAGGGGCAGACTGCAAAACTCTTAGATCCCAGTGGAGTGCAGACATAGATAATAGGAGATTGTCAATAGCACAAGGTGTCAAGGACACTCAGCTACAAGGCCCTGTTGATCAGGTTCACTGTGCAGCAGAATAAGATAGTATAGGCTGTTTCTGGTTGCTGAATGGCTGCAGGAGAGTGAAGGGAGGAAGCACAGCCCACAGTTCTAAGCTTCTCTACCCTAGTGGACATCTCACTCCATGTGCGCTGCAGAGACCATCAAACTCCAGAGGAGCCTCCATGAGAAAACTCGGGAGACTATGAGAAAGTGTCTTCAATCACTTCCTTGTTATTCTTTTTATTGAGTATTAACTGTTTCTGGAAGCTTGAGTCAAGTTCTAGCCATCATTTCTGCCCTTCCTCAAACTTGAAGCAGTCTTCAAGGTCTGGCCTGGGTGGGGTAAGTAAGAATACAACACAAACAGACACTGCCGGCTTTGGGGGTGACCAAAGGTGATCAAGGAAGACCTACTGAATGAAGGGACAGTGAGTAGAGATAAGAATAAAATAAGGCAGTGCAACTTGAGATATATGTGGGGGCAGGAGGGGAGTGGGGCTCCTGGCCCAGAAACAGCTGCGGCAGGATTACTCTTGGTGGTGTAAAGGTAAGTGAGGCAGCCATGTGACTGCAGAGGGGTGGGAAAGGGGGAGAGTGATCAGAAATGATGTGAGGAGAGGTTCTGGGAGATCAGATTACTTATGGCCTTGTAGACCATTTTAAGAACTTTGGCTTTTATTTTGAATGGGAATATCGGGTTTTGAGCAGGGTGACCTGATGTGACTGAGATTGAGAAAGGATCCCTCCCCTGCTGTTTAGAATAGGCTCTTGGGGCCAAAGATGGGAGCAGGAAGAAGAGTTAGGATGCTATAGCACCAATCCAAACAAGGAAGGATGTGGCTTTGACTAGCATGTTAGCATTAGAGAGAGAGTGAGAAATGGCTGAATCACTGATAATCTGCATTCTGAAGGCAGAATGTACCAGATTTGCTGATGGATGCAAGGTGACATTTACAAAAAGAGAGGAATCAAGGGCGAGTCCACATTTTTAGGCTGAACAACTGAAAAAAAGAGTTGAGATAAGGAAACCATGGGAGGATTAGGTCTGGGGAGGAAAATCAAATTTGGTTTTGAATATGTTAAGTCTGGTATGACTACTGAACAAGGAAAATGGGGATTTGAAGATAGCAATCTATACATTTGAAGGGATTTAAATAAGAAGGTATCCAAATTGCAGTTTATTTGAAGGGATATGTTACATACTTGACCTGGCCTTCAATTCTAAAACACAGGGAAACTAATATTTATAAGTTGTTTTTAGTATTTTAAGTTAATGACTATAAATCTAATCCTAGGGGACTGCTATATTTTAATGTATTTATTACACTTTACCCACTCCTTTCATAAAGATGAAGTTACACTGAAGATGCTTTCATAATAAAATCATTAAACAAAGATTTTCAAACATGAGCTGTCCACCAAGAACTGTACACAAATGTTCAAAGCAACTTTATTCATAATAGCCAAATACTGGAAACATCCGATATATCATATGGAGGAAAAATGATAAATTGGAATATATTTAAGAAGTGAAATGCTACTCAGTAATTAATAAGAACTACTGATTCATGCAATAGCAATAGCACAATGTCAAAAATGTCGAGTGAAAAAAGTTAAGACGAAAAGATTGTATATATTCTATGATTTCATTCAAATAAAGTTCAATAACGGCCAAAAACTCATCTATGGTCATAGAAACCAGAAAGCAGTTGCACCAGGAGTGGATATTGAGTGCAAAGGGGCACAAGTGAACTTTCTGGGGTGATGAAAATGTTCTGACCATTGTTAACACAGACACGTAAAATTGTCAAAACTCATCGAACACGTGCATTTTATCACATGTAAATTCTACCTAAAATACACAATAAAGTATGAGCCTACTCTTAAAAGGTTATATATATGAACACCTAGGCTAAAAGCAATTAATCTAATTGAGCATAAAGTTTTGTTCCGAGTTTCCCAGTCACCAAAGAGGAAAGAAACTACTTAGCTCTATTACCTAATATTAGCATGTATCAGGAGAAAAAAATTTTTTCCTAATACCAAATTTAAGAATATTTTGATAAGTACTAGATATTACATAATACTTTCACTAGAATTTTTATAAAAGTTGAAATACTTTTGTTTCATTTTTATGGAGAGTTAAAGGAAGCTATTCATGGCAGAGTGGTTTTCTACAGTGCCCTAGCTGCAGGGATACAAAGAATCTAGACTCATTCCCAAGAAATAGAGGATTCTCACATTTCCTAGGCTTACCTTCCGGCATGCCTCAGCTGGGTTTGTGACAGGAGTTGGATATCAGATAATTATGGGTTGACTTAAGTAAAATGTTTTCTGGAGCTGATTAAAACTAGATGTGTATGTGGTGGAGGGGACTAGATACGTGGGGTTTAGCTACTAAACTTGTATTTGGCTAATTATATGTTTTGTTACAAAAAATATTCTAAGAAACTGCCATAGTCATGCCTAAAGGGCAAACTATGCCTGGCTTCATTGAGTTGGCTGCAGCCTAATGGATGCCTTTCTCACTGGCATTCAAGAAACTCTTTCCATGCTTCCCAGCAGGGGGTGTAATTGACAAATCAGGCAGGGCAATCCTTTGTTGTGCAGGACTCCCTACTTTTAAGACATTTAGCATCTGTGACCCCACCCAATAAATACAAATAACTATCTCCAGGCCTGTGACAACCAAGTAGTCTGCCTCCTTTTGGTCATCACTGGGCCTGAAAGAATGTCGGTATCCTTTTGAATATGGAAGAGCATCTGGCCCCAAATTCCATGGAATGACACGACATGGAAAAAGACAATCTTGGTTTGAAACATTTGGGGGTATATAGTATCAGTCATCACTTCAGTCCTATAAAAACCTTGAATATGGACCCCACAGAACATTTTACTAAAATGAGGCTGTTTCATTGCATAGTATGTCAGCCAGGATGAAGCTGCCTCCAAGTAAAACCATTATCAGCTGAATGAATTCATCTACAAAATGTAGCCTATTAATTGAATGGTCCACTCAAATGCTGAAAATTGCCTGCCAAAAAAAGACTTTGGTTTTAATGAAGTTGATATTAATTTTTTTTTCTTCTCTAGCTACAGCTGACCAAGAAATTAGTTTATTGTTTCATTCAATGTTAAGACTTATCGTGTGCTGGGTAGAGAGGATATGATGGTGTATAAGCTTTGCAGTGGTCTAATGAAAGCCTTTGGGAAGACAGATAATAAGGTAACATGGAAGTTAAAAGAAATAAAGACAGCCATTGTGGCCTCTCTGAAGAAAGGTTTAATCTGAGATCTGAAGGAGAAGTAGGAGTTAACTAAATCTTCTGTTTGTAGAGGCAGGGGTGGTGACAGGCAGGGCCACCAGCTTACATGAAGGCTGGACAGAAAGAAGAGGTTAGGATACAAAGTTTAGTGGTGAATGAAATGTATCCAAGGCAGAATTTTAGAGCCTGGAAAGTTTGTATTTTTTCCTAAGTGCAATAGTACACCCTATATGTTTTTTTAATAAAAAACATCAGATTTATATTTGTCAGCTCACTAAGATCCAGAATGAATAGATTTTAGGAGAAAGCCAGCAAAGAATTTGGAAGAGCTATATACACAACTGGTTGGGAAATATACTACCCAGATTAAAGGGGGAAGTGGGGAAGACTAGGGTGGTACAGGAAGGAAGGATTAATCCACTCAACAAATAATGAAAAGCTCCCAACTATGTGCCAGTCATCCTATATATATATTGAAGGGTCTAATGAAGGAACTATATTAAGCAAGGAAGAATGACAAAATATAAAAAACAGAACTTTCCTAATGCTTCAAGAAAGATTTCCCCTGAGGAAAGTGCATTTGAACTAAGTTCTGAAAGTCAACTAGAAGTTAACTAAAGGGCACAACGGGGAATGGATGGCAATAAATTTTAAGAGAGGGAAAACTGCATTTACCAAGAAACTAAGGCAGCCAGTGTGGCAGAATGCAAAGAGCAAAAGGGAGTGTTATTAAGACGAGGCTGGAGAAACATTAAAAATAAATAAATAAAAGAGGGAGGCCTGGGTGGCTCAGTTGGTTAAGCGTCTGACTTTGGCTCAGGTCATGATCTCAGTTTGTGGTTCGAGCCCCACGTAGGGCTCTGTGCTGACAGCTCAAGAGCCTGGAGCCTGCTTTGGATTCTGTGTCTCCCTCTCTCTCTCTGACCCTCCCCCACTCATGCTCTGTCTCTCAAGAATGAATAAATGTTAAAAAAAAAAATTTTTTTTTTTAAAGATGAGGCTGGAGAGGCTGGGTTGGGACTAGTTCGTGCAGATTACTCAAGTATGGTCTTATTCCTAGCCAGGGGATGCCATGAAAGTGTCTGAAGCAGGGCATGTGACAAAAAATCAAATTTTTGTATTGCAAAGACTGTGGTGATTGCAGCAAAACGAATGGATTGGAGGGGTGCAGAAGTGTATGTGGTGAGGTGAGTTACACCATGCCTGTAGAAGATCAACTAGAAGACGTTGGGAGTTGGATGACTTGGAAACTGTGCAGAGTATGAAGTTTTGGCCTGGGCTTATCAAACACAGTGTTCATGACACACAAGAACACCTCTTCTGACCAGAGGAAGACATTTTCTTCTTCTTAACCACTAGGGTAAGAACAAAGTCACCTAAAAATTATATTACATGTTAAACTATTAACTATGGTCTCCCTTGGAAAATGGGACTGGAAAAGAGAATAGTAGAAAGAGGGGGCATTCATTTTTTTAGCCATCAACCCTTTTATGTGGTTTTTTTTTTTACAATTAAAACATGGAATTGCATATGTTAAAAAAAATAGTGTTATATTCTAAAAATAAATAAATATTCTTAAAAAAATAAATAAAACATGAATACAAATATAAGTTTAAAAAATGAATATAGAAATCTCATCAAATTATTTACAAATGTAAGCAGTGAAGAGCTAGGACTATCTTGCTTTATGCTTTTTAGGAATGGATTTTGAGTTCTCAGGAGCTCATTCCCACCCATTCTGCTTCTAGGACTAATTTACAATAGGAGGTTGGAAAATTAAGTGTGGGATCTATAGTCAAATTTTTTTAAATTTTAAATTGTGATTCATATTTTCTCAGTAAGATAAAAGCCTAACAATGAAAACAAAAAACTAAACCAGGGTTCTTCCTCAGGTTATATATTAATGAGAAAGATCCAGAGAGAAGAAAACTAGTATTGACTTGGATGAGACAATGGAATCATAGAAAATGCTCAACCCAAACCACAAAAGGCAGAAGAGTGAAAGATAAAAATAGGAACCAAGAACAAGAGCAACAAATAGAAAACAGAAACAAAATGGCAGATATTAACCCAACTACAGTAACAATCACTTTGAATGTCAATGGTCAAAAGACCTGACCTAACTAGATGTTGTCTACAAGAAACCCACTTTAAATATAAAGACACAGAGATTAAAAGTAAATGGATAGAGAAAAATATGCCATGATACCATTACTCAAAATAAAGTAGGAATAACTCTATTAATTTCAGACAGAGCTTAATGCAAAGTAAGGAGAATTATTATTGACAAAGGAGAGCATTACGTAAGATACTATGGCCAATTCTCTAAGATATAATTCTTACTGTGTATGTACCTAACAACAGAACATTAAATTACATAAGGCAAAAACTGATAGAACTGCAAGGAGAAATTACTCCACTATCACAGTCGGAGGCCATTCAACACCCCTCTCAAAAACAACAAACCTAAAACAATAACAATAAGCAAGCCTAGCAGGCAGAAAATCAGTAAAGACATCGCTAAATTCAGAGTCCAGAGTGCTCACCATTACACAACAGAACTGCCAAGACATAGTTAAATTCAACACCATCAATCTATAAACTACTTCAATAATAACAGGTCACATATTTTCCTCAAGCTCTCATGGAACATTTACCAACACAGACCACATTCTGAGCAATAAAACACATCTTGGCAGGGCGCCTGAGTGGCTCAGTCGGTTGCACAACCAACTTTGGCTCAGGTCAAGATCTCACGGTTCATGGGTTCGTGCCCTGCTTCGGGCTCTATACTGACAGCTAGCTCAGAGCCCCGAGCTTGTTTCAGATTCTGTATCTCCCTCTTGCTCTGATCCTCCCCTGCTTGTGTTGTCTCTGTCTCTCAAAAATAAATAAAAAAACATTAAAAAAATTTTTTAAAGAATAGACCTCAATGTCTGCTCTCAAGCTACAATGTCCACTGTGTAGTTTGAACTAAATGTTAATACAACTTGTCAAAATTTGTGTGATCCAACAAAAGCAGTGCTTAAAGGCAAATTTATACACTGAATGCATATATTAGAAAAGAAGACAGAGCTAAAAGCAATAATCTAAGTCTCAGGAAACTAAAAAAAGAAAAGCAATTAAATCTAAAGTAAGCAGAAGAAAAGAAAACTGAAAAAAATCAGAGCAGAAATCAATGAAATTTAAAACAGGAAATCAACAGAGAAAAGTCAACAAAACCAAAAGCTGCTTCTTTAAAAAAAATAAATAAATAAAAATGAGTTAAGTACCTAACCAGGCTAAGAGAAGAGAGGATACAAATTACTAATACCAGAAATGAAAGAGGAGACACATTATAGATCCCATGAAAATTAAAAGGATGAGAAAGGAAAACCATGAGCAAGTCTGTGCCCACAAATTTGATAACCTAGAAGAAATGGACCAATTCCTTGAAAGACACAGTCTGCCAAAAGAGTAAGATGATCTAAATGGCCTATTAAAGAAATGGAATCATTAATTAGCCTTCTGAAACACAAAGCACTATTCCCAGATGGCTTCACTGGTGAATTCTACCAACAAACATTTAAGAAAGAAATGATACCAATTCTCTACAATCTCTTTCAGAGGACAGAAGCAGAGAGAATACTTTCTAACTCATTTATGAGGCCAGCATTACCAAATACCCAAACCAGACAAAGACATTACAAGGAAACTACAGATGAAATCTCCCTTGAACACAGATGCAACAAAATTTAGCAAATCAAGAAAAGCATAAAAATTATACACCATGATCAAGTGAGATTTATCCCAGGTACTCAAGGCATTCAAAAATCAATTAATGTAATACACCACATCAACAGACTAAGAAAGAAAATCACATGATCAAATCAGTAAATTGACAAACTCTAATACCCATTCATGATAAAAACTCTCAGTACACCAGAAGTAGAGAGGAACTTTCTCAACTTAATAAAGACTGTCTACAAAAAACCCTACAGCTAACATTACACTTAATGGTGAGAAACTAAAAGCCTTCCCCCTGGCAAGTACAGAGCAAAGATGTTGCCTCTCATCACTTCTCAGTGTCATGCTGATAATCCTTATTAATGCAATAAGGTAAAAAGAGGGGGAAAAAAGTATAGATTGGGAAGGAAAACAAAGAGATATTTAAAATAGTATTTTAAGTACGAGAAACACTATGAGTAACAGGAGAACGAGAAAAAGAGTATCAGAATTAACAGTTAAGAGTCTGACGTGGGCATACGAAAGGAGACAGGAGACCGCCTCTTTTTTTAAATTCCCTTTGATTCTATTTGATTTCTATTTGCATCTATTACTACAATACTTTTTTGAGAGCAAATGCAAAAGGAAAAATAATTGCAAGAACAGACAGAAATAATCATGGATATGCATTTAAAAAGCTTATTAAAAGAAACACATCTCAGTGTTTTTAATAACAAAAATATCATAAATTGCCAAACTGTTCAATAAAAGAGAACTCATTAAAAAATTATGGTACATCTACAATAAATATAATGTAGCCTTTAAAATGTAGAATTTTGAATGATAGGGGAAAGTGTTTATGATCTATGAGGGGAGGGAAAAGACTGTAAAACAGTAATGACACATAACAAAAATAGCCAAAACAAACCAGTAAGTTCTTGGTGAGGAATATACAACTTCTATTTTCCTTGTGTTTTTATATATTTTCCAAATCCACCAAGGGCATGTTGCTATTGTAGTAAGATAATACAAGTTTGAAATATACATACTCAAAATCTTGCTATGATTATTTCTGGTGAAGATACCGTGGATGATTACTATTTTCTGGTGATTTTTGTTTTATTCATTTGTTCATTCATTTAAATTGTCCACTGGTGTTAAAGACAATGCTGGATGTTAAGCAAATCATCTGGTTTTCTTTCTTTACATGGAAGATAACTGCATTTCCCCATCTTATTTACCATTGGCCTGGGGTCATACGGCTGGGCTCCAGGAAATGGAAAAGGGCAGAAATGGTGTGTGCTCATCAGCCAGGCCCAGCCATAACACCCCTGCAGGATCTATCAGTCTAACTCCTGTCCTTCTGTAGGAAATGGAGGAACCTAGAGCCTCCCAGGGACAATGGAGTAGGATAAAAGCTTATAAACTCTACTATCTGAAGGCACAGATGGGGGCTGTTACAAGCAGATCATCTATCCTAATACAGCATTATTCTTTTATGTGGGAAAACAGAAACTAAAATACAAACCTTTGATAGCAGCTCATGATCTACTGAAGGAAGTCCTCAAGACGGCATATAAGGTCCCCATGACCTTGCACTTCACATCTGAAATATCTCATTGTCCCTCCTGAATTCTCCCAAAGTTCCTGGGCCTGTTCCTCCCCATTACAGTACCAATCACGACTGTATTGTAATTAGGTGGCTATCCGCCAGTTCCTTTCACTAACTTGTGAGACTCCTTTAGGCAGCAATTGTTCTTCACAGATGTGTCTTCCACACTTAATGCTAGTGCTGGGCCTATAAAGGACGCTGGTAAGTATCTGCTGAATGAATATATAATGTGCTCTTAAATGTCCATAGCCCCCTGAAAAACATGACATTTTAGAGCCTGGAAGGTAGGAAAAAACAATTCTCATTTTATCAGAATATATTTTCTTCTAAAATAAATTCTAAATCTCTGAATATCTGACTAGCCAGCCTAAAAAGCTCCTATAGTACTACTGAAATAAAGAGCAAGGAATCAAATACTATCTTTTTGGACTAGAACTGGTTCCTAGACCAGATCATTTATGAGTTTTTGTGAAACTAAAACTTTTGACTTCCTAAATTCAGAATTGAAATTTTTTTTTTACCTTAGGAATTTACAGAGAAATTAATGTTAAATGGTGATGGATTTTGAATTATTTCAGATAGGATGTAACTGTGGAAATATAAGAGAATCACCACTATAACTCGAAATGCTCCATTTGTGAGGGAGGGAAGCACTCACAGAAATGCAGTATATTTTATGCTTCTTGGAAACTTTAGGTTTAATAATAGCCCCTCCATTAACTACAAAAGCTCTAGTTTAAAATGTATTAAACAGCATCTTTCCAGGTTGAGTCTTAGATATTACTTCAATAGTATCCATGAAGAATGTAACTTAGTTATTGTAAAAGTTTGTTTTTATTTTTTAAAAATCTATAATTTTACCCATGATATGTAGCGAACTGAATTTTTAAGACATATTTTCTTCTTTTACATAGATTAAGATATAAAGAACCAAATTACTCTTTGGTTTTAGGGGAAAAACAACACACAGTCTTTTAGTCAAACAACTTGGTGATATTTATATTCCATTGCACACATATGGGTTATACAAATTAGTAACACAAGTAATTTCTTAAATTCCAAACATTTTCTAAAATATTACAGCAGATGTCTAGGATATTAAAACATCAAGGTGGAAATCATACTCTAAGTAGTTAAATATGACACTGAAAATACTGCACATTTTAATTAGAGGAAAATTAAAATGTGTGCTCAAATGCTCTAACAAACTAAGTAGCAGGGCAGCTAACAACTACTAAATAAGTCACTGTGGTCCATTCTTACGTATGCATATATATGATTTTTCTTTAGATAACCCCTCCTCTGAAAAATGCATATTCAAACATAAAAATCAAAGAAATTCAAATTCTTCCTAACACATAAGATCTATGGTAAAGTGTATTATTATCTGTGACTTCATACAACTACCAATTCAAGATAAAAGACACCACACTTGGAAAGAAGAAAAGATTTTTTTAAAGGTAATGGTTTTAATTGAATTAATGAGATGAAAAGATAGTGAAGCCCTGTTTGCTACTTACATGAAAGAAGATCTTAAAAAATAATCACTGCACAAAATACAAAGGGTGGGGTTATGCTGCAACATTAAATTTTTCTCCAATAATGTTTCTCTTGACTGTTCAAGAACAAATTTCAGTTTCCACAGCAAATTTATTCTCAAAATGCCGAATTGTAACACAATTGCTGACTTCACGTTTCTGAATACCTGTTTGGGAGGGAAAAGTTTTAAAATTTCTGGTTATTTAGTAATTCATATTAATCTTCATAGTTATTATTTACATATACAGAAATATTATACTCTATATCCCATGAACGTCTACGGTTTGATTTTTTTAACACTGGAGAAAATAATCTGCCTCTCTTGTCTGAACTAAGTGCCTTAACAGATCTTAGTAACAATGATAATGCCACATATAAATTAATGACTTTGAATGTACTGTAAATGTTCTATATCTTGACTGTGGTGGTGATTTGTTGAAACTAAGAAGCGCACACTAAAGAGGGTAAATTTCATTATATGTGTAAGTCTGGCTTTTAAAAAAAAAAACATCAACTATCAAGATAATTTTAAAATTTAAGAAACCAAGCAGTAAGTTTCAGGTGACTCATCAGCTCAAGGTGAGAGAACATTATAAGGTGCTAACAAAAGCCAGGAAAACACTTTTACTAGGTGCCACAATCCCAAAGAAATCACACCACAGTGATTCAAGTGGCACTTCTTACTTTCTACAGCTTCATCACATGTACTTTCATTTTATTTTTACAAAGATCTTGAAAGGAAAGGGGATGATACTGTCATTCTTATTTTTCAGGTAAAAAAAAATTAAAGGCTAAATAATTTGGCAAAGCCACATTACTTGTGTCAATTCTCTTAATTCTTCAGCCAAATTCCCTTCTGCCTAAACTGACTGATTATCTTCAACGTGATCCAAAAGGCAAACTCTCTGTTTAGAAGCCAGATCCCTGAGCACACACCTGAGAGCTCCTCTAAAGGCCCTCTGGATAAGAATCTCATACAGTGTGACTGACCCAAACTGGCGGATGGAAGGCTGGACTGGGGGACTACATGGAACGGTGAGCTGATAGCACCTCAAGGCACTGCCACTTCACATTCACCTGTTCTATCTGAGAAGAGTGGGTTCAGAAGTTAGATGATTCTCTGGGAATCCAGAAACACTATACAGTGATACAATATAGTTTTCCTTTCTCACCTATATGATAACAGTATCAGCCTACATCTAAATCTAGGCTCAAACAATGAAGCAAAACAAACTTTCCGGCACCCACTTTAACAGTAAGAAGTATTACCTTTGATGGTTTCTCTGCGTTGCAGTTTGTAGGTTTCCTTGTCATGGCACAGTCGGTAAATAAAGAAACCCAGGTGATCGATGTTTTCAATGCGATCAGTGATAACCATGTGTTCATGAATCAAGTATGACTGAGGCAAATAGGTTCCAGCCTACGTTTGGAAAATATATTCTATAAATACCTCAAAACACACTGAACAGACGAGCAAATGTGTGGAACAGAGACTGACAAGCTACTTCCCACCATCTGTTTTTATAAATGAAGTTTTACTGCAGTACAGTCATGCCCATTTGTTTACAGATTGCCTGTGAGTTGAACAGTTTGCAAAGTCTACTATTGATTATCTGGCCTGTTAGGAAAACACATATATAGTTTAAGAAATTATATTCTATTTCAAAATATAAAAAGGAAAAACCCAAAACCATCCATCTTAATTCCTCTTTATAAAATTCTTAGCTGTATTTCCAGTAAGATGGGCACTTACAGGGTTAATATCTCAACCAGGAATTCTAAGATACGAGCGTTATTAATAAGAAATATTTGAACATTTTATACCTTTATATTAATAAGTAACTCCAGTAGGTTTCTGGGTGGCATAACAATGGAAGTGTTCAATGGAATCACATAGCACTTATCCAGATTAAGATCTAAATAGGCTGTGAGTTTCTGGAAAGAAAAAGATACATTTTCATTAGGTTAATATTTGCAACACAAATAGCAACTGATTTTTAAGAATAATTTGTACCATTAAAATGGGACGGCTTTAGACTGTGTAAATCACTTGCATTACAGGCAAATGAAGTATTTGGTGAAATAGGAACAGAAGGCAGTAACGAGAAAGGAAAAATTATCACTACTAGTAAACAAAATTCTTATCAGGGTTTTGTTTCTGTAAGTGATTAACAAAAAAATTATTAAAATTAACTGCAAATAAACTATCATCTGATAAAGAGATATAGTCAGTTTCCTCATGTGTAAACCCTAATGCCCTCAGAGGCATCCATCCATTACATACATGAAAGCATTAACTTCTGTCATATGCATCCAGAACATTACTAGTTACTACCATCCTTAGAGAAATTGAAATAAGTCAATTAAATGATTTTCCATGTTCTTGTGGTTCAGATGAGACTGGTCCATCTCATGGGATGGTTTTGAGGATTAACATAAGTTTAATCAAATCATGTAAACAGATTTCTAAGAGCTCAGTATTAGCTATTATTTACTATTTGCTTTGGATAGGCTTATTACCTTGTAGATATGTAATTTTTCAAACTACTTTATAAACATGCATTAGTTGTATTTATCAGGCATGAAATATTTGCAAAGCTAGCTTCAGCGATACGCCTAAATATTCAAACTGGCAGACATACATAGATGCAAAATCCACTGATAATATGTAAACTTCTGGATTTTTTAAGCAAACAAAACATTCTTGAGACAAAAAATATTGCGGGAATATAAGTATTAACTAGATATTAAATAGTATCATATTTTCATGTTCACTTTCTTAGATGTGATAAATGACAAGGTTATGTAGACGTTATATAGAAGGGAGAACAGTTCAAGTATCTAGGGGTCAAGTGTCAAATGTGAGAAAAGAAATTAAGAAAATGTGATAAAATTTTGGAAATAGGTGGAGGGCTTTGGATAGTCATTGTATTCTCACTTCATCTTTTCTATATTGCATAACAACAATCAAAATTAGGGGAAAATGTAAAATGAGAACTAAAAATAGATTAATAAAATGATACAGAACTAAAATTACTAGTATCTGAAAATGCTACACAGATATGGGAACGTGAATCACCTCTTAACCAGGAAAATGAGGCTACATAAGAAATAGCAGCAATTTACTAGCAAACAAGAAGCGGCCATAAGATGGGCCTTAAGGCAGACACAGCCAAAGGAAGAAAAGTTAACATGGGAGAAGGACAAGTTCATGGAGGGTCTGCTTCAGATAAAGCCCATCAAATGCTGTTATCTTGTAGGGCAGAAGAAACCCAAGCCCATTTTCTTTTTAAGTAAAAAGTAAACTCTAAATAGAATAAATCAGCAAATACTGAAATTAAAACTGCAAAAAGCATAAATTAAAGAATGTGCATTCTTTTTTCAGTTCTAGACACCTGGCTCACCTTGTTAAAATCATGAACAATGTTGGCAGGATCACTATCTGCAAATTCTGGGACAGGCACACTGATGAATTCAACCTCATCTTCCTCAAAGATCTTAATGTTTTCCTCAATTGTCTGGTAGCGAGCAGCTGGGGCATCTGCAGAAGGCTCGTTTAAGATGACATCATCTTTGATATACTTTATTCCACAGTAGTACACGTCATCTGGCTAGAGAGAGTTTAAACACTATTTCAGCAATTCAGAGGGAGACGGGTTTTTAAATGTAAGCATTACTTAAGCTGCCATCGGTATCTAAATAGCACTTTGCTTGCAAACTCTTACTTTTAGATGACAAGTCAGACAGTTTAATTACACAGTTAACACATTCTTTAAGATGGGGATCTGAAGTACTGTAAAAAAAAAAAATTGTTTCAGAAGGAGAAAAGTAGCTGATTTTTCCTTTACTTTGTATAGTCGACAAAAATAGAATATAAAAGCAAGTATTCATCTGGTGACAAGTAAATTTGAAGAACTATGTGGGCCTATTTCTACCTGTAGGCATGATTTTTATAAAAGAATACATTCAGAAATAAGTAATTATTTTCTGAAAGAATATACTTCTAAACTTTTTGATGTGATTCACAGATTAAATGATTTTTCTATTAGCCAAAAAAAGGAGTAGTTTTTCTATAATTTTTACAGGAATACAGGTAGTTGTGGTTTTTTCTTAAAATATATTACAATGAAGTGGGAAATAACAAGCAGCCTATGAGATTACAGCAATCACTATAAAGACTGTTTATTAAAAATCTACATAAAGGCTAGGGGCATATAACAAACACTATGTTAAGGCAAAAATATTTCTGGACAGGGAGCTGCCAACTGTTTCTTTTCTACATCAAATATACTTCCTGTAAAAAACAGCATTGAAAAAGATGACCAGTATTTCAGTAATGTCTATTAACACACAATTTTCTTGAATATTATAGAAAATGAGCATGAAATGTATACATCCTATAGCAGAATGTTTCATTATTTTAATAAAATCTACATGTCAACAGTTTCTCCAGATTTTAAAATGTTAAAAAATATAAACCTATGAAATTACTGCCAAGAGAAATAGATCACGAAACAGAGATCATAAATCATGATTATCAGAAGAAGAAAAATCTCGTGTCTTAACCCACTGGGATTATTATTAAACATTCTTATGTTATAAAACAATGTGCATCCTAAATTACTTCAACCTCACTGCTGAAGTCACACAATTCTTAAAGAGAAAACAAAAACTAGGAAAGTGGCAGAGAGATGTGGTGACAGTGAACTCAGGGCCCAAGAGCAAAGGCCTCTGTAGGGGAGTCCAAACTGGCTATCAAGTAATAGTCTATCAACATGACAACATCTGATGTCTGTATTTACTCAATTTGGCAATTAATAATATTATACCTTAGCCACTAATTATAGTACGAAAATGAAGGTTAGTCAATTTTGAAAAATCATCCAATAATCTATACTCTTTAGTCAATAACATTCCAAAGCAACACGATCCTGCTTTTAGTGACTGTCCAAAAAGCTCAGCAAACTTACATTCAGATTTTTCCATACAACTTTAAAATAGGACCACCACTCTGGCTAAAAACCACAGACAGAAAGTGCAGGCTTAGAACAAATTTAGGCCAATTTCCAAATACATGCAAAGGAAAGGCAAAAAAGTCTGTAGCATTTTCCCACTTACTTGAAGTGCAAAATATTTGTACAGGTATGCTCCTCCTAGAATGACACCTGCGAGCATAAATGCTAGTCCAAAGCACATGCACCAACACCAGGCTCTTCTCTGGCCAACTGGTACCACTTCATCTGGGTCCTAAAATATGAAAAAGACCAATAATGGTCAGTATCATATATCCAGTGAGAATCATAGAAAGGTCAGGACTGAAAGAAGCCTAAAAAGGATTATCATTTTATAAACAAAGATATAAAGACCAATGGACTCCGGTCTCTAATCAGTATCAACCCAGGAATTACTAGGCTGTGGTGCCAGGAATCACAACAATGCCTCTTGAGCTGAGCCATCAGTCTCTTGGGAGGGTTTTGCTTTCTGATTCTCAATACCTCTGCTATTCATACTTCTAGAACAATAACAAAGTCTATAATTTATATTTTCTGTGCACAACTTTTGGTGATTAAAATACCTTCTAACATTTAAAAATTCAGGAAAGGCTACATTACAACTTTGTCATGAACTATTATGCTGCTGAACCTTCAGTGTATATTACATTACACTATAAAATTATGTATTAGTCTGCTACAGATGGTTAATATTTCACACCAGGTATAAAGTCAATCCTAACAATACACAATAAAAAGTAACAGGAAAATAAAGGACAGAACAAATAACATGAAACAAATTTTCTAGACAATTGGTGTCTTAAAATATAGGACAAACTTATCCAGAAATAATCCCATAATCCCACTGCCCTACTATAAAAAAAATCCAGTTTGACAAATGTTTTGATTTTTAAGATAGAAGCAGTAGATAAATGAGGAAATATTAAACAGGAAAAAACTTATTAGAATTTTTTTAATGTTTTATTTATTTTTGAGACAGAGACAGAGCATGAGAGGGGGAGGGGGAGAGAGAGAGAGAGAGAGAGAGAGAGAGAGAGAGAGAGAGAGAGAGAGAGATACAGAATCTGAAGCAGGCTCTAGGCTCTGAGCTGTCAGCAAAGAGGCTGACGCGGGGCTCGAATCCACAAATGTGAGATTAGGACTTGAGCCGAAGTCGGACGCTCAACTAACTGAGCCACCCAGGCGCCCTTAGAATTTTTATTTTGATCCACTCAAGGAAATAATTTAGCCTCAGAAGGTCATCTGGGGTCACTACCACAGTCCTTTAAATATGCCCTTTGCCCTTCTAACTCAGTTACACTACTCTGTCACTTCAGATTTACAGCTAATTTCTGATCTGTACTTAGGTTCATGTCAAGGAGCTGACAAATGAGATTAGTTACTAGTGTTATCTAACTCATGGCTCAAGAAATATAGTACAGACAGCAAAAAAAAAAAAGCTCAAACTGACTTGAAACCTACATTAATAAAAGATGTTCTAGTCAGTATATATGTACAGCCTTTCAAATATATGACTCTGATCTTTACTTGGAAAACTCAATATAGGATGGATTAAGGGAGAAAGTAGACTTGATCCACACCTCTACAGATAGAGGGAATATAAATAAAAAGGAAGAAAAACTGTATGAACAGTGCTACATGATTGAAGCAGGAACACAGCTAAGAAAGAATGAAAGCTAAGGTTATGTTCCCAATGCTAAGATGAGGAATTTCAACCTGACACTACGGAGAAAAAGCCCAAACCCAGATGTCTTCGTCAGCCAAGAACAATGTAGAGCTAAACAGTGTGTGCCTAGGTTAACTGAGGTTTTAAACACAGAATTTAACAATGTAGAACAAATGCCTTATAACTTAAAGACTGGATCAAACACTGTGAGAGCATTACACTTTGCTGTAGTAGGTGAGCCTGTCCATGTACTGTACATATACTTAAGACAAGTGCACTACAAAATAGCATGTAAAAAGAATAAACCTAGGGTAATTTATCAAACCATGGAAGATACTCCATCTGTGAACAGAATGTTTTAAGAATTCCATGGAGTCATAAGGTATTATAAAACTTGAATGATAACGTCTAGTATATAAATATGTAAGGAGAGAATAAACAGTTCCTAGCATAATTAATTTTAGGGTGGAGACAGGGTGTGCCGGGGGGAGGGGGGGGGGATGAAAATGACAGATGGCAACAGTCATTTCCAAACATTTGGTATCAGCTGCTGAGACAGTCAAATGTGCGTACAACACCTACCCTAGTTTGGCAGACTCCCTTCTCTAGTAGCACAAAAATGAATATCCAAAGAGCATGGGCCAACACTTGTAAAAGAATATGCAGCCCCAACTGTCAAGTTGATGACAAATTTCCAGGCCTTTTGATACGTCATTTTTAACTGGTCAGCAAACAATAATTTTAAGAAATTATAAATGTCTAGTAGGTGCCAAAAACGGTGCTAGGCACTGGTGTATACAGCCTCTGCCAAGAAAGAGATTCATTCAGACCAGCCTGGAAAATAAATATACAAAGAGAACATAAACATGATATAGGTTCTAACGGAAGAATGTAGAGCATAGAAAAAGGGATGACAATGTTTGGAGTAGAGCTCCCAAAGGAAATAATACTAGAGTGGAATGTTGAAGAACAAATGCCCATTACCCACATGGAAGACAGAGTTAAAGGGCATTATATTTAGGGCAAAGAATGAATAAAATCATGGAGCCAGAATGCACAACATCTCCAAAGGCCACACATGCTACGTATGGCTAAGTGTCCAATATGGTGGGGAAGGTACAAGAACTAAGAATGGAGGAACACCTGGGTGGCTCAGTTGGTTAAGCATCCAACTCTTGATTTCAGCTCATGTCATGATATTACAGTTCATGAGCTTAAGCCCCACACCAGGCTCCACAATGACAGCATGGAGCCTCTTGGGATTCTCTCTCCCTCTCTCTGACCCTCTCCTGTCTGCACTCACATGCATGCCCCTTTTATCAAAATAAATAATAAACATTTTTTAAAAAGACATTAAAAAAAAAGAAAGATAACTGGGTGATCACAAAAGGCCTTTGTATATACCAATGCTATGGAGTATGGATTCTCATGTTCCCCTCAAAACGCTCATTTCTGGACTATGACCATAAAACAAAAAAAAGTCTCAAAGAATTTAACTTGTAAAATGCTTCACTTATCCACAGGTCATTTGTTCAGTCCTTCAGCAATGTGAATCACTTGATCAGAAACTAAGATGGGGCACCTTGGTGGCTCAGTTGTATAAGTCCAACTCTTGGTTTTGGTTCAGGTGATGATTACACAGTTCATGGGTTCAAGCCCTGTGTGGGGTTCTGTGCTGAAGGCAAAGCCTGCTTGGGATTCATTCTCTTTCCCTCTACCCCTCTCCAACCTGCTCCCTCTGTCTCTCTCTCAAAATAAATAAATTTAAAAAGAAAATCAGAAAATGGGGCACCTGAGTGGCTCAGTCAGTTAAATGTCCAACTTTGGCTCAGGTCATGATCTCACCACTTGTGAGTTCAAGCATTTGACTATGTTGACAGCTCAACACGGAGCCTAGAGCCTGCTTCAGATTCCGTCTCTCTCTCTCTCTTTCTCTCTCTCTCTCTCTCTCTCCCTCTGCCCCTCCCCTGCTCATGCGCTCTCTCTCTCTCTCTCTCAAAAGTAAATAAACATTAAAAACATTTTTTAATCAGAAACTAACGGTATTTGAATGGGTAAATTATAGATCCAAATCCACACACTACAGTCATGTACTTCCTAAAAGAGCTGTCAGATCTTCAAAGTCCATCTAACCTTTTTTTTCCTTTTAACTTCTAGTGATCATTTTCTACCTTGCATTAGAATAACTCACATACCAGATCTTCTCTCTCCCTACTAGGCTATAAGGTTCTTGTGAGTATCCATTCATATTCATTTTGCATTACTGGTAGCTCCAAGCCAAGTTCAGTACTTGGCAACAAATATTTGATGAGAGAATGAAATTTAGATTTGTTTTTAAAGCTTGGTTATTTACTTTTCTAATGACCCGTAAAAGTCACATCAGCAGCCAGCATGATAATGAAGGGTGGGGGCAACATAAGAATTCCTGACGCACAACAGATTGTGGCTATTTAGCAAAGAAAAGCGGCCCTAAGTACTTAGCCCAGTTCGACATTTATTAGGGACCTGTTATTTGCAATGTACTGTGCTAGAGATCCTGTGGGAAATTCAAATGTGATTAAGACATGGCTCATACCTTAAGCAATTTACAGTCAAAATTAACATTATTCATGACTGATAACTGACATTCCATATTACAATGAGTTATGGAGAAAGGATTAAAATATACTGAAGACAGAAAAAATTTTAATCTAAGTGATTATTAAAAGTGTATTTGAAATGATTGAATTAACACTAAAAAAAAACCACATATATGAAAATTTAAAAAAAACCCACGATCATCTCAAAACAGGCCAAAAGTGCATTTGACAAACTCCAACTCCTATTCATAATAAAATCTCTTTGCAAACTAGAAAGAGATAAAACTCTATTTTAATTTTTTAAATGTTTATTAGAGAGTGAGAGAGCAAGCAAGGGATGGTGAGAGAGAGAGGGAGACAGAATCCGAAACAGGCTCTGGGCTCCGAGCTGTCACCACAGAGAGGATGCAGGGTTCAAACTCACAAGCCATTGATTGAAATCATGACCTGAGCCAAAGTCAGACGTTTAACTGGTTGAGCCATCCAGGTGCCCCAAGAGGTAAATAAGGCTAATGATCAAAAACCCATAGTAAACCTCATATTTAATGGTGAAACTTCAGACCTATACCTAATGTGTCAAGTCAGAGAATTATGATGGCTGCCCACTAAAACTGAGTGTTTCCATTCAACATTATACTAGAGATCCTACCTAGTACACAACTGATAAGCACAAGAACAGATATAAAGATTACAAAAAACAATGTGAAACTATAGGGGCACCTGGGTGGCTCAGTCAGTTGAGTACCCGACTTCAGCTCAGGTCACGATCACACGATTTATAACGATTTAAAAGTTCAAGCCCCACATCAGGCTTACTGCTGTCAGCTTCAGATATTCTGTCCCGCTCTCTCTGCCCCTCCTCTGCTTGAGCTCTCTCAAAAATAAATAAATGCTAACAGAAAAGAAAGAATGCAAAACTACCATTATGTGTGTAAAGGATATCACTGTCTATAAAATCTAAGTAAAATAACTCAAACTAATTGAAGTTCAACAAGACTGCTGAACATCAGTAATTAAAAATCAACTGAGTCAAAGATTTATATATGTCACTAGTCATACCATCATTTCATAAGAGCCCCAAACTAGAAACAACACAAAAAACCACTAAATGAGGAATGGATAAATTGTGGTATATTCATATTGAATCTCAAAAATATGCTAATGAAACAAATCCAACAGATTACTTTTGCATGATTCCACTTTTAATGAAATTCTAGAAAAGGCAAATTTAAGTGACAAAAAGTTACTCAGTGGTTGCCATGGCCAAGTGCTGGTGAAGGGAAATTGAAGATATAGAAGGGAACTTTTCTTTTTTAAATTTTTTTAATGTTTTATTTATTTTTAATACAGAGAGAGAAAGAGCATGAGAGGGGGAGGGGCAGAGAGAGAAGGAGACACAGAACTGGAAGCAGGCTCCAGGCTCTGAGCTAGCTGTCAGCTCAGAGCCCGACGCAGGGCTCGAACCCACAAACGTGAGATCTGACCTGAGCCGAAGCTGGAGGCTTAACCGACTGAGCCACCCAGGCGCCCCAGAAGGGAACTTTTTAAGGCAATGGATATGCTTCATATCTTGATGGTGGGGGGACATACAACTTTATACAATTACCATAAATTCAGTCAAGTCATACACATAGAATGGGAAAATTTTATTACATGTAAATTATATTTCAATATGGAAAGTGAGGGGGTTTTCAAAAAAAGAAAAAAAAAAAAATCAACCAAGTTCCTATATACCAGGCAATAAAAAAGCCTAATGCTTTCCAAATGCTAGGGAACACGTACAATAATGGGAACTGAGAACTTTCGTATAGGTGCAGGTACAACTGCTTGGAGAACAATTTGGCAAAACTTAATAAAATTAAGTACACACACACACACACACACACACACACATACACACACACACACACACACACACACACACACCCCTCTGACCCAGCAATTCCATTCCTAGGAATATGGCCCTAGATAAAGTTTTATACATGTGCATAAAGATCTAAAAATGATTACTGCACAATGGTCAAGAAAAAAATTAGAAATAACCTACATGTCCATCATGCGAAGAATAAAGTATTTAGGTTCATACGATAATTAAAATCAACTCACATAGTTGATTTTGAGATAAATCTCAGAAACATAATGCCAAATTAAAAAAAAAAAGGCAAGTTGGATATTACCAGTATATGATATTTAAGACTTACAAACATATCAAATGGTACTACACATTCTCTGGTTTTCTATGCTTGGATTATTTCATAATTAAAGGACAACAACAACAACAAAAATCAACAAGAAAAAGGAACACACCATGAACAAGGGCTTCTTTGCCAGGGTATATAAGTTTACCTGGCCTAATTTAAAACGAGTCAGAGACACTTCCTCTCCTTGTACTGCAATAAAACTGGTGCACCTTAAATTATGCTGATAAGGTAAAAGAGCTCCCATAGGTGCTGTACAATTATCATCTCATTAATCTTCCTAAAAACCTCAAGTTTTTACCCCAGTTTATAAATGAAGACACTGAAGCACACGCTGGCCTATAATCATCCCTCCACAGTAGTATAGAAAGACAGTTTTTAGAAGCATTCTCCTTCTCTCACTGAACTAATTTCTGGTTCAAATAAATCTTATTGTCATATGATGAAGTAAAATTACTTAACCAATTATATTTTAAGCAAAATGAAGGGTAAATTCTGTTCTGGTACTTCAATTAGTTAAGAATTAGGTCACCTCAGTCAGTTCCCTAAGAGGCTTCAGTAAATTTGCTTCCATTATCAACTTAACTCAGACAAAACACAAGGGTTTTCTTATAATTTTTATACTGTTCCTATATTAACGAATCCTTCATATCCTCAGGCACTTTCATTTGATCCTTCTTTATAGGATGAATGAAGACACATTTTTTCCAAAGCTCCCACATATACTATTATGCAATTTATTATAGCAAATGCAGTAACAAAGCTTTAAGAACCAGAATACTAAAGAGGAAAACATCTTTTAGGGTTAAAAATTACATTACCATAGAAAGAAAAGAAAAGGAAAAGGAAAGAAGAAGAAAAAGAAAAGGGGCATAAAAATGCTTTAAATATAAAAACAAGACAGAAATACAGGCAAGAATCAATACAGTTTATTCAACTCAAAGTAGCATGAACTATTGAACCTGCAGAAATAGATCTGGTTACTTAGAAACATGTACATTTTTAAAACACATTTGGTAACATAGATAAATATAGAGTTACATAGGCCAGCTTCCCAGGGATGTGTTTGGCCTATATTCTATTTTCCAAAATACAGAATTAGCTGCCAACATTTTTTTTAAATCTAATGATTCAAATTTTTACAAATGAATTTCTCCTCAATGTTCCAGTTTTCTCAACTTCTCATCATTTTTCTCTCCAGTTGAAGACCAACATACAACATTCTTTTCTACTGAATTGCTTAGTTTTTAACCTTGATCTTCATTTCCTGCTCTGACTAGGCGTGCTTCTTTCTGAGAACCTAATTTTATAAAACAACCAGTGTAAACCATTCCTCATATAAAGGATTTTGACTTCTGAGTTTCAGACCGCATTATATGGTGAATAAAGAACCTTAATGCTTGGGGCGCCTGTGTGGTTCAGTCAATTGAGCATCCGACTCCTGATTTCAGCTCAGGTCATAATTTCAGAATCATGGGATCAAGCCCCAAGTCCAGACCCATGATAAACATAGAGCTTGCTTAAGAAATTCTCTCTCTCCCTCGCGCGCTCTCTCTCTCTCTCTTTTTCTCTCTGCCCCTCTCCCCTGCTCAGTCTCTCTAAAAAAAAAAATAAATAAAATTTAAAACTAAAAAAAAAAAAAGGGCTTACTGCTTTAAAGGACAGGAGGAATTCCAAACAATACATCTGAATATGGACGGCATCAGCACCCAAAGTGGGGACTGAGAAGAGCTGGAGGAGGAGAAGCCTAGAGAAAACCATGGACCACGGAGCTGCTGTTCTAGACAACTCCCAGTTCCCAGAAAATATAAAGACAGTGAGAATGACAACAGGCTACCTAACAGTTATAATACCATCTATATTCTGGAAAAAGCAAACTTTAGAAAGAGAAAATAGAGGAATGGAATGAGAGACAATTATGAAGTGGTATGAAAAGAACATTTAGGAATAAGGAAATGATTCCACATCTTGACTGTGATGATTATACATTTGTCAAAATTAACACAACCATATACCTAAAAAGGTTAAATTTTCAGCATGCAAATAAATATTCCAGTAAACTCAAATTCCACTCCTTTCCCAACTTATAAGGAACAGGACACGGTTTTTTCCTAAGACTCAAGTAAATAATACTAAAGAAGCTGGAAAAGATATAAACCTGTAAGAGAAGATAAAAAAGAAAAGACAGCAGAAAAAAAAGTCAAAATTTTGGAGGATGGGAAATTCCTGGACAAGTTTAACTTCTCTGAATCAATTATGTCATCATAAACATGGGTTAATAACACCACCTATCTTACACAGTTGTTGCAGGGATTAAATGAGGAAATATATCTGAAACATTTAGATCATGACTTGATAATGTAGTAAACAGTTAAGTGCTCAATTGATGATAGCTATTGTTATCCTGCCACCATCTAATTTAGCTAGGGAAGGTTAAACTGAAAGAAGTATTTACTGGGGTTGAAGCCAATACAAAGCAATCTACAGTAATACGGAAACAGCCAACTGGAAGAAAGTTTTACAGTACTGGAGGGGAAAATTAAATCACTTCTTATTCCAGCAAGAAGTCTAAAATGACAAAGCATTTTCCAAAAGTGCTTTCCTACTTATATTCTTAGAAGCACAAAAGTTACGTAGGTGATTGCTGCAGGAGATCACTGTTGTGAAGAATACCAGTACCACCCATTTACTATTTGTCTATGTTCCATTCACCCGACTCCTACATTGGTCTTCTTTTCTGGGGATTAAAGAATAAAATGACATGAGCCAGGGCACCTGGGTGGGTCAGTTGGTTGAGCGGCCAACTCTTGGTTTCATCTTAGGTCATGATCTCAGCATGATTCCTGAGTTCTGAGCTCCACTTAGGCTGGCCTAGGCCTTGGGATTCTCTCTCGCTCCCTCTCTCACTGCCTCTCGCCTGCTGGCATTCTCTTTCCTTCTAAATAAATAACACTTAAAAAAAAAGACATAATCCAGCAATCTGCCTATTATTTATAGCACTAATTACCAGATGTATATTCTGCTATATGAAGTACACAAAATATATGACTAAGAAGCTAAATTCTATAAAAATATCAAGCATTTGTTTGCATTTTGTCTTGTTCATTTAAATCAGCATCTGAATTATGCTTTCTCAAGTGACTTTTCAAGCAAGACTGCTACAATCTCAACTATGGTGATAAAGTGCACATGACAAATGTTGCATCTGGCACACAAAAAGGAAGAGTTTTCCAAGTGCTTGGCATTAGATGGATAATAAAGTTATTGCATTATTTTGTACTTGGACTAGAGAGAAGTTTAAAAAAGTGCAAAATTCATAGAAAATTACATCTACAAAACAGATTTTCATTAATGTCTTTTTTGTAAACAAATCCTACAATACATAAGCAGCAATAAACCAAAAAAAATTTTTTAAACCACTGCATAATAATTTAACTACTGTAAAAAGCTATGAAATCTGAACCAGACGACTGGCATTATATAAATTGGCACAGGATTAGGTTAAAAAAAAATAGGTCAGATCTTAAAAAAAAAAAATCTGGTTTTAAACACACAACTTAATCACTTTATATCATTATGGACAACCAGAGTATCTGACACAAAGCAAAATATTAACATAGGAATACCCTAAACATTTTCTATTCTTTTTTTTTTGAAGGCTAGGAGGCTTAGTAATTTTTAAACTCCTACAATAGTGTCTGGCCATGAAGTAGATGCTTCTGAAAACGTAATCAGTATAGTTTTCAGAAGGAAAAGATGTACTGATACCATGAAAGTTCATTTAGTCTAACATATCATTTTACAAATAAATATAATGAGGACCAAGAAGTTAAGTAAAATTATTTGTATAGTATTCCAAACTAATAAGGCCTGAATATCATTTCATTCCATGAACATCTTACGTAAGGAATAGCTTGGGGCTATTAGGTAAACCACCTGACTAAATAATAGCTTATGCAAATTAACTGAGAATAAGTTTAGTGACACGATGTCACAATCGGATAATCCTCATATCCAATCAGAAATTACTTAGCTTGAGTTTCTTCAGAATTCTATCATAATTTTACTTGAATTGTGCCACACTCATATTAAACACTATGTGATAACTACTAAAACAGTAGTATTGTATTTATTATGTTGAAAAATTAATATGATTTTTCTGTTGTTCAAATGACAAAGGACAGTAACAGGCAGTATTAAAATTGTATGTACATGAAGCAAAAACAACAAAGGAAAATAACTCAGGTTTATCAGCATATAGACATTTCAAAATAAATAGAAAGGCAAGATATTAATTAAAAATGACACCTAGGGAACCTGGGTAGCTCACTTGGTTAGGCATCTGACTCTTAGTTTCAGCTTAGGTCATGATCTCCCAGTTCATGAGTTCGAGCCCCACATTAGGCTCTGTGCTGACAGTGCAGAGCCTGCTTGGGATTCTCCATCTCCCTCTCTATGCCCCTTCCCAACTCGTTCTCTCTCTCTCTCAAAAATAAATAAAAAAAATTTTTAAATGGAACCTAAGTAGAGTAATAAAACTGCAAAGCAAAATCAGAAAGCTGATAGTGAGTGAGTTGTCTCTAAAATAACTCATGAAGGAGACAGTTTTAGAACTTTAAAGAGGGAAACCAGAAGATGCCTCATTCATCTTTCCAGGCCATCCTGTCTGACCTTAAAACTAGTGCTGATATGGGGCACCTAGCTAGCTCAAGTCAGAAAAGCATGGGACTCTCATCTCGGGGATCATGAGGTTGAGCCCTATGTTAGGTGTAAAGATTACTTTAAAAAAATAGTGCTGATAATGATGCAAATAATAATGGTTTCTGTCATTAGCTATTATTACCATAAAGTCCATTTTTAATATGAAAGGAAATACCTAATCAATCTGTAAAAATCTACCAAGACAGCAGAATTAAAAGTCTTATTATTGATTTCCAGTTAAACGATCGTTACTTCTTCCTGAAAGCTAACAGAGTAATATAAAGGGATAAGCAAATTAATAAACTGTAAGCCAGAAAATGGAAATGAATGACCTTGAACAAATTATCTCAATAAAAATTTTGAAAGCCAAAAGCCTATGGAAAAAATCTCAAACTTCTAGAGGGGAAAAAAAATTGGTCATGTATAAAGAACCAGGAATCAGAATGGCATCAGACCAGAAGTTAATGCATCAATGCCATCAAAATGCTGAAAGAATATTGCTAACTTAGAATTTTATACCCAAATAAATGATCAATTATCAATTAAATGTGAGGATAAAGATTCTTAGACAAGCAAAGTTTTTTAAAAACCTGATTTCAGACACTTTTTCTCAGATTCATAAAACTGCATATCCAACACAGAATAAAGACAAAGGCAATTCAATTCCAAGATAATAACTATTCCTGTACATCTGTATAGAAACATGGCCAGAGTACCACCAGTCTGGATGGCCAAGGGTGAAAACTGACAAGTGGAATACCACTCATGCTCTGTCTCTCTATCTCAAAAACAAACAAACATTAAAAAAAATCAAGAGATACTAAAAAAATTTTGTATGAGAATGTAAATAGGTGTAAATAATGTTTATGTCAATTACAATAAAAGCAAGGAATATCAATTTAACCAGAAATTACTATAACTCTACCTTAAGAACAGGTAACATGGTAATATGTAGAAAAGGCTAAATATTCACTTTCCATATTAGGAAGCCAGTAGGTGATAGCTAAAACTGCAAAAAAATACACACAAAACAAAAATCATGAATAGCAGCATAAGCAAATATAGATAGCAGTTTTCCAAATGTGGTCTAGGGACCCTCTTTTAGGGGTTCCACAAGGTCAAAACTATTCTCATTAAAAAAAAAAAAAAAACCAAGACACTGTTTTTTTTCACTCTCACTCTCTGACTAGTGTACAGTAAACTTTTCCAGAAGCTGAATGTGTGAGAGCACAATAAACTAACCACAGCAGCTGATGTGAGAAGCAGCTATTATTAATAGTCTCCTACTAAGCTATTCAGTAGAGTATTGCAAAAATGTAAAAGTGTTGCCCTTAATCTTCTTAAAAATTTCTGGTTATTTTATACTAAATGTTGATTAACTTGAATACAAATTTTAAAAAATTCTGGCTATTTGGAAAATTTTAGTATTCATAAAATTGTCATTTATGATAATGCATTATAGGTTTATTACTATTATATTAATACTGTCTTAATTTCTAATATAGTAAATATCAATAGATATAACCTGCATAAATAAAGCTCTTTGGGATCCTCAACAATTTTTAAGAGTACAAAAAACAGTCCTGAGACCAGAAAGTGTAAGAACCACTGATTTATAGAAATATGGAGCTAGGATCATCATATACGGGTGGGCAGATTGTTCTGAGTACAAGAATACCAGCCTGAAGAGATCAGTGGAGCCACAATCCAGCCTGTGCTCTGCTCACTGAAACCACAGAGGGAACCCTTTTCTAGAAATTTGCAAAAAGGCAAGGTGTAGCCTAGTGGCCACTCAGACAATGAAAGACCATAAGAAGCCAGACTAAACCCAATGGTCTCAAATTAATCTTCCAAGATAGAAATTAGAACAGAGGTTGCCTCTGAGAGGAGAGGAGGAGACTCTACAAGGACATGAGACATTTGTGAGTTGATAGCAACATTCTATCTTAATTGGGCTGTTATTCAGGTGCATACATTTAAAATTATGTAACTGTACACTCAAAACCTGCATTGTATTGTATATAATTATAGCATGATTTTTAAAAAGTGGTTTCCTCTGTGACAAGGCAGGACTATTTGCATTTTAAAACTATTACTTGGTAAAACCCAAAATAAAATTTATAAAATTCTACTAATATCCTTTATGTAATGGAGAAATACCCACTTTTATATGAAAATAGATACAACTACTGAATGCTAAGGGTTATAGAAAGGAATCCTCACCAGAATACCTTGGAGAGAGTGATTTAATAACAATATTGATATATAACTGACATAAGACATAGGGATAAACAATAATGGTAAACACAAGAAGTAATACACCAGAACAAGAATGATGAGGGAGAAAAGTGGGACCTTATTTTAATAGGTAGGGATGGAGGAAATGCATTAACATTTAACTAGCTTCTATGTAGCAGGCACTGTTAATTTTATCCCAACAACATGCTAGAAGGCTGGGGTCGCCACACTGTTCTACAAAGGAAGGAACTGAGACTTGGGGAGGTTTCCTGACTTGTGCAAGTTACCACATCCAGGTTACAACATCACCCTATCTGAAACTGGCTTTAGGTTTGTGGCACTGGTCTATAAAAAAACAAAACTGAAATTAATAACTGCCCTGCTTCATTAACTTTACTTCTACCTTAAATCTTCTACTTCGAGAAATCTTTAAGGGAAGTTTCCTTAAAACAAGTGACATATACAAAGCGGAATCAGAGCAAAACAGGAGAACTAGAAAGATGCTACATCTGGTCTCACATCACACAGCTGTTTAATCTGAGGAATGCTAAATCCTGTGACAGTTTTAGTTGTAAGTAAAGTAATGGTGGCAGTTAACAGCAGCAGCTAATGTCTATTGAGTCTTACTCTCATTCTATTCCAGGCACAGTGATGTACTTTTTACAGATTATCATACTCCCAATTTTGCAGAAGAAGACAATGAGACACAGAGAGCTGAAGTATCACAGTGAGGGGTAGAGATAGGACTTAAATCCTAAAGTAGAACTGCCTAGTCTGAGTTCTCAGTAAGTAGACCGAATGGCTTCCTGAACTGTACCGCTCTACTGAGTGCACAAGGGAGAAACTGGTTGATTTCCCCCCCAACTATTTAAAAATATGAAAGTAATTCTTAGCTAATGGGCCATACAAAAATAGGCAGCAGGCCACATTTGAACACATGCACCATAATTGGCCATGCCTGCTGTCCACTGTAAAGGAGACTAAAACAGTGGCCCATGTCAAGCCATCAGTTCTTGCCTGAAATTCCTGTATTAATTAGTTGTTAATATTTAGAAGTCAGGTTTCAAATAAAAACCCTGATTCTACCTTGCCTTTAGAAACTGGAGAATCAAACAACACTGGATCCTTTTTTTTTTTTAATGAAAATGAAGAATATTGTACTTGTTTAATAGGTAAAAAGCCCAGCTTCACTAATTCGTTTGCTTGGGCCAGGGGGCATGGAGTTTGTGATCTCTGCTTAAAAGGTCTATCACTGCCCCAGCTAATACTGATGACTCGCTTGGGAAATGTTCTTGGCAGTAGGAAGAAAGCAAGGAAAAAAATAAATTTAAGGAGAATGCTATAAAATGAAAGCTAAAAACCTATTGAGTAGTATATATAGCAGAAGAGAAATGCTAGAAAGCTTGGCTGAGAAAATGAATTTTAAGAACTGCGGATGCAGACAGACTGACTCTGGAAATCATTTTCCCAGCACAAAGCTGGGTCTTCTTTTAGATGTTACAGTGATCCAAGTAATTTACGTAATGAAACTCACCTTTTTGGTTTTTATATTAAATAATTTTAAACATAATGATCATATTTAAACCAAAGAAAACAATTCAAGATTTAGGCTTTAATCTTAACACATCCTGCAAAACGGACAAAATTTTTTTAAATTTTCATTTTTGAGAGAGACAGAGCAGGGAAGGGGCCGAGAGAGGGAGACAGAAAATCTGAAGCAAGCTCCACACTGACAGCAGAGAGCTTCATGCAGGTTTGAACCCTGGAAGTGCGAGATCCTGACCTGAGCTAAAGTCGGACACTTAACGGACTGAGCCATTCAGGTGCCCCCAAACAGACAAGTTTTTAAAAATAATTTTGGCAGGGGGCACCTGGACGGCTCAGTTGGTTAAAGTCCAACTCTTTGATAAGCCCTGATCAGGCTCTGCATTGACAGCACAAAGCCTGCTTGAGATTTTCTTTCTCTCTCTCTACCCCTCTCCTACTTGAGCCCATGTGCACATGTACCCATAAAGAGTTCTCTCTCAAATAGAAAATAATAAGAAGTATGTTGGCATTAAAACAAACTTCCAAATATACAAAAACCCTTTAAAACTTCATTTCTTAAAGTATGAAATTCAACTATGCCAAAAAAGGTCTATGCAAACACTTTTAAATCTCCAATATTAAATATCATAATTAGTGTCTATTTCCCAAATAAAGTTCTTAGATATTTTAACTTGAAAATGTTCAGGCATTTATGCAAATTTTATTTCAACATTAATTTCTCTTTTGATACACACACACACATTAGATCTAAGTCCTATAATTACTGCTGGACCCTTATCAACATTAAAAGATAATACATTAAATGAAAAATTAGAATATCCCTCTTATCATATAAACAAGAATACTTTTTCATTTCTGTAACTCAAGGTTAAAATTCTTCTGCATAACAAAGCCTATGTTTCATTCTTAATTGATTTTTCCCCAAATGGTAGAATTACAGAAATACATTATAAAGTTCTTTTTTGCCTTCAAATCAGTTAAAAAGCTTTAAAAAAATCTTCAACTATTTAAAATAATTTTGTTCATGCACTTGTTAGTAACACATAAAAGAGGATTATATTACCGATAACTTTAAAGCTATTAAAAATATGTATCATAAATACTAATTAAAGGGGATAATCAAAACTAAATGAGTTTTAATTATGTTTGTAGGGTCGTATCTGTAATAAAATTTCTAATTACCAAGTTTTAGTCATCTACCCTATAAAAGACATTCATTGTTAAGTTTTGTACAAAGAAAATGAGAGAGCCAGGAAATAACTTTACACATAAACTACTCCAAATAGTTCCAGTGTAACTATTTTCTATATCATTTTGACAAAAACCACCTAATTTGAGAAATTCAGAACTGTCAAATCCTGTACTAAAATAGGCAGGAATTATGATCTGAAAAGTCTTTTGATGGCAAAGTCCTTAACTCCTACAGTCTAAGCTCTAATAAAAATTGTCAAGTTTACCTATAAAGTACCTAAAGTTTGCCTAAAACGTTTAGGAGGATGAATTCTTCAATTCTATATTTGAAAAGGCATAAATATTTTCTGGATCTTCTTCTATTAACACTCTGATATACAAAGCAGTTCAAGTAGCTTTAGTTGTAATATGAATTCAGAAAGTATTCCTTTTTGGAAAAAGAAATGCCTTTTAAATAGGCATTGTAGATATTTAAGTTATGATATAAAAGGAGAGAAATAAAATGTCCCAGAATTATTACTTACTACATTTTGAAATGACATTTAAAGTTTAAACCAAGTCCAGCTTTAGTAACATATAATGAAAACTTTATAAGTTAAATTCTAAATCAACTATAACTAAGCCTTGCCACATGTCCTAAGAGATATTTCTGGTTTAAAAAAAAAAATACTTCTATTCACTTAACCCTCTTACGTGGCAGAGCTGAATTCTGTAACATCTTATGGGCTTATCATTTTGCTAAGGATAGTATCCTTGCTTCAGTTTAGTCCAGAAAAAATATGTTTAAGGTGACACGTGAAGACCCCAGGCAGGTAATCTGTCCTCCAAATGCACAATATGTAACCCTGTCCACCCTCTGCAGTAGCACAAGCAATCGGAGGCAAGTGGGGGGAAGGGTCAGGTCCTGCCAAGTCCTGTGGTATACACAGGGGCAATTAATTTATCTCCCAGTATTAAACCCTCACACTTCAACTATCAATAAATACCTCTAGGAGAACCAAAATGTATGGACTGTAAAGGTTTTATTGGTCACTGTTTACAAACTCTAAATTACACAAGTAGGTAATGATATGTAGATTCTTTAAAAAGAACGAATCTCCCAATCTCTAAAGGTCAACACATTTCAGTAAATGTCATATATTTTATGTTCCTCCTTCCCCTTCACCCCCACCAAAAAACCAAAAACCAACCACCATGACCACAAAACTAAATTATCAAACACATTAGTCCTATTTATGCATACAGGAAATACCAGAAAGAGCAAAGAACTAAGTCCAAAGCCATTCTGTAATATGTAACTCAGAACTTAACTGGGGTAGTAGTCCTGCACTTTTTCCTCCCACTTCCATCCTGCCCCATCTTCTCTCCTACATAAGCCCTTTCATTTTCTCTCCCTTTTACGTCTAGAACTACGATGCAGGGTATTTTTCAGCAGTACAGCTGCAGAGATACCTATGAAGCAAATTTAAGCTTTTTGAGTTTTAATGTTGGGAAAAGTGCTTCATCACTAGGCATTACAAAAAAAAAGCTGTTACCAACTATTGCTCCAAAACAAGGTAATCCAAAGGGTGCCTGGGTGGCTCAGTTGGCTGAGTGTCTGACTCTTGATTTCTGCTCAGGTCATAATCACAGGGTCATAAGATTGAGCCTTGCATCTGGCTCTAAGCTGAGAGTGGAGCCTGCTTAAGATTTCCTCTCTCTCTCTCTCTCTCTCTCTCTCTCTCTCTCTCTCTCTCTCTCCCCCTCTCCCTCTCCCTCTTTTCCCCTTCTGCCCCTCTCCCTTGCTCATGTATGCATACATAGTGAGGTAACCCAAAATAAAAATCTATTACATAATACGTTGGTCGACTTCTTTTCTCTTTGACCCATTGCTACTTACTACAAAGAAGGAATGTAACATGTTAAACATGGGGAAGAAGAAAGAGCACAGTCTGGTTAGGGTGAGGAGGTAGTTGTTATTTTTCACAATTAAAACAATTTAATTCCTGCCTAATATAATATGCAATCCTAACATCTTCATCAAATTGTAAAACCAGAAGAGTCATTATAGACCATGTAGTCGTACCCTCTCATCACACAGATAAAGGATAAAGAAAAGGAAAAACTTACGCCCAAGCTCAAGCAGTTATGTAAAAGCAAAACTAGGACTTCTGACTCAGTACATTAAGTATTTTCTTTGAGATTTGCACAGATATAACAGTTTCCCAAAGCTCAGTTATAGACACAAACATAAGAGAATGAATTGCTGCCTATAACATATGCATATAATTTCAAATTCACCTGTTACACGGAACAGAGCTCATACTCTGCTATTTCTGTATCTCTGAGCGTTGATCCAGTTGGGACAGGCAGAGGAAGGTGAAAAATTAAAGGGAAAATGTAGGGAAAGAATAGTAAATAGCAAGCTAGTTCAGATAATCAATAGACACGCCTGTTGGGAGTTGACAGCTTCTGAAAAGACAAGACTGAAAAATGAGACAATGGAACCTGCAACAGGAAAAGAACTAAAGAAATAGCAAAAGACAGAAGCAACATTAAAGTACTGAAATGTATGTTACATAAGACAGATCAGCATTTTCAGTGATAGAGAGAGATCAGAATTCTTTGGTAGATTCTAAACTCACAGAATCTGCATTTTTTAACCAGAATCCAAAATGACATCAGGAAAGGTGACCTTTAACTATACATTTTGAGAAACAATGTCTTTTGGACATTGTGGTCCAAGAGGGTTTAAAGGTATTAAAAATGTCTTGTTCAGGAGTTCTGGTCCATAATTAGCTTTCTTTGATTCTCTCAACCAACCAGGCAGGAAGTGGTGTGGGGGGGGGGGAGGCTGATTCTGTGCAGAATCCAGGCAGTCAAACTCAGTGGTTACCATAAAGTCACACCAAGGAGCTAGAGCGCATTATGTAACCACAGCCCAAACTAAGATGCAGATCAGAAGTTCTTTCACAATGTCTATTACTAAGCAAAGTCTTCATTTACCGTTAAGTGACTGATTATAAGGATTCTACTTTCAATGTAGAGCAATATTTTGTCACTCACTGAAGAAAGGAAGTCTTTGAGCTTATTTGCTAGAAAAAGAATTAGTCATTTTTTTTAACCTGCCTATTCATCGCGAACTGCTGTGTGGTTACAAAGGAATCCTCTGACCCTCACAGCTTAGTTCCACTATTTCTATTTGGATATAGGATCTTAGAAAATAGAAAGAAAATAGAAAACAAAGCACAGAGCTACCAGTGGCTACTTTTTCACAACTGCTGTGAAAACAAAATTAGCCTATGGTGAAACTGTGAGAAATTCTAAGAATTTGGAAACAAGATTAACATTTCAGAAATGACAGAAAATGTTAAAAGTCAGATTTAAAGCTGCCTACCAAAATTAATTCTGACTTCTATCTAGAGTTTCAAATCTCCTTCAACACAGAGAAACCGAGAAAAACTCTCTGAAGTGACATCACCTCATATTTAACCCCTCCCTTTTTTTAAATGGGAGGAATTATATTTACTTACAGGGTTTTAAAAAGATACATAATCCAATTAAATCTCTATATGTATGTGAGACTGTTATGACAGGGCCCTTGATAATCTATTTTAGGTACAATGACTCTTAGATAAACACAGAGCTAAGATAATAATTTGCTACTGGAATTATCCTCTGTGCATTACAAACATTTTCCTTTAAGACCAAGACTGTTTGCATGGATTCAGAAAAACAATACCAATACCAAAAACTCCTATTCCTTTTAGGGAATCAGTTCACTGTTCCTATTTCAAGGCAAGGCAGTCATTTAAAAATCAACCCCTGATGTTTTTGTTTTTAACTAGAACATTTCCAGAAAAATAAGTACAGGCACATCCAGATTCACATAACCTCAAATTTTTTAGGGTATGTCAGTGCTATATTTTTCAATAGTAACTTTCACTAAACCATACAAAAGATAACACATTACTCATACCTGCACACAATTATTGGGCTTTTTTTTAAAGTTAAAACTAAGTGTGCCCTACTGATAACAGGTCTTGAAAAAACTTGGAAAATGCTAGGAAAAAGTAAGTTGTGCAGCCTAAGATAAGTTCTACATTTAATTTCTACAGGATTGAATTTTTGCAGCCTAAAGAATATCTCATAGAAAATAGGCTACGAGCTTTTTTTTTTAACTTCTGAGACAATTACAATCATATTATAAATGAATTATTATTCAGCTAAAAGCTACCACAACTATGGTCTCAGTTCTGATTTTTAATTAGGACTAAAAAGGGGAATTATGCGAAATAAAGGATAATTTTATAAGGGACGTGGACAAGTTTCGCCCGTTTAGTTTCACTTAGCGTAAGGGGGTCCTCATAAAGACGCTTACGTAATTTAAAAACCAGTTGTCGGTTTTACACTAACATGTACATAGTAATTATGGATCTTTACCAGGAATATTTGATTTAACTATAAAATCAATAACCAAAGGCTACTCTGAAAAGATCGTCACTTCGCTTTCTCCCGACACCCGCTCCTCAGCCCCCCACTCCAGACCCCAAAGTGAAGTTCACCTGCCAATACCGAAGGGCCGTGGAAAAAGGAGGTAAAGAAAATGCTTTTAAAATTACGAGGCTCACAGCAGCTGGACTTAGTCCAAGTGCTGTTCAGCCTGGAAACGAAAGTAGGAAGCAACAGAGGTTTAGGCTTGTAATGATGTCAGCCATTTTAGGCACATTATTTACACTGGGAGGAAGTGCCAAACTCTGTTGTTGTTTTTGTTGTTTTGCATGTCGCCGCTGGTCCCCAGGTGGAACGAACCCCGTCCCGACAACCCGCACCTCCCCCCGACTGCACAGCGACCGTGAACTCGGCACAATTCATCGATCCCTCTCTCCAGGCCTCGAAAGCCCCCGATCCCGAGTTAAGGACCGATTCCTGCACACGCACTTTCTTACAAAGGAGAAGCTGCGGCCGGACAAGAAAGGAGGGCAGCCTCAGGAGAGCCCGGGGACCCTCGCCCGCACCCCCCGCGCCACCGCGGCGCGCAGAGCCGTCAGGGGCCCCGCGCAGCCCTACTGGCCCGGTCGAGCGCCCAGTCCCCCGACCTCCCCGGCCCTCGGACCTTGCAGTCTACCGCGACAGCGTCGGGCGGGATGATGAGTGCCTCCTCGCCGCACTTGGGATCGTCCTTCTTGGCCTCCTTCTGGGCCAGAGCCGAGTTGAATGTCACCTTCACCATGGCGCGGCCTGGGACGCCCTCGGAGGGCGAGGGCGAGCTCGAGGCGAGGGCTGAGGGCTCCTGGCTCCGGCTGCAGCCTCCTCGGCCGGGAGCGGTTCAGCGACGGCAGACGTAAGGCGAGCGGCTCCGCGGCTGCTGAGGCGGCTATTGCGGCAGCGCTCCCGCAGCCTCACAGCTCCCGGGCGAGGGCGGAGACGGCTCGAGCCCCCGGGGGCGGGGTCGCAGCGGGGAGAACGGGAGGGGCGGGGTCGGGCGCCGAGCCAGACTCTGCCCCCGGCCTAGGTCCCACGCAGGATCCTGCGGGGGCGAGGCGTGGGGACCGGCGCTCATAGGGTGCGGGCCTGGATTTTCCGGTTCTGAGTTCGTTTACACCCAGTTTGTCCCCGGGCTCAATGTTGCAGGTTTGTAACGAAATCAGGTGAACTTTTCTGGGTTCGCTGCTCACAGTGGCTTAACCTCAGTAAGTAGCAGGCAGGCCCTTTCGTGCTCGCTGCCCCCACCACAAGCCTAACGACTGGAATTTTTGGGCGTCCACACCTCCATTTCCTCTCTATATTATGGAACTGGCCCAGTGGAGGGCAGAAATATTTAATACACTCTGTCCTTGTGATCTGACCACTTTTATCTTCCTGGGACCTCACCCAAGGGCGTTACCTGACTCAGACTTGCCTTGTCTTCACCCCCTCCCTTGGAAGGTCAATACCTACCCTGCCTAATCCCAGAGCAATTTGGGGGAAGACTTGGCAGATTTGTATTTCTACTTCTCACATTCCTAAAACAAAATGTTCCATTCTGGTGCAGATTTGAACAAAACCCACGTGCACACTGAGTGATTTGTGATTCAAAGGCAAGGTACTCAATGATGAGTCTTTAAAAATGTTTTGCAAAATTAAAAAAAATTTAAAGATAAGGCAAAATTACATTTTGTACAGAGTTTTCTTAGAACTAATGTGAGAAAGGATACTGGCCCTCACTGTTACCAGGTTAATGATTGTGTAGCCCCTTTGAACAAATGGTTCATCTTGTACCCTTCTCTCACCCCTACTCTGTCCTGGTTCCACTAGAGATGTGGATACATTGTAGAATGTTCAGCTGTGTCAACGCTGACCCCCTTCCCTGCTCAACTGTGAAAAATGTAGATTGAGACTGAGTCCTTGGGAATGTGGCTGTTTTCCAGAAGGAGGTTAGGTCCCAGACTCCCTGTAGACAGATCCCAAATATCTGTGAAATAGCCCAAGATTGTCAAATCTTTCAGATCATATGTTTCCAAAGGTCATACTGGACTGAGAAACCCAATCCAGACCTTGAGTCTGGTTAGGCATTCTGAAATTCCAGTAAAAATTAAGAGTTCCGTTGAGAATGGCCAAGAGTTGGATTCCAGTTCTGGTGAGTTCTGACCCCAGCTAGGTATATATCTTGCAGCAACTTACTGATACTCCCTGACCCTCACTTGTCGAGGGATCAGCTCTGTGAGGTTTACTTTGTGAACTACTGGCATAGTTTCATAGATTTCCTGAGACACTACAATTGAAAACTAAGGAATTCTGAGAATAAGATCTGGAAGATTATAAATGATTCTACATATAGCCTTTCTACTCTTTTTGTTATGATGGGATGATGAAAAATATTCAAGGCATTTGCATTATATAGAATTACAGAAGAAAAGAAAACAAAATTCTGGACACTATTAAATTAGGAAACTGAGGCAAGGAAGAATGAAGGCATTTGACAGAATCAGAAGTTAACAACCCCCACCCCATTTCTATTCTACAAGACTTAAGAATAAAAGGCCATTTATTATTTTGCGTACCAGCACCCAGCAACAGTTTAAAATCAGTTGGCAAATAGTCTGGGAATAGTCTCCCGGTTTTGTTTCCCCCATTTTATCTGGTGTGTCTACAAAACAGTGTAGTGCACAACAACAGCAGAGATAATAAAGAAGCTGGATCAAGACCAAACATAGCAAATGCAGTCCCATGATTTAATAAAAGGTTCCCTGTTGACCCTGGAAACTAAGGAGTGGAGGAGGAGAATAGTTGATGACTCAACAAAAGAAAGCTAAAAACATGTGGTAAGTAACCATTAACTACTGCAAGTAAAAGAGGTCCTTGAAGACCTTTATTTTCCTTTTTTTTAATCAATTTTGAGAGAGTAAGGAGACTCTATTTTATTCTTATTTATTTTTATTTTTATTTTTTGAGAGACAGAGAGAGACAGTGCAAGCAAGGGAGGGTCAGAGAGAGAGGGAAGCACAGAATCTGAAGCAGGCTCCAGGCTCTGAACTAGCTGTCAACACAGAGCCCGATGCAGGGCTTGAACTCTTTGTACAAACTGTGAGATCATGACCTTAGCCGAAGCCAAAGGCTCAACTGTCTGAGCCACCCAGGCGCCCCAGGAGACTCTATTTTAAAAGTGATCCTTGCTTTACATTTCACCTTGATGTAGTGTTTGTTTTTTCTGTTTAACCGGGGAGGAAGACGATGCCTGGCAGGCTCAGTTCATAGGGCATGAGACTCTTGATTTCAGGATTATAACTTCAAGCTCCACATTGAGGGTAAAAATTATTTAAAATAAAACCTTAAAAAAAACAGCAGGGAAGACAAAACATAGAGAACTAAATTCAAGATCAGGGGTGACTAGGTAGCTTGGTTGGTTAAGCATCAGACTCTTGATCTTGGGCTCAGATCATGACCTCATGGTTTCTTGGGATCCAGCTCCTGTTGGGCTCTGTGCTAACAGCAAGGAGCCTGCTTGGAATTCTCCCCCCTCCCATCTCTGTCCTTCCCCTCTCTCTCTCTCTCTCCCCCCCCATCTCTGTCCTTCCCCTCTCTCTCTCTCTCTCTCTCTTTGAAAAATAAACATTTTTTTTAAAGTATATAAGAATCTTAGATCATTTAGATATTAAATCTAAATGCTTGGATAGGAATTTTCTTTTTTTAGGTTGTTTACATCTCCATGCCTTCAAGTCACTTTCTTTCAGATTTAGCAAGAGGATTGAAAATTTTTGCAAATTTGGGTCCCTGGTGAAACAACATCTCTCAAGTATGCCCTTTGATATGTGCTCTTGATGATATCTTCTCTCTTAACCCAATGCGTGGCTTGGCTGGGCATCTTGTGGCTTTATCTCAGCTTTTATTTAAGAAATATTTCTTCCAGGGGCGCCTGGGTAGCTCAGTTGGTTGAGCTTCCAACTTTTGTTTTCTGGTCAGGTTGTGATCCTGGGTTGTGGGATCTGGCTCTATGCAGAGTGTGGAGTCAACTTAATATTCTCTTTCTTTCTCTCTCTGCTCCCCTCCCCCGTTAAAAGCTCGCTTGCTCGCTCTCTCTCTCTCTCTCTCTCTCTCTCTCTCTTTTTCTTCTTCTCTCTCTCTGTCTAAAAAAGTTTTAAAAAATTGAAAAGAAAAAGAAAAAGAAGTATTTCTTCTCGGCAATGGTAAGGCTTCAACTTGCCTCTCTTCAGATTTAAGCAAGAACTGTTCTTCTCTCCATAACTTTAGATATATTTTATTGTTTCTAAATGTCTTATGTACCAAGTTTATATTTTTTATCACCTATCTACCTTGATACCATATATGTTTTTCAGGGTTTTTTTTTAATATCGTGTCATTTTCTTTGATGAACTGACTTTATTAGTTTTTCAGGGCTTTGTTTTTTTCCTCAGAATCTCAGGCTGTAATATACCTTTGGGAATTGCCCTAACAATAAATGCAGTCCTCTTGACCTGATTGGTTGTGGCATTTGGGATTGTGTTGTGTTGATGGTGGCCCAACTGGATAGGCTCCACACTGGCTATTTTGACCCTTCAGTGACCATCTATTAGCTTCCCCCCTCCAAAGCATGGGTTTCCAAGTACATCCACATTTGGAGTATGTCCCTTCGCCTTTAAAAGAGAGGGAGAAAATAGAGAAAAGATGAAAAAAACAAGCTAAAAAAAAAAAGCAGAGAGGCACAGAGATGGATCCAATGGTCAGAATCCACTCAAACGACCTGAGCCCTAGTCTTGCTTAAACTTTACCATGTCTTGTATTTTACCAGTAATATTCAAATAAACCAACTGTTCATAATATGATATTGAAGTCCAGAATGACCTGGCATGAAGTTTCATAGAGGGGATAGGATTTGTAGTTAGAGGAATGGAAAAGATTTGGATGCATAGAGAGGAGGAGGAAGAGTCGCCTGAGTGAAGGAAACAGCATGAACCAGGACACCAAGACCACTGCGAGAGAGGACTGAGCGAGGGCCCCCAGCTGAAGGTACAGGCAGAGTAACGTGGGCACAACAGCCGGATCGGGAGCATGGAGCCACACATCTCCCTGCCATATTAAAATGAGTAGTATGGAATTTTTTTCTGAGAAAATTGCTGAAAGTTTTCGCAAATAACCTGTTCAAAACAAAACAAAACAAAACAAAACAAAACAAAACAAAACAGGAGCGCCTGGGTGGCTCACTTGGTGAAGCTCCGATTTCAGCTCAGGTCATGATCTCACAGTCTGTGGGTTCAAGCCCCATGTGAGGCTCTGTGCTGGAAGCTCAGAGTCTGGAGCCTGCTTCTGATTCTGTGTCTCCCTTTCTCTCTGCCCCTCCCCCACTCACTCTCTGTCTCTCAAAATAAAACAAAGACATAAAAAATTATTTTTAAACAAAACAAAACAAAAAAATTGCTCTGTAAAGATAGGCACTCTGGGTGAATAAGAAAGCAGGAAGTTTCCGGGCCCTTGAAAAAGCTTCCCTCTTTTATTTTTTTTAATAAGGATAAATTAGATAAATTTCTAATACTTTTTTTAATTTTCATTTTATTTAAATCCAAGTTAGTTAACATATTTAGTGTAATAATGATTTCAGGAGTAGAATTTAGTGATTCCTCACTTACATACAACACCCAGTACTCATCCCAACAAATGCCTTCTTGATTCTCATCACTCATTTAGCCCTTTCCCCCACCCACCTCCCCTCTAGGAACCCTCAGTTTGTTCTCTGTATTTAGCAGTCTCTTATAGTTTGCCTCCTTCTCTGTTTTTACCTTATTTTTCCTTCTTTTCCCCTATGTTCACCTGTTTTGTTTCTTAAATTCCACATATGACTGCAATCATGATTTTTATCTTTCTCTGACTGACTTATTTTGTTTAGCATAATACACTCTAGCTCCATCCACGTTGTTGCAAATGGCAAAATTTCATTATTTTTGATCTCCAAGTAATATTCCATTGTAAGATACCACATCTTCTTTATCCATTCGTCAGTCAATGGATATTTGGGCTTTTTCCATAACTTGGCTATTTTTGATAGCTTTGCTATAAACATTGGGGTGCAAGTGCTCCTTCGAATCAGCATTTTTGTATCCTTTGGATAAATACCTAGTAATGTAATTTCTGGGTCATAGGCCTCTTTTTTTTATATTTAAAGAAGAGATACTGTATAAACCAACATTATTGATCATGTATAATAGAAAGCGTGTGTGTGTAAGTCAAGTAAGGTAAAAGACATAAGCACAAAGCCTGGCCAAATATCATAAGAAGTCTGCCCTATTCCAGTTAAATCTTACCAAGCGTCATACTGGGCTTCATCCAGGAAGGCCAGGAGAGTCTTGCTACTATCATAATCATTATTTTGGCAATATGAATTGTGGGAGGAGGCACCGATATTTCTCTATCATTACTGCATATATAATTCACAACCCTCTGCTGTCCACACAATGTGCATTTATATAATCTAAATTTCAAGATCCTCTGTCACAAGCCAGACTTACGTCCCCAGTGCTCTGTCACTCTATTCTGGCTGGCTTTCAGTATAGGAATTTGCTCTCCTTCTATCTTTATCAAAATTATTATTTTAATTAATACAGAGAAAGTTTGCTATTTTTAATGCCATTTTGTTATAACAGAAAAGGAATATGAAGTTAGTACTACAAAATTTTTTTCAGTGGGTTTCTTAGATGCTTGATCAAATTTCCAGACCATTAGTTCCATCTTTTTGTGCACTTTCCTAAAATGAGATAAGCCTGATACATATAATAGGACACACATAAAAGGCACCTGAAGGCAGATTCCATTTAACACTGATTTTTAGGGGTGCCTAGGTTGCTTAGTCAGTTGAATACCCAACCTGATTTTGGCTCAGGTCATGATTCCAGGGCCATGGGATGGAGCCCTGCAATGAGCTGACCATAGAGCCTGCTTAAGATTGTCTCTCTCTCTCTCTCCTACTCACGCTCTCTGTCTCTCTAAAAACAAAAACAAAAAACACTGATTTTTAAAAAAAATGTATTAATTACCCTAGGATCTAATTAAAAGACCCCTGCAATACCTAAAAATTTTTTCTTCCTTGTTTTTTTAACATTTTCCCCACAGTGGAGACAAAAACAATGTTAACTTTATGTGAATTCTGGTAAATTATCTAAATTTGTGGCACTTTAATGAAATATAGAAAATGATATTACTTAATCCTAACTGAAATAGTTTAAAGTATAGCTGCACCCATTAGTGGAACATATGGCAATATACATTATTTCCCAGGAATATTTTGTAAACTTAACTGCTAAATAATTTTAAAAATTATTTTTTCTAGAATCTGTATGAGAATGAGTGAGATAGTCTAATCATGGTTCAATATTCCACATCTCTAAATATGTTTGTACATTATATCTTATATTTCACACCTGCTCATTAATTACACCTAAGATATGCATGCACGGTTTTAAAAATATATATATATGTGCAATTTAAATTTAAGTCAAGGAGCCACCTTGCTGTTTGTGGGTTCAAGCCCTGCTCAGGCTCTGTGCTGACAGCTCAGAGCTGGAGCCTGCTTTAAATTCTGTGTGTCTCTCTCTTTGTACTCCCCCCACCCTTGCTTGCACTCTGTCTCTCTCAAAAAAATTAATAAGTAAACATTAAAAAAACTTTTTAAATTAAGTCAAAATAGAAAAAGTACACTGGGCAGGAAATCATAAAACAAACATGGCTGGCTTGGAACAGTCAAATTTCTGCAAACCATGAATGTGAAGTTTCATGTTTTCAGACTGAATAGCCAGAGGACTTTGCCTTGTGTTCAAACATTGTTCTAGCTAATAGAATCAAAGTCCTGGAAAAAGACTTCAAGAAGTTCTGATAGTTCTTTTTCTGCCTAGTCCAAGAACAGATTGCAATTCAATCTAATGGGAAGGTCATGCTTATTTAGACAGACTTATTTTTAAAAACCACCACAAAATTACTTTTCTTACAATTATTAAACAAAATATTCAAAAATCAAAGAAAACTTGAATGATTTTGGTCTCCTGCAGAACCGTGGTCAGCAGAATTGTGGTCAAAGATCACTAAAGTGACCTTTCCATCTTAGAACTCAAGGTATATTGCATCTGCCAATAGTTACTAAACAAAAAAGTCATTCATAAAGCAGCATAATTAGCGGCACAAAAACAGTAAGGGCTTTTTGCCACACTTTGTCTCCATGACTTTTAGGTAGGTTCCAGTCCAGATGGCTTTCAGCCATAGATATTGATGAGAAAGCTGTTTCCTGCTTACACAGAGATCATGTCCTACAGCAACATGACAGTCTATGCCTACCTCAAACTGTCCCCTGTATTCCTCGTCCTTAATAAACACAAAGACCTAGGAAAGGCCTCACAATCAGTTACTGACTAAGAAACCCTTAGAACCGACTGACATTGTTGACCTATGTTACCCAGATCAGCCTCTGTGCTACTGCACTCCTAGGTAGGGCACATACTTGAGAACTGTGTTTCTTAAATTTGGTGATAATTGCAAGATCCTTGGGCTGGTAAATAGCTGTTTTCTTTTTCTGCCCCCATACTCTCTATTTTAAAAAATTTTTAAGATCGTTTTGATGCTGAAAACTGTTGCAAATACCTATCTCTTTAGTAAGGTGATAATGGTAAAGGAAATTGATAGCTTATAACGAAAGGAGCTCCAGGTGACATAAAAATGTAAGAAATACATTGTGCTGTGTGACCCACACCAGGGACAAAAAGAGAGGTAAGAGCTCGGTTACAGACTCCTCCCTACAAAGCGCTCAGGTACAAAAGGAGTTATTTATTCCCCAATCCATACTGGACAAATCTGTCTGGGTCTAGGACCACCTTAACTGACCTGAAAAAGAATATACAGAATGCAAATTAGCCCACCAGAGCTGGAGAAACCTACTTGGATTTTTACTTTGAATCTGGTATAATCCAGTTTCTTCTGTTATGCTTCAACTCATTGCATAATGAGGTCTTATACCCACAAGAAAAATTGTCTGTACTTTGAGGCAGACGGCATCTGAAGAGGCAGTTTCTGTGTAATCTTTCATCTACTTCTCCTTCGGCTTATTTTAAGCAAAGGGAGACAAAGGTTTGATTTATTAAAGTTGAAAGAACCTAGATCCAAATATTTATGTAAAAACCTCTTTTTTTTTTCGGTAATTTCCCTTAAATGATGTTTCAGATACATAAAATAAGAGCTGATTCAGGATATACAAATTTTAAGGCCAGGGGAAATTCATATGAAGTATACTCAACATGGAAGTTTCTCCTTAGGCTATGTTTGGGGTTGGCTGATCACATTGCATAAAAGGCCTATAAAATCCACTGTGAAAAAAAACACCTGACCTAAGCCAGAAATAGCATGTTTAACTACCATTTGCATTAAGAGACCACACAGAGAGAAAAAAATATAATAAAAGAAAATCTGGTAAGATGCTAAAAGATATACCAAGGAAGTGGTCTGCCTTTGGTTTCCTCAGTGAAAACTGCAAAGAAATAAAAAGAGAGTATCTCTTCCCCTTCCTAAGTACTCACTCAGGGCCAGTTTTTTAGGCATAGAAGAATTGAAGGACAAATGCCGTAAGACATTCCCTGAAAGAACAAAACAGTGCAGAAGGGCAAATAAACCTCCGATCAATAGAAAAGAAACAAAAATTTCTAGTCATTCTAGAAATGCCCATATACTTAGGAACTTTCCCAAAGTAGTATAGTCTCAGTTTTTCCTAAGGTAGTATAGTCTCAGTTAAAGCTCCTGAAGTCACCAAAAGGAGGGGCGATACGAGCACCTGGCTGGCTTGTTCAGACGGGCGTGAGACTCTCGATCTCAGGATCTTGTGTTCAAGCCCCGTGATGGGCATGGAGCCTACTTAAAAAAAAAAAAGGTAACAGGAGGAATGCTACTTCAATGTGGCTATGCACTACTCAAATAGGGACCATTTGGTCGTGACTCTTTTCTTTTTTAATGTTTATTTTTGAGAGACAAAGCTCAAGCTGGGCGAGGGGTAGAGAGAGAGAGGGAGACATAGAATCCGGAGCTGGCTCCAGGCTCTGAGCTGTGAGCACAGAGCCCACCCAGCATGGGGCTTGAACCCACGAACTGCAAAATCATGACCTGAGCTGAGATCGGACGCTCAACAGACTGAGCCACCCAGTCGCCCCTGGTTGTGACTTTTTCAATGCCTTGTCTTTCAGTGCTGTGGGTAAAACTACCCATGAAGCATGCTTCTCCAGAAACACCATAACCAGTTTTCCCTTTCTTTGCATTAGTCAATTTTTAAACCTTGAAACTCATTTCTTTCTGTAAGTGAATTAATTACATTCTGCAAAAAGAAAGATGATACTTTGGAGGCATAATAAAACTGCGTTGTAGTCATTACCAAGAAATAACATGGCCATCATTCTGAGAGACCAGAGTTAATTTTATGAAGGGTTAGATTACATGTAACAGAAACAAACGTATGTGTACTGCAGAAAAGGAGTCTTAATAGCATCTAATCAGAGAGATTCAATTCAGTTTTTGAAAAACACTTACCACAGTTCCATTATACTTGATAAAAGTCATATCCAAAATAATGGGGATGAGAAAGGTCCCAAGTCAATAGCTAGCAGGTGGGTGGTTCTAGAAGACCGTGCAAAGATGTAGAAATAAAGGAAGAGAGAATTGAGCAAAGAGGGTGTAGGAAATGAGAAGTGGAAGAAAGGACACATGACATTAACAACAAGTAGTCCTGTGAGGCAAGAATTTGAACTACTAAATCCTGTTGTCTGATGGAATGCACCCAAAAAGAAAGTAAACAGCTAAATTGGTTGAAGATAGATTTCCAAGAAGGTTTTTTACAGAGTACCCAAGAAAAGTCAATATTTTGGTAGCACTGGGATCCACGGCCCATGATTATTTTCAGACAACTGAGGAGAGAATGAAGAGTAATCCACTTGAAGTCATGACACAGTGAAGAAGACAACAGTGGAGAATCATCACTGAGGTACAGTTAAGCCTGAGCCTAAAGGCACAGAGTACACCAGCTTATGTTCCTAAGGTGATGCTGCTCTCATTGGGGGAACTTTCCCCCATAAGCCAAACAAAAAAATGTCACTTATAGCAGGCTCCCTCTGGGAGGAACCTGAGGAAAGTCACACAAAAAGAGGAGAGGAAACCAAAAGAGGGTTTTTAGTCTCACACATCCTGTGCCTTTTTCAGCTGCTATTTTGAAAGATAAACATTACATTTGTGGTTGCATTTTTTTCTAGGTTAAAGAAAGACAAAACAAAACAATATGGTCCTGAAAAGAAAAGACCAGAAGAGCTAATGACCTTGGAAATGCAGGCTGCTTTCCTGGTTTTAAAAACAAAGCAAGACCAAGAAAGGAACCTTTAAAAAAAAAAGTAATGGAGAAACCTGGAAGGCCTTGCATGTATCTCCAGTGCCTGCGGGCCCCCCAACTGGTTCTAAAGTAACCCAAACACAAAGACATACTGTCAAACGGGGAGTCTGTGAGCAGACAAAGGACCCGCCTTACCTGTATAGCTGCATGCCATTTGTACGTTTCATTCAATTGGCATTTTATATGCAAGGTGTTTTGTTCAACTGGGTTTTATTGAAGGTAGAGTGTTTCCATATTCTCCTTAACTAGATAATTAAAGCTGATTCTATTTAGGAACCTAGCAGAATATTCTCCTGGGTCTGAAGGCAACTTACTTTACCACTCCATACAGCCTCCTGGTTTCATACTGGATACCAAGGTTGGCTCTTACTACTCCATCCAGGAACCCTGCTGTCATTGCATAGGACACCACTAAAGTTATCTTCTGATATTTGAAAATATATAATTGGTTGGCAATGTATTCATTTCCTATGGCCACTCTAAAAATTATCGCAAACTTGACGGCTTAAAACAAGAGAAATTTATTCTGTCAGAAATCTGGAGGCCAGAAGCCCTTAAACCAATATCACTAGACTGAAATCAAGGTATTGGCAGAGCCTTGCTGCCTCCAGAGGCTTTGGGGAGAACCCATCCTTTGTCTTTTCCAGCTTCTGGTTGCTGCTGACATTCCTTGGCTTGTGGTCTCATCATTCAAATCTTCAAGGCCAGCATCTTCAAGTCTTCCTTCGTTCCTTCTTCCCCTCCTCCTCCTCCTCCCCATTTCCCTCCTCTTCTTCTTTTTCTCCTCCTCCTTCTCCATTGTTGTCATCGTCTTCTTCTTCTCCCCTCCTCCTCCTCCTTCTGCCTCTTTTCCTCTCAGTCCTCCCCATCCTGTGTGTGTGTGTGTGTGTGTGTGTGTGTGTGTGTGTGAAATTGCCCTCTGCCTGTCTCATATGAAGACACTTGTGATGACATTTAAGGCCCACCAGATAAGTTCCCCGTATCAAGATCCTTAATCTAATCACAACTGCAAAGACTTTTTTTCAAAATAAGTTGATATTTATAGGCTCTAGGACCTGATATCTCTGGGGTCTTTTTGTAGCCAACTATAGACATGTGCTTCATTCTCTCTCATGTACATAGTAATACACAGTACCCAAACTCTTCTAGGAGTCCTTACTGGACTACTTAGAGAACAATTTAAAGGCCCGCAGTTGTTTAGAAACAATCCAAATGTTTTTTGCTATTTGGAGAATTCCATATAAAATTACTTGTAATGCCTTTAAAATACTATTGAATTTCTATTGGATGATGAAATAACCTTTGTGGCATTACTGACTTTGGCAAAAGTTCGAAGTGGTATCCTTATATTCAACTAAACACCTTCATTATCAGAAAATACAGTATTAACTATAATGATGTTGATGATAAACCATAATGAAGTACAAACTGGTTTGAAAAGTTAAGTTTATTTAAACCTGCAAATTTCAGGGTCTCATAGGCTCTCAAAGTTCCAGGTATAAAGATATAATCAATAGGTATTTTTGTGATTTTTCTAAGCTGAACGTTGTTATTGGCATCATTAACAAAATGAGAGATAAGACTGCTATTTAGAGATGATCTGAGTTTCAACATGTTTGTCCAAAAACAAGAGAAAAAAAAATTAGGGAAAGAAAGTAGAAAGAGAGACAGAGAAGCAGAAGCAGAGTTCCTATTATAGAATTAGGTAAAACAAATTTGAAACTAAAGCAAGTGAGAAATAAGATTGCTATGCGATGGTAAAAAGTATAATAACACGTAAGATATCAACATTAAATCTGTCTTCAAGAAACAAAGCAAACAAATGCCTAAAACAAAAGATAATGCAGAAATACAGGAAGAAATAAATAGGAATATATTCATAATTGTAAACTATAAAGTCCCACTATCAAAATGGCAGATTGATTAAACAATTAATTACATAGCTGAACGATGAAATAGAGTAGAATTAACAGACATGGAGAAAAAAATAGACTCTCTCCTTGAGAAGTAGAATGAGATGCAAAGATGCCTACTGAACAAAAGATCATAATTCAACATGTCATTTCGTCTACAATACAATAACAAGAAAAAATTTTTTAGGTAACCAGCCATCTGGAAAGCATAGGACACTCTCTTAAATATCTGAGTCAGAGAAGAAATCAGAACTACTGATGAAACGGTATATTTTACCAAAAGCAAGTTGTATATGTTAGAAAGTTCAGTAAACTGTGGTTGATGGTCCAAAATTCTTTCCACTCCAGTGATATACAGCAAGGAATTTGTTTCTGAATTGGGTACATACAAAATTTTGCCAGTGAACTGAAGTCTGTGAAGAAAACCTTTTTTGCTCCTTTAAGAGAATCAAAAGAGGAGGGGCGTCTGGGTGACTAAGTCAGTTAAGTGTTAGACTTCAGCTCAGAAGTAAATTTGAATCCTGCATCAGGCTCTGTGCTGACAGCTCAGAGCCTGGAGCCTGCTTTGGATTCTGTGTCTCCCTCTCTTTCTTACCCTTCCCTGCTCATGCTCTGTTTCTCTGTCTCAAAAAAAAAATTTTTTTAACATTAAAATTAAAAAAAAAAAGGAGATGACCTGCCTACTTCCTCTGGATTTGCCATATGCTTGGATACGATGATTGGAATTACCTAAGCACATTGTTGCCAATCTTAACAAATATAAGAACTGGACAGAATCTGGATCTTTGATGGCATCATTGAAATGATACAGTGGTCAACTGCAGAGCTTGTCCAACCAAGACCTCTTACTAAGTTAGTTAAACTGTTTCCTTCTTAATTCAGTTTTTATTGACTTTTCTGTTACTATACTAGCAAAAATCCCAGCTGATATCAAGTATAAGAGTAAAGAAAATGTTTTTAAAAAGACTAAAGAAAATATGTATGTCACAATGCAATTTTTTAAAAAGCAGCAGAATACAGTCATATGTGAAAATACGTAACTGTTAGGAATGGCTAACACTTAAAACAGGATTTACCGTTGGCTGTGCTCTGAGCTAAGTATTTTACATACATTAACTCATTTAATCTTCATAACACTTCTTGAAATGGTTGTCATTATCAGTCCCATTTAACAGATGACCAGGTATCTGTTGACAAATTGCTAATGATGGACAGAGCCAGAATTTGACCTCAAGCAGTCTAATTCCAGAGTGCCCTTATGCATTATGCTATCCTGCCTTTCACCTCTCTGTATTTCTCTCTGATGTAAAAGAAAAAGGTTATTCCAAATAAAGAATTAGACAAATACAGGCATACCTGGTTTTATTGTGCTTCGCTTTCTTGTACTTCACAGATAGTGAATCTCTTTTTTACAAATTGAAGATTTGTGATAACCATGTCAGCAAGTCCATCAGCACCATTTTCCAACATTTGCTAACTTCATGTCTCTGGGTCGCATTTTGGCAATTCTTGTGATGTTTTAATTTTTTCTAATTATTATTATATTTGTCATGATGATCTGTGAGCAGTCATTATAACTTTGTGAAAGCTCAAATGATGGTTAGCATTGTTTAAAAATAAAATAAGTTTAAAGTATGTATTTATATTTGACATAATGCTATTGCACACGTGATAGAGTACAGTACAGTGTAAACAAAACTTTCATATGCACTAGGAAACAAAAGAATTCATTTGACTCACTTTATTGCTTTCACTGTATTGCTTGGTCTGGAACCGAACCCACAGTATCCCCCTCACCCAGGGATGCCTGTACATGTAAACATTCCAACTTGCACTTGATAACATGGTTAAGAGACATGCACACTGTATCAATTATCTGTTGCTGGGTAACAAACCAGCCCCAAATTTTGCGGTTTGAAACAAAACAATTATTTATTTTGCTCATAAATCTTTAATTTGGGCAGAACTCAACAGGGATGTCATATTCCTGTTTCTCAACAGCATTAGCAAGAGTGACTAGTCTGGTGCTAGTGCGTAAACATGACTCTCTCACATGGTTGGCAAGTTGGGGCTGGCTGTGTAACTGAACTCAGCCAGGACTATGGGTTGAGGCCCTCAGGTGGCCTCCACATGGGCCACTTTATAGGCTGCTTGGGCTTCCTCACAGCTAGGTGGCTCCATTTTAAGACAAGGTGTATCTTTTGATACACTTCTTTTGAACCCAAACATTCTATAGCCCTGGAGGTCACACAGTGTCACTTCTGCCAGAATTACAAAGCCGCTCAAAATCTAGAAGAGAAGCAGAGCTCTTACCACTCAGTGGGGGCAGTGTCAATGAGAAGGTATGAGAGACTGTTTGGTTTATCCAGACAGATTAGGCAAATACAATCTACCACAAACACCTTCATATATGTGAGAATACAGACAGGGAGTCATTACGTGGGAAAATGTGGTTACACATGTGAAAAGAAAGTGTCAGTTTAAGAACTTCCAAACGAGTTAAAATTTTGAACTCAGTGTTGGTGGGGCTGATAGTGCACTATGAACTGGGTTAAGTGTTTTAGGAAGCTGCTTGGTGGTGTTCATACTCTTCCCCACAATGAAAAATATTCTTAATACTAGCAAGATGTCAGCAAATATGATGATTCCATTCTGTTTAATAATTACATGGGTAGTACAAATGGAATTTTATAGACTTATAAATATAAGTAGACATGAACACATATTTGGTAACAAAACAGAACAGAAATAGTATGCATAAAATATTAGAACTATGCCATATATGTTCATATATACTGACAGATTAAAAGTGAATATGCAGCAATAGAAATAGAATGTAATGGGCTTTGTGGTCTTTTATCTGTAAAAATTTTTAAATGTGTAGTATTGATAAGTGGTTTTAATTTACTATATAAATTAAATATATCATAAATTCAACAATCAAAAATACAGTACATTAAAGAAAGGACTCATAAAAAGAGAGCCATTCTACTTCATCACACATAGGTTAATACATATTATTTATTGAAAATGTTGGATATTTAGGGGTGCCTAGCTGGCTCAGTTGGTAGAGCATGCGGCCCTTGATCTCTGCGTCAAGCCATATTGGGCATAGAGATTACTTTTTTTTTATGTTGGATATTTAGTTAAGAATAATTTTCTTGCCTTTTAGAATTTAGAAGAATTACTGAGCTAAAATTAGAAGATCCTTAGTATAGCTTACAATAACAGTCAGTGGAAGTTAAAGCCTCCCTGACCACCACCCCCAATTTTTTTAAGTTTATTTATTTACTTTGGGGTGTGTGTGTAGGTGGCTCAGTCGCTTAAGCATCCACTCTTGATTTCAGCTCAGGTCATGATCTCATGGTTCATGAGTTTGAGCCCTGCAAGGGGCTCTGTGCTAATAGTATGGAGCCTGCTTGGGATTCTTCATCCCTGCCCCCTCCCCGTCTCTGCCTCTCCTCAGCTCATTCTCTGTCTCTTTCAAAATAAAAAACGAAAAAACTTTTAAAAAGGTTTATTTATTTATTTTGAGAGAGAGAGAGAGAGAGAGAAAGTAGGGGAGAAGCAGAGAGAGAGGGAACAAATCCCAAGCAGGCTCAGGGCTGGATCTCACAAAGCATGATGTAATCACCAAAGCCAAAATCAAGACCACCAAGGTGCCCCCTACCCCATTTTTTAAAAAATCACGAAAGAACTAACTCTCAAGAATCCTGACTGGAGATGGAGGGTGTGAAGAATGCCCTCCCTGCCCACCTGCCCCAGTTCCTCAAAATTATAAAAATTATAAAGATGAAGAGGAATTCATTCTATTGCTTGAAAATCAAGAGATCAAGAGATCTGAGTTTTTTAAAAATTCCAGAAACACTGAAAGCTTTTATCATCAGATTAACAGAGAAAACATCAGTTTTTAACATGCTTTTTTTTTTAAAGCTTATTTATTATGAGGGAGACAATGTGAGGAAGAGAGGGGTAGAGAGAGAGTGAGTCAGAAAATCCCAAGCAGGCCCCATGCTGCCAATACAGAGCCCAATATGGGGCTCAAACCCATGAAAACCTGAGATCATGACCTGAGCCAAAACTGAGAGTCGGATGCCTAACTACTGAGCCACCCAGGTGCCCCTAAACCTCAATTTTAAAGGGAGTGCAGTTGTAACCAATGTGCGTATTGATGTTGGTGGCAAAAGAGTCTGGGTGTGAGGTAGGAGGGGGTCTGTGGGGACGCTGCATTTCTTGCTTGGTTTGCTGTGAACTTAAAAGTGCTCTAAAAAAATAACGTTTATCAATAAAAAAATATATAACAACAACAACAACAAAAACCCCTAGTATATTCGAGACGTTAGAGGGAGGAATGTTTTAAATTCAGAAACATTGGGTAAAGGAGCGGGGAAGTTCTTTGGGCAAATCTTTTCTGAGCAGAAAGCAGGGAGAACATTTCCCTCCAGCCCACTTGGTATGGAAAGGCAGGGACATTCTTCAGAGCATGCATTTTCAGCTGGGGGTATGTGCTATCACTCTCAGTGAGGGTGGGGAAAGAGGAATTTGGATATTGCAATAATATGGCCATCTCTGTGGTAGTTCATTGGCCTTAAGTGGTGATTAGTGGGGAAAGTGCCTGTAAAGGTTCCGTTGGAGGACAATCATGTGACAAAGGTTGAGGAACAGTGCTCCAGAGAGAAGTGAAATGCAGATGGAATCGGAGAGAAACAGGGAGCTCCTCTTAGCACCTCATTCTTGGCCCATCCACAATGACCAGAGACAGTGGCTCAGGAACAGAACCTGCTCCCACGGACAGGGATGCTGGGTTACAAAGACAAACAGCAAACCAGGAACCATCAGGCACCAAACCCAAGAAATAAAAGCATGAATGCCCAAGAAAATAGTTACTAGAGCAAATATGATTTTAAATTATCTATAATCGGTAACCTCAGAGTTATGAGAAGATACTAAAACCATAACAGCAAGAAGTTTTTACTTAAAGAATTAAATTAATTTACCTATTTTAATTAAATTATTTACATGTTTTTGTTGATCTTGAAAACAAAAAATGTAATAAAAGCCCTAGTAGATAAACCAAATAGCAAAATAAATAAAATGCAATTCATTTGCATTAATCAATTTTTTTGAAAAAAATGTATTCCTACATATAGATGTGGTAGGGTAGTTTCCTAAAATAATCTCTAATGATCCCTGCTAGTGATATAATCTTGGAAAGTTGTAGTTTACTTTTGTATGAGACAGAAGCTTCATAGAACAACTTTAGAAAATACTTACTCCATAGAGCTGCTGGGAAGAAGTATTATCACAAAATGTACCTCAGCTACACTCTTCACCAAGTAAGACATTTTTTCTTTCCTTTCTACTATGGTGCCATTGTCTTACTGTGTAATGAAGACTTTTTTTTCTGCTGTTACACAGAGGGATCCTAGCATGAATAAATAGGTTTGAAGTGATTCAGTAACTCTCTAACTTCACTGCATAATCATAGTGAGTAGAGCACTGAGTCATTTGGAGAAGAAATAACATGTCTTAAGTCAGGTGAATAAGAACCCCTTTAATAACAGTAGCCCTCAAATTGCATATTTACTGTATTCTACAATTAGCAGTTAATTACAACAAGAAACTAATTATCCGTATATTATAGCTTAACAAAGTAGAAAGGGAAAGCTTGCATGATCTTTGCAAAGGTGTCAAACAGGAAAATTGGAATGTCTTATAATTCCTAACTTTCTGATATTCCTTTGGACTTCTGCAATGAACTTATAGGTCAGACACACTTAATTTAGCTGATAAAGATAGGAGCTAATATATACTCAGCACCATTATATGCCAGGCATTGTGTTAAATGGTTTAGGTATATTAGGTAATGCATCCACAGGATATCTACCCAAGGTAAGTACTACTTTTATTATCCCCATTTTACAGGTGAGAAAACAGAGGTCCGGAGATATTTGAGCAATGTGTCAAGGTCTCACAGCTAATAAGCGCCAGAGTTCAGTGTGAATCTGGCAATCTGCCTCCAGAGCCTGTGCTTTTTTTTTTTTTAAGTTTATTTATTTTGAGAGAGAGAGGCAGAGAGGGAAGGAGAGAAAAAGAGGTTGAGAATCCCAAGCAGGCTCCTTATGAAATACGGAGCCTGTTGTTCAAGGCTCAAACCAAGGAACTGTGAGATCATGACTGAGCTGAAGCCAAGAGTCCCATGCTTAACTAACCGAGCAATCCAGACACCCCTCCAGAGCCTGTGCTCTTAACCGCATGCAAAATGGAGACATTCTGGGGCTATGGACTTGAGAGGCTGGGGGCCTGGAATAGGGTTTTGGAGTGGGAGTTGAGAAATGAACTGTGCTATTTGTCAGTCCCAATGAGTCAGGATGAGCTGCTGCTGCCTGATGAAACTGTTGAGTCTGCTTTTAACAGGTTATAACAGGTCACTTATATCTTATTATGCTTGCATCTTATTATATCTCTGTTACTTTTTCTCTTGACTTCTTTTCTTCCTTTGTTTCTGTGGATTGCTATCGAGCCTGGGGAGGGGTGGCCACCAATAACAGGCTGGAAGTCCTCATGTGCTGAACAGAGTGTGCACATGGAAGAGGAGTTGAGACACAGCAGAGAGAGGTGCACATATGGTGCTCTTGCACATTTCAAAGCAAAATATGGGAAGCCTAGTTTCATTCTTTTAACATATCGATGTTTTTCAAAGTACATCTGTTATTGGTTTTTTTCCTTTTGTTGTTAAGATTTTCATAGAAAGATATATCACTAGCTAGTGACTATTTTAATTGAAAATTATAATACTAGTATATACTCACTGCAACAACATATCTTAAGACTACAGATTTGTGTAAAAACTTTTCACCTGGATCAGAGATTTAGATGTAATTTAGACCCATAAAATTACTGGGAGAAACATTAGTGAACTTAAATAATCTTGGAGTGAAGGAAGGTCTCCATGCATAAATCAATAGTCTTAAATAATGACAGTAAACATTAATCAATACATTATACTGCATAAAACTTTCTCATTAAATGTGCCACAAATGAATTAAAATGATTAACAAAAGCAGGTGAACAGAATTTATAATATCTATAATAAATAGCTATTTTTAAAAGTACACACAAAGAGCTACTTCAGATCAATAAGAAAAATAAAATTAAATCAAAAATAGACAAAAGGGCATGAGTAGTTTACTAGGAAAAAATATAAAAATGCCTGGGCCTCACTCATAAATAAAAATATTAATTCACTGGTTATATGTAATATTTATCTGATCACCAAAGGTTTAAACTTTTTATCATACCCAATGTTGGCAAGGATATGAAAAAATAATTAACTCATATATTCTTAGCGGGAATATAAATTGATATAACCTTTTGGAAGGCACTATATCAGTATTTATGAACATTTTAAATCCTCAGATTTATTGACCAAGCAATTCTAGTAGGAATTTATTTTATGTACATATTAAAGCAGGCACACCACGGATGCCTGGGTGGCTCAGTCAGTTAAGCCTCTAACTTCAGCTCAGGTCATGATCTCGTGGTTCATTAGCTTGAGCCTCATGTCAGGCTCTGTGCTGACAGCTCAGAGCCTACAGCCTGCTTTGGATTCTGTGTCTCCCCCTCACATCCTCTGCCCCTCTCCACTCATGCTCTGGCTCTGGCTCTGTCTCTCAAAAATAAATAAACATTAAAACAATTTTTAAATAAAAAATAATAAAACAGGCACACTAAAGCATGTGTCATTTTGCCCATGTTTGTAATAGGGAGTAACTGCAAGCAACCTAAGCGTCCTTCAGTAGGAAATAGAGGAACAAACTATGCTTCCATCTGACGAAAGACGATGCAGTATTTAAAGTGATGAAGCTGATCTACACGTGCTTACCTGGAAGAATGTTCAGGATTCTATGATTTAGTGAAAAAAGCAATTTGCTGTACAACACCATTTGGGTATGTGTATTCTATAGCACATGCAAGTCTTGGTTACTATGCTTTTGTTGTAAGTAAACAGAAAACCACGAAACTTATCAGATACCATAATTGGATGTGTGGAGGCTAGTTGGGTATAGGATTAGCTGAACGTGCTGATCCAACTGTTGTCCTGATTCTCCTGGCTCAGCCTCCTCTGCTGAGTCCTCAAACTGGTTCCAGAAGTTCTGGGCTTCACTTTCAGGCATGGTACTCTTGGGAGGAAACTCCCCAGCAAATTTCCCTTGGGATTCTCATGGGTCTGAACTGGATCATGGCAGTGACTCAAGAACCCCATTCTCAGCCCATTCCCCTGGGAAAGGGAAATACCCTATGCTGATGACTTAGGCCTGGGTTTTTGAACCACTTACCAGCAATGGAGAAGAATTTAACATTTTTTTCTGAGACCAGTCAGAACTCTCCCAATAGGTGAGCTCAGGTAAGGTCAACACTACCCTCTCAACAACAACAACAAAAAAAACCAAACAACAAATAAAATGGCAACAACTGTACATGGAATAGAAGGGAGTAAAAGGATGTGAGGGTAGATACAGATTTTTATTTTTCATTTCCTAGCCTTCTCCACATTAATTTTTTTTATATAGCTGCATGCGTCTGATTCAGGATCACAGCAGGAGTCATACGAACAGATGGCATACTCAGAAGGGTTTAATGAAGAGACTTTAATAAAGAGATTTTATTTGCCAAGGTATGAGTGAGGTTATAGGAACAAAAAAGGGATGGTGAAGCAGGCAGGGACGGACAACAGGAAATTGATCCTAGCCAAAGCCTGAAGGGGGCAGAGAGGTGGTGGGTGGGGGTGAGAGGCAAGGAATGACAAGGAGGGAGCCTTAAGTGAACTAGTGCTGAAGGAGAATCAAGAGCAGCCACTGCCTAAAAGAAGGGTGAGGCAGGAAGGGAGTGCTATGTGGGAACAAAAAAATACCTCATGTTCTGCAGTCTCCATTAGCCAAACCCAACCAGAAATTACAGGGCAAGGGTGAGGCAATCTACAGAGGTCAGCCTCCTGGGACTGAGAGTAGGAGGGAAGGATGGGTAATGGATGTTTGGGAGGAGAGGAGGTAAAGGACCAGCACAGCATAGATTTCCTAAGTGAAAGCATTAACACTTTTTTTTCAAATTAAAAAAACATGGGAAGTCCTGTCACATGATACAACATGGATGAGCTTTGAGGATATTATGCTAAGTGAAATAAGCCAGTCACATAAAGACAAGTACAGTACGGTTCTACTTAGAGTAGGAAACTAAAGTGGTCAAATACATAGGAACCGAAAGTAGAATGGTGGTTAACAAGGGCTGGCGGGAGGGAGAAGTGCGGTTTTATTGCTTCTTGGGAGCATAGTTTCAGTTTTGCAGGGTGAAAAGCGTTCTGGAGATCAGATGCACAGCAATATAAATAACACCACCACTGAGCTCTATAAAAATGACTGCGATGGATTTTGTGTGCAGTGTGTCACTGCACTTACTATCTTGTTTTAATTTGCAATTTTCTCATGACATATTATGTTGAGCATCTTTTCATATGCTTCTTTGCCATCTCTTTATCTTCCTTGGTGAGGTGCTTTTCTCCCCTTTTTAAAAATATGGATCAAAACCACACTGAGATACCACCTCACGCCAGTCAGAGTGGCTAAAATGAACAAATCAAGAGACTATAGATGCTGGCGAGGGTGTGGAGAGATGGGCACCCTCTTACACTGTTGGTGGCAATGTAAACTGGTGCAGCTGCTCTGGAAAACAGTGTGGAGGTT